>NC_090745.1:40395540-40408040 GCF_036898095.1 Palaemon carinicauda
TGATGACATACTAATCTAATAACGATAACAAGTAACTTTTCTTTATAATAAAGGTAGGTGTTCGTTCTTTTTCCTGGGATGTCAGAGAAAAGAAAAAAGTGTTCCTGAACCTACTGAAACAATTAATAAAAGGTTACCAAAGAAATTATATACAATAGCATACCCGCATATTTTTCTTCTCTAGTTTTTAATTACCGAGGATAAAACCATTTCGATTCCTAATTGAAATAAAAATCGAGAAGGATTAAGAAGCATGTCGATGTTTAATTAATTTTTTTTTTTATTACACTTACTTATTTGCATCAATAATCAATGTAATCTTCCTTCTCTTATCTTCGGAGAATAAGTTAGAAAACATCTAACTTTTTCACAGTAATTCTAATCTATGTATTCGCCATTTTGCTGTAATACATATATGGAAATGCAATCTTAATTCAAAGAACCATTTTCTATACATTCATACATTGTAATGAAATATCAGAAACATTTGAGATGGTATTATTTATTAGACGTACAAAAGCAAAAACAGATTTTATGGGGTAAAGAGAAAAAAGTTTGTTTCTCATTATACATTTTGAAAATGTTTGCTTTTTTTTTCAGACCGAGTCACTTCTTAGTGCTGAAGTATTTGATCAAAGCTTCATAACCCTTACTGGCGCAATTAAAAAGTTCTCAGAGGTAGTTCTCCACGTACAAGGAAAAATTTTACTTAAGTTTTAAGAGTATGAAATTATTTTACCCCCTCGTTTATGCTTTGAAGTAAAGTTTCATCTAATAATTAATTGCTGACATTGAAAAAAAATCTTTAGAGCAACTTCTCTCTCGCGCACACACGTTCAAACACACACACATTCACAAAATATAAATATGTATATGCCGGAGTATAAGGCTTAAATGAAATTAACGAATACAATAGCTAACAAGGAATATCTTAAGTCCTCATTCAACAAAAGATAGCACAAAACTCTTTGTATTCTTGGTGCAAATCAACATATTGGATTGATCTGCATTCACTGGCTACACGAGGCGTAATTGAGAAGGGTGATGATACTCTACTCGGATGCAATGAGGTTGAAGAGCCAACAGTGGATGTGTAAGGCTCCTGGTATTGGAGTTGATAAGGGGCATGTAATAAGAAGGGAGGAGGTGCAAATAATTAAGGACGCGACAAACATACTAGTGATGGGGAGAAGGAGTGTGGGGAGTCAGCAGATCAGATGGATATAATATGTGGTGAGGAGGGATCTGAGTGTGGGTAGGATGCAGTCAATAGAAACAGAGGGAGAAGTTGACTCGAGAAGCCATTCCTGCTCTACAGTGGTACTCATAAAGTCGAAAGGAGAGGAAAAAGAAAAAGAAGGGGGAGCTTATGTTCGAAAACTTTGAATGGTAACTACAGTGATAGAAAAGCTTATAATTACGCTAATTAGAGAGCTTATATCAATGATCCATGATATTATCATGGATATAACAACAATTACGATTGGCTAGACCTACTGATACTATTCCTTTCATACCAGCTTACATCGATGTTCCTGTAGACGAAAACCTAAAACTGTGAACTCGGGGATCCCTCTGTTATCACAAGATTTCGCGTTTTTTAGTCATAGTTTTGGCCTTATAAACAGATGGACGCAGCATTTCCCTCGCCATGATTTTCAAATATAGAGGTTTTTGTTAAAAAAAACGAGGTAATTTCTCAGTCTGAGACGATGAACATAATCCAAATGTTCAATGGCTTTTATGCCATTTTACTTCTGCCCAATGTTAGGTTTCCTATTTTCCTTTTTGGTGGTCAAGGTGTATATCATTTTTTTTTCTAAAAATAATTAGCTAAACAAAAAGAAAAATATTAGAGATATATTTTTAATTCTTTATTGTTTATTATTATTATTATTATTATTATTATTATTATTATTATTATTATCACTTGCTAGGCTTCAACCCTAGTTGAAAAAGCGGGCTGCTATAAGGCCAGGGGCTCCAACAGGGAAAATAGCCCAGTGAGGGAATGAAACAAGGAAAAATTGAATGTTTTAAGAGCAGCAACAACACCAAAATAAATATATTCTATATGAACTATAAAAAAATTAACAAAACAAGATGAGGAGAAAAAAGATAGAATGGTGTGCCCGAGTGTACCCTCAAGCAAGAGAACTCTAACCCAAAACAGGGGAAGACCATGGTACAGAGGCTATGGCACTACCCAAGACTAGAGAATAATGGTTTGATTTTGGAGTGTCCTTCTCCTAGAAAAGCTGCTAATCATAGCTAAAGAGTCTCCTCTACCCTCACCAAGATGAAAGTAGCCACTGAACAATTAGAGTGCAATAGATAACCCCTTGGATGAAGAAGAGTTGTTGGGTAATTTCAGTGTTGTCAGGTGTTTGAGGACAGAGGAGAATCTGTAAGGAATAAGTCAGACTATTCAGTGTATATGTAGGGGAAGCAAAAATGAACTCTAACCAGAGAAAAGGGTCCAATGTAGTACTGTCTGGCCAGTCAAAGGACCCCATAACTCGCTAGTGGTAGTATCTCATCGGGTGGCTTGTGCATTTCCTTTACCATATATGAAATACTCAGCTTATAAATACCATCATATTTGAAATTAGCGTGATGTTTTACAAAATAAAAGATTCTACATGGCCTTGGGAATATTGTTTATAGCTAAGATTGTGGTGGCCAATGTGGTAACGTCCCAGTTATTTTGCACAGGTTTAGCAAGAAGAGGAGCTTTTAGCTCTTGTTGGAGAATTGGTAATGTTCCTTCACTATGTAACTGTGTTTGTGGTTGCTCAGGTCCAACTGATTACCGCCCAATTTCCATAACTCTCATATTATCTAAAGTTTTTGAATGTCTTCTGGCAAAACGTCTTAATAGGTTTACTAAAGGTAATCATCTGTTCCCTAGTTTACAATTTGGTTTTCGTAAAGGTCTTGGAGCATGTGATGCCCTTCTTACAATCTCCAATGCTGTACAGAAAGCCCTTGATTGTGGTTAGGAAGTTCGTATGTTGCCTTTGACCGTGTTAATCATGATGCTCTTGTTTTCAAACTCAAACAGTTTGGAGTGGATGGGTCATTTCCTAGCATCATTATTGAATTTTTAAGTAATAGATCGCAAAGAGTTATTGTTGATGGGCACCATTGTGAGTATAGGAATGTGATATCTGGTGTTCCTCAGGATAGTATTCTTGGCCATTACTTTTCATACTATATACACATGGTACATGGTTTGATCTAAAAACGAGCTTGTTGCATAAGAAGATGATGCTACTTTCTATGGATCAATTCTATCTCCTGAATGTAGATCTTGGTTTGTTGAATACCTTAATAGGGATCTAGCTAAAATTAGTGCATGGTGCAAATTATGGGGTTATGAAGCTGAATCCTAACAAAACTCAAAGCATGATTGTAAGCAGGTCAAGGACCATGGCTCCTCAACATCTGGATCTCAGCATTGATAATGTTTCATTACCTTTGTATGATTGTTGTAAAATTCTAAGTGTGATTCTCGACGGAAAATTTACTTTTGAGAAACACATTAGGTCTGTGTCTTCTTCAATTGCACAGTAAATTGGCTTATTGAGAAAGTCTTTCAAGATTTTTGGTGATCAATCTATTCTGAAGAAGTGTTTTAATTCTTTCATTTAACTTGTTTCAAGTATTGTTCTCATGTCTGGTCTTGAGCTGCTGATTCTCATCTTAATTTGTTTGACAGGAACTTATGGTTTATTAAATTTCTTATTCATGATCTAGATATTAATCTGTGGCACCGCCATTCAATTAAATCATTATGTATGTTGCATAAGGTATTTTATAATTCTGACCATCCTTTACATTCAGATCTTTCTGGACAGTTCCATCCTGTCCGTAATACTAGATAATGGTCAGACCTTCTCCATCATGAGGCTCAATACTACACAGTGCTCTTGTAGTTTTAATCCAGCTTGCAGCAAATGTTTTTATGTTGAACATGCTTACATGAGTCCTTTTATAGTTTATATATCAAATATCTTTTTTAATGTTGTTATTTGCTTTCCTCAGTGGGCTATTTTTCCCTGTTGAAGCCCTTGGGCTTATGCATGTTGCTTTCCAAACTAGGGTTGTAGATTAGCTAATAATAATAATAATAATAATAATAATAATAATAATAATAATAATAATAATAATAATGGGGTTCGAGTCCCGCTCAAAATCGTTAGTTCTTTTACTCGCTGCTACCTCAACATCCTTGTGAGCTTAAGGATGGGGGTGTAAGGGAGCCTACAGGTCTATCTGAGTGTCATCAGCAGCCATTGTCTGGCCCTCCTTAGTCATAGCTTGGGTGGAGAGGGGCCTTGGGCGATGATCATATGTATATATGGTTAGTCCCTAGGGCATTTTCCTGCTTGATAGGAGAATGTCACTGTCCATTGGCTCTGCAATATTATACTCTAATCAAAATTTAAGAAACACAATCACACTCTACATGCCAGGAACGATTGACCAAGAATACCACACCAATTTGTTAGTGGAATATATTCTGCTCCAGTTAACTAAACTTTAAAGATTTCTCTATCAAATACAGGTAACGTTTGAAAAATGAAGTTCGTTTCATTAGAAAAATAATTTAACTCTTACAAACAGGGCTTTTGTGAGGAGAGGTTTTAGTCTTTTTCTCTCTCAAATTTTATGAGGAGTCGTACTTTTAACATTTTCCACGACAAATGGTAATTGCCCTAGTCAGTAATTTTTAGGCTCTGCGAAAACCTCTCCAAGGTAACAGTGCTCCCTGCTGAGGACAAGGACCTTTCTGAAGGTGGACACCTCGTGATTTTCAGTCTCCCCCAGCAAAAGACCTACGTTGGGTGCAGAATAATTAACTATATCACGAGACCCCTCCCCCTCAAGAGGGTAGTGTATGTATATTTCAGGATTAGTAACAACATTAAGATAAATCTGTCATATATAAACTATGGAGAGAAATTTATGTCACCCAATAAAACTTCTAGAATACTTTGCAGTGTTAAGCCTTATGATGGAGAAGGCAAGACTTGAATCATTTGCATACCTAGTACTATGTACAGGATGCTACAGTCTGGGATTATCTGAAAGAAAAGGAGGTTCAGAATTATGAAAAACTTTCTGCAAAATGCATAAAGATATAACTGAGATTAACATCCACATCAGGGATAAGAATTTTAATAGACCAATGGTTTATGTGCAACAAATTAAGATGAGTCAACAAAGGAACAGGGGAACAATACTCTAAACAAGGTAGAAAGAAAGAATTAAAAAATTCCTTCATAACAGATTGATCAACGAAATCTTAAAAGATTTTCTCAGTAGAGTTTTTTCGTGCAATTGGAGGAAAAAAATAAACAGACCGAATATGTTCCTCAAAAGTAAATGTTCTATCAAAAATCACGCTAGAAATTTTAAAGAATTTGTGTATGGTTAAAGAACCATTATCAATACTGAGATCATGATGTTCAGAAACCACCATCCTCGGCCTACTTACTATCATACTTTGAATTTTGATAGGATTCAACTTCATGCCCCATAATTTGCACCATGCACTAATTTTAGCTAGATCTCTATTAAGGGATTCAGATCTAAATTCAGAAGAAGAAATTGAGTCAAAGAAGGTCTACAACAAGGCGTGTAATATTAATAGCAGCCAGATCTAATTGCTTTATATAAAGATGGAATTGTTAAGTCTACACCAAGGTGATTTTAATAGTAACCCATGATTTATGTCCATGAATGTCAAAATAGGTGCTAAAAAAAATTTTGATTATGAAACATTTATAGCTTTAATTCTGGTAAGAAGGGCTTTTCTATGATCAGATATAATACCAAGCGTAAGGTGTAACCTATATATTGCTATGGTGAATAAAAATTGTTTTCCTTTTCCACAAGTGTTATTTGGAAGCTGTTATTCCAATGATGTCTACAATCGTCATTGACTCAAGTTTTGTTCTGGGGGCCTTAGTTCAACACCATCACTCAAAATAGCATTCCAACATGACTGAGAATTTACACATACCATAAAAGAATATTGCATATCATATGAAATCTATTCAGTCATAATTAATGCCTCCTCAGACGTGTCACTCTAAAAACTAACCTTAATTGTAATACAAAATGGGAATAAAAAAGATTCAATTCAAGATTGAAACTACAGTCAGAGTATATAACCTCCTTTATGATTTGCTCGAAGCATCAACCACATGCAAAGTATCATTATTATTATTATTATTATTATTACTATTATTATTATTACTTGCTAAGCTACAACCCTGGTTGGAAAAGCATGATGCTATAAGCCCAAAGGTCCCAACTGAGAAAATAGCCCAGCGAGGAAAGGAAATATGAAAGAAACTACAAGATAAGTTTAAAAGAATAACACCAAAATAAATATTTCATGTATAAACTATAAAACTTGAAAATAACTGGAGGGGAAAACTTCAAAATGCCAAGAGGAAGAGAAACAAGATGGGGCTGAGTGTACCCTCAAGCAAGAGGTCTCTAACCCAAGACAGTGGAAGACCATGGTAGAGAGGCTATGGCACTACCCAAGACTAGAGAACAATGGTTTGATTTTGTGGTGTCTTTCTCCTAGAAGAGCTGCTTACCATAGCTTAAAAGTCTCTTCTACCCTTACCAAGAGGAAAGTAACCATAAAACAATTACAGCAGAGTAGTTACCCTCTTGCGAGAAGAAGAATTGTTTGATAATTTCAGTGTTGTCAAGTGTATGAGGAAAAGGGAGAATGTATTAAGAATAGGCCAGACTATTCTGTGTATGTATTGGCAAAGATGAAATAAGCCATAAGCAGAGAGGGATCCATTGTAGTACTGTCTGGCCAGTCAAAAGACCCAATAGCTCTCTATCAGTAGTATCGCAACGGATGGCTAGTAGTATATTCCTGTTCTGCTATCCCTCCCCTTCTATTTGTCACCAAACATGGCGGCATTCAATTAACTTTGATTTTCCATTGTTCTCATCAATTAATCGTTCATTACTAATTAATGATGGCGAGAATCGTTCTGGCTACTGCACAATTGTGTTCTCCTGCCTGCCTCTCCCCTTTGCTTTAACACTAAACACGTATGATTTGTGCCAACTTTGAAAACTAGTTATTTTCTACAAATAATCGTTAATTACTAATCAATAACGATCAGAATCATTCAATCAAGTGCACCATTTCAATCCCCTGTCGTTCGTGTTTTACTTGTCACCAAACACGGCAGTGTTCTAGGAAATTCAGGAGTTGATTGTATTTTCATTAATTAATAATATACAAATAAAATATCAATTTCAGAACGTCGATGTAGGATTCCCTCTGGTATACACATACCAAGTTTTAGACGGATTGGTTGACTATGGGGGAAGGAGCAGGCTTTTGAAATTAGTGCCTCACAAATAATTGATTACTTGATAAATTAATAATTATGGTCTCACATAGCTTTTAGTCAGTGATCATTGAATGCTCTCTTGTAGAGTGCACGTATGAAATTGCATGCTGATCTGACGCTTATTAAAAGAGTTGTCAAAATGTCATTGTTTTTCAATCTTTAATTAATTACTAATTAGTGAGAGGGAATTTGGAAATAAAATTGCAGAGGATCTATAAATACTTACTCATAAAATGTACCTACCATGTTTAATAACGATCAATACTCAAATAACGAAAGGACTAGAAAACAAAAAACAGCATACACCAAGAACTACAACATGAGTAGCGACTTGACAGGCTTCAGCCTGTAAAAATAATACCACTTTAGTCTACACTGTGATAAATAGAACTTGCGCTGCCAACTTCAGCCGGTCAAAATATTACCGCTTTAGTCTAAACTCTGATATATGGAGCTTGCTCTGCCACAAAGTATTCATATCTTAAATTTTACGTTATTCGCATTCATAATAGGAATTATGTGAAGTAGTGCATCCTGTTCCTCCATTGAGTGCAAGAAAGAGAAACTGGTTAAGTATTATCGGTGTGGTATGACTGGGCATATAGTGAGTGGATGTAGGAGTAATCGTGCGAATGTGATTTGCGGCAATTGTGGTAAGGATGGGCATTATGCGAGAATGTGTAGGGAACAGCGTGCGAAGTGTACTGAATGTGTTGTAGATGGGTATATAGCTAGGGTTTGTAGGAAGAAGGGATTAAGTCAGCCAGGATGTTCGGGAAACTAGAGTGTAAGAGGGTTCAGCTGGGTGAGTCCTCTTGTGTGTCTGGAATGAATAGGATCAATGTTCGTGAGAATGGGATGAATAATTGGTTGGAAATGAGTAAGTATGAACCTAGTATGCATGAGAAGTTAGGGCTGGAAAATAAGCAGTTTGTCTTAGTTGAATATAGGAAAAAGAAGCGTTTGAAAATTTTAGCGAGGATAAAGTAACAATGGAAATTTATAGGTATAGGTAGGAATCTGAATATGCATGGCAAGGGTGTAAATGTACAGGTGAGTATGGAAGATAAATATGTTAATACAGATGAATCATGGCTGAGTATGAATGATACCTATAGTGTGTGTGGTTTTTCCTTAGATGATGTGAAAGAAAGTATTACAAATGCGAGAATGAGGGATAGAAGAATAAGTAGTATGGATGAATTTTTTATCAAAGTAGAAAATGGTTTGGATAAATTGGTTGAATTGTTGACGGATGAAAGTGAGATTTTAGGGACAGATGATAGTAAGGTAGATGGGATTGTGCATGATATATTAGATGATAGAAGTATAGATGAGAATCGGAATAGGATAATGAATGATAGTGATATGGAAGAAGAGAATAAAAGAGTATAGGAAGGCCCAGTTACTCGAAGTAGAGGTCCTGTTCCCGACTGCGACTGGGTTATGAAAAAAATCAAATAAGTGTTGTGTAAGAAGGATTTGGCAAAGTAAGGGCGGAGGAATGTGGAGGATTGATTTTTGTTTTATTTTTGTTTATTTTTTGTTTGCCAAATCCAGAGAGAGAGAGAGAGAGAGAGAGAGAGAGAGAGAGAGAGAGAGAGAGAGAGAGAGAGAGTGTCAGCGAGCGAAAGGTAGTTAGTGTATCGATTGTTTGTGGTGAGAAAGACTGTTGATATAAATGAGACTGTTTGTTTATGTTTTAGCTAGGTTAGGACAGTGGTGTATGTCTTGGCCAAATGATTATTTTAGATTTGACTGCAGCTAGAGGGAGGTGTGAATGCTGGATTATTATTATTATCATTTATTACCAGCGTGGAAGTGTTTTGTTTATTTTGACAACCGTAATTCATCCTTTGGAGAGATTTTTGTGTGGAATTGATTGTTGATGACCTGGCCTGTAATTGATTGTGTTAGACTACTCTATTGGATTGCTCAACCGTTGATGACCTGACCTGTGCATTTCTATTGATGATGATGATGATGATGATGATGATGGTGATGATGATAACGCTCACATCCCAAATCAATTAATACAATTGTGTATTGAAATTTGTCAGTGGTCCGGTTGCTACAGAGTTGTGGTTGGCCTATAAAAGGACTGTTGGCCCTTGTGTGGACAAAGAGGTCCACACAAACAAATATTGGTTTTGGTGTGGGGTTAATTTTAAGTTTTGTTAGCGTTTTGTTTGTTTATTTGAATGGTGTTACATTCAATGTTTATTTTGTGTTAAGTTTATGATTAGTTTTAAGTGTAATTATTTTGGTTGTGGATGTTTATATGTTAAGCGTTTTAGTTTTAAGGAATATAGTATTAAGGTTATGGTTTGTTTTTTTTTTCCCTTCTGTCCAAGAGTCCAGTTGATAACGTAAGTGGAAAATTTGTGTTGAGACAATTGTCTGTTAGAATGATGAAAGGTGTGGGGGTTGCTATTGTGTGCATCCCGCCACAGCACTGCACATCAGGGCACCCCAAATGCCCACAACCACTTCCTCACGTCATACCCGGAAGTTTTCCATCCAGAAGTTCGTGAAACATTCACCATTCCCGCGACACACAATATTTATCACCATATCAAGATGACGGGACCCACAGTGTTCGCCAGATTCAGGTGACTGGCACCAGATCGTTTGGCAGCACCTAAAGAAACGTTTGCCAAAAGAGAAAATATGGGCCTTTGCCAAAAGGCCTCAACCCCATGGCCGTCACCCTTACACATCGTCCTGAAAAAAGATGGCTCTCTGCGTAAGTGTTGGGATTCTAAGCGCCTGAACATGCAGACAGAACAAGATCCCTACCCGCTCTCAAACAGAAGGGAGGTCCCCTAAGATGCCGTCCATAAGATGTTAAAATGTGGCCCTAGCATTACGAAGGTCAAAATATGAGTAATTGAAGGTGTATGTACCGATGGCAATCTTGGGAATATCTTATGGATTCTCAGACACCTGATAATACCCCTTCAGGAGGTCAGGCAAAGAGGAAACCTTCACTTTGTGAAAGTAGGAGGCCACTTACTACTTGCACAATGCAAAGGTTTCCTTTTATGCTCAACCTCCTGAGGTGGTATTATCAGGTGTCCATGAACCCATAAGATATGCCCAAGATTGCCATCGGTACATACACCTTTAACTATTCCTGTTTTAACCTTCGTAATGCTTTTGCCACTTTTCAACATCTTATGGATGGCATCTTATGAGACCTCCCCTTCTGTATGAACTACATTTACGACATACTTGTGTACTCTTCCTACAAAGAGGAACACGTCCGTCACTTATGCATCGTACTGACTGTCTACATTCTCAATGGCCTTGTAGTCTGGTATGACAAGTGTACCTTTGGCGCCAGCAAAATATCGTTCTGAAGGCACCACATCACTTCTGAAGGAGTCCACCCCCACCCTGAGAAGGTAACAGCCCTCAAAAATTCCCCATGCCCTAGACCTTAAAAACACTGCAAGAATTCTTGGCCATGATCATCTATTATCATCGGTTCCTTTCAGTCATCCCCGTTACTCTTCCACACCTCTATGTCTCCCTTTAGGGTAAGCCAAAAGACCTGAAGTGAGATCCCTTTAAGAAGCAGCCTTATACAATGCAAAGAATACATTTCAACCGCTACTGTTCTCATTTTTCCCGTGACACATGCACCTCTCTTTTTTTACACCAATGCAGGCAATATCACTACTGGGGAAGTCTTCGAGCAGGTGGTCAATGGCTCACCTCGCCCATTGGCCTTCTTTAGTAGGAAACTGTTTAAGGCAGAATCCGGCTACTCTAAGTTCGACCGCAAATTGCTGGCAATGCACTTGTCTGTCCGTAACTTTTGCCACTTCTTGGAAGGTGCACAATTCGTAATTCGCAAGGACCATATGCCTCTGGTGCACACCTTCACTTGTCAGTCCAATGCCTTGCCCACCCTTTAACGCCGACATCTCTCTGATATGGCTGAATACAATTGTACCCTTCAGCACGTCCCTTGGAAAACTAATCCCGTTGCCGTTGCCCTATCAAGAACCACATTTGCTACCATTCACCTGGAACTGAATTACAATGCCTTGGCAAAATCCCAACGAAAAGATGTAGTGTATCAAGCATATAGGACATCCTGCAGATCCCTCTGTTGGGATGATATCCCCCTCGGTGACTCCAACGCCGCCCTTCTCTGTGACGTCAGTACTGGTAGACTTAGCTCTCTCATGTGCTGATAGGTGTTTGTTTTTATTCATGGCCTTTCATATCCCTTGCACCGATCTGCTGCACAGCAACTAAAGAGAAAGTTTCCTTGGCACAGCATTACTAAGGATGCTAATGATTGAGTCCATGCCTTTACTTCATGCCAAACTCCAAAACTACATTAACACACAGATTCAGGAATGGGCATCTTTCCTCAACCTCAGCGTCGTTTTGCACACATTTACACAGATGAGGTAGCTTCCTTACTCACATCACAAGGATATCATTACCTGTTTATTGTCATCATCGACCACTCCATTCATTGGCCTGAAGCCATTCACATGGAAACTGCAATGTTTGCCTCATATACATCTGCCTTACTCTCAGGATAGATAGTGAGATTTGGTATCCTTGAGCATATTACGTCTGACAAGGGTACCACTTTCACCTTATTAGCAAATTTCCTGGGTATCACTTTCCCCTCGCACCGATAACCTGCTCATGTGTGTATTTTCCTGCATCATTTTGTTTTATCTTTTGTGCCGTTCTTGACTGGAATTAGTTGAATATAAATGCATGCACCATCCAAATAATGTTAATTGCATTCGATTAGTGTCTTAGTCACCTCCTAATGGCTCACTTGCACAAATTCAAGTGTACAATATTTCATTGTCGTTGCGCAGTTTAGTTTTACTATAAAATTTAAATTGGTGTTTTTGTAAGGCTCAGAGCAAATTAGGTGATTTACATGTAAAACTGCCCTCATTATATGAAAATATCATGACTCGAAAGCCACTCTATCATGGTTTTTCAGCCATCTGTGTATATTGCCTAATAGAGATCTTTCCTGTGAAGTTCTTCCGAGGCATTTTTTTATTGTGAATAAGAGTGAAATGATATTTCTTTGATAAAAAAAGATTGGAG
>NC_090745.1:40413040-40445540 GCF_036898095.1 Palaemon carinicauda
TTTCGAAATATATAAAACATCACTTTCTTAATCATAAGTCCACTCTTTTGCAAATGACCACACATCAAACGAAATGATGCACACGTGGTCACTGACAGTCATGGATTCTGCTTTATGTGTCATCAGATTGATCACTAATTTCAATCCCCGGCTCCTCAGACAATTTAGATATCTACCGATTCAGTGTGGAAATTGAAGGAAAAGGAAATTTACTTTTTTCTCTCAAATTCTTGTAAGCACAACATATGTCATCAGCATTCCAAGATTTCCCCTTTAAAATAGACACTACTTGGGAGGGCGAGAAAAACTTACATTGTTTTTTGCAGTGTCCATCGCTGTGACATAGGAGCATTCAATTGCATCAAGCATAAAGTTCTTCTCATTTTGCTATTTCACCTTCTCATTTTCTCAAAATAACTTTTTCTTTTCCCATATCGCTTTTTCATTTATCCAAGATTTCCTTTCACTTTTCCACCGTTCTTTAAAACGACTCAAGTTTTCTTTTTCACTTTTCTATATCCTTGGTTGGTTAACCAATAATTCATTTTTTTTTCTTCCTCCTGTTCTGCATCAGATGTTTCAAGAATTTCCTCAACGAGTCGTTTGTGTCCTCTCTTTATGATGAAGCTCGTACTTTTCGTTGGTTATTTGAACAGTCGTCTGTAAATCAGAGGAGTGAAGATGTGAGGGAACGGAACTGATAATCAACAAGATAATCGGATGATGGTAAATTAACAACAGAAATATAACAACTTAGTATGAAAATATTTTTAAACCACGCACACAAACAAACACATACGTGTATATATATATATATATATATATATATATATATATATATATATATATATATATATATATATATATATATATATATATATATATATATATATATATATACTTATATGTATGCATGCGTGCATGGTTGTTAAACAATACTTTAATTTGTGTTATAGGTAACTGGAGTGAGGGAAACGCTCTGATACTGGTAATCGAAGTAATTCATCACTCAGGTTTCTTTCATATGTGTTGCCTTCGGAATGTAGACTACAAATTGGCTTGGTCTATGCAAATTGGCTTCTTTCTTCGGCAGAAATGAATCTACTTTTTCTTTAGTTCATAAATTTTTGGAAAATTATGAAATATTAGGTTGCCCTTCTTTGAATGGCTCGAGTTGCAGCCGTCCATTGAATAACTAATGTAACAAAAGAGAGCGAATTGGCATATATAAGCTGTATGTCCCCTTCCACGATCAATGAAATACTAATTTATAACACAGTCAGGGTCTATAGAATACAACTCACCGATCAAACATGGTTGTTTTTATTTGTGCTAATCTAAAATTACGGGCTGCCCAACGGCAAGAGCCCGTGTCTTACACAAGGTAAGGCAATCTATACAGACAGCTAATCTAAACGGTAAATAGTGGTCATGAAACATTCTGCGCAAAGCGTAGTCAGTTTTGGATCTTAGATGGGTGGACCTTAAGTTCTATAGACCTTGTCAAAACCTCTTGCTCACACTTCGTTTCACGAACGACAATGTCTAGGAAAGTATGAATTTTGTACACATAATTTTCAAACTCGATGCCCCTATAGTGTTCAAATAGTATTTCAAATTTTGATAATGTGTGAATATTATCCAATGCATTATGCTACATTGTGTAGATTAGGAAGACTTTATGGATTTCATAGGTTTGTAGGAAGTGGACATCTGTTGGAAATCCCATACTTGTAAGTTATTCCAACTTTGTGTAATGAATTTTTTGGGAAAATTGTAAAAAATTGATCTTTTCCTGATATCTAATAAGTATGCACCCATGCACTTCATCAATTATAAAGTCTTGAAAGATAAAGATGTCTGGACACCATGCACTCACGGAACAACTAGATATCATTAATAATTTAATAGTAAGATTAGTAGCAAGTATTTTACACACGCTCTCTCTCTCTCTCTCTCTCTCTCTCTCTCTCTCTCTCTCTCTCTCTCTCTCTCTCTCTCTCTCTCTCTCTCTAAAAGATACGATCCTAAACGATACACATAAAATTACAACGCCTTTAGTATAAATATTGAGTTGTGAAAAAAAAAAAAATGTTAACAGAAGATGACACATTTTTTTTTTTTTTTTTTTTTGTATCATATAATGACTTGAATGAAATGAAAGTCCAGCAAAAATCCCGATAGAGAATCGCGACAAAGAAATCACACATATTGTCGTAATGATCAGTATAAAGAATAAAGAAATACAGAAGCGAAATAGATAAAATATGAAGGAATTTTACAATCAATAAAGTCTTACCAAAATGAAGCAATGGAAAACCAGAAACCTAAAGATAGTTCCTAATCAGATAGGGGATTAAAACAATGAATGCGTTGACCTTTGTTGCAGAATTCAGGTTGGCACATGAAACTCAAATTAGTGGGCGTCACATAATGCATTGTGTGATGTATCTAGTAATGATTTGCAGTAACAACATTTAAAGCTAATAATGAGTGACATGAGGAAAACTACATGAAATGAAAGGATTTTCATGACTCGTCCATGAT
Organism: Palaemon carinicauda; assembly: GCF_036898095.1. Lineage (NCBI taxonomy): Eukaryota > Metazoa > Arthropoda > Malacostraca > Decapoda > Palaemonidae > Palaemon > Palaemon carinicauda. The sequence continues at coordinate 40,415,588 of NC_090745.1, forward strand.
TATACTAATTTTCAGGATTTTTTTTTAAGAAACCTACCTTTAAGACTGTGTGAAAACTTTCGAGGGAAAAAAAATTAACGTATGCGGATTCTTTGAAGGTCAGATTTGTTGTGTAAAGTATATAATAACTCACAAATTACAGTTTTCATGATTATCTGGAATAGGTTGCCTATTTAGTGACATTCTGTCACATTAGACATATTACTATTTGTAAGGAATGGCGTCCATTATTATTATCCTCTATATTTTTTAAGGAAGAATAAAGATAATTCAGAATATTTTTTCTCAATTATCTTTAAATTACTATTTTCTACTTTACAGAAGGGAGGTCACATTTGCAGAACTAGAACGGGCACTCGGTAGAATATATACCTTCACCTATATTAAGATGGGCAATTGATTTATGCGCATTTTGGAATTAGTTTCATGAAAAAAGGATAAATAATTAACAATGATATAGCAAAAACACTTTTTTACCCTTTCGTTACGTTGACCTTAACATTTGACCCAATCACTTCCAAACTATAATGAAATTGTTCTTGGATCAAGGCCAATCATCCCAAGAAATTTCATTAGATTGCGTCAAATACTTGTTGAGTTATGCGAATCATAAACACACAGACAGACATATAAACAAATAAATAGACAAACAAGAGTAATGATATTACTATATCTTGTTGTATGTCACAAGATAGGCAATGGAATGATCTAAATTTTGGCCCTAATTTAATGAAAATCCATAGTAGTTTTCTATTTCTTTTCTTTTTCATTAAGATTTAATTATTTTTTACAGAATTTATTTAGACCAGCGCTGTTAGAGACGAGTTCCACTTATTATACTGGATAATCTACCTTCTTTTCATACTAATACGAGTTACTTAAAAAAATATAACACTGACTTTGTTGTACCGAAAGGTAGTGTTTCGAGTGTGATTCTTTTTACATTGCGAACTAATGACACAATTAATCAAATGCAACAATGAGTACAAAATATTATTCATTTGGACGACTTTGTAAAGAGCTACTTCCTTAATAATATTCGTCACATGTAAAGAATTCTTCATAACGCCACTCAAAAATTACAAGTTTTGGCTGTATTTGTTAGGTTCAAACTTTCATCGAAGAAACTTGAGCAATATTCATATTTTACAAAAATAGCTGAGGGAAACGTGAAGACATAAATCTCACACTGTGTAACACTCAAATTTGATTCTATAATAAGGTAAAAGTTTTGAGACTGATATTTGATGCCCACTTCATTTATTGGAAAGTGCATATAGCTTATATAAAATCTAAATGTAATAATGCTTTCAACCTAATCATGATATTGTATCATACACTGTTGGGTGCAAGGTGATCAATTTTACTGATGATCTACAAAGCTTCATTCTTATCTAGGATAGACTATGGTAATCTAGTCTGTGGAACATTGATCACGGTCTGACAAAAAGAACTTTTTTTTTTTTTTTTTTTTTTTTTTTTTTTCGTGACCTTGACCTTGTCCTTTTGATATAATCTCTCCCAAACTCTAATAATTTTTTCTGGAGTCATGGCTAATCATCCAATAAAATTTCATAAGATTTGTTCAAATAGTTTTTGATTTCTGTGAGTCACAAACATACAGACCGACAACGCTTTCCAAAACATAACCTTTACCGCAACGAATTTGGCGAAGGTAATAATGGCAAAACCTCATATAAAAAAAAAAAAAAGTATAAATGTTTTACGTATGATGTAATATTCATCTTTGAAGTGGGTGGCATCAAATTAGTCCCTAATTTTTCATTGTTGAAAACTTGAACAAATAAAGATTTAAGTTTAGGTAAACAATGGCATATTAACTTCCACTAAAATTACAGATATGTTAGTACTTTTAGACTTGATTTTCTTATAATGTTACAATTCTGTTACATAGCTGTAATTAAGACAAGTTATAGAGTTTTATTTCTTTTTTAAGAAAAGCTACTCTAAAAGCAAAAGGTACATCCGTATGTAATTTGCAAATCAATATTTAGATTGACTGTGAAAAAAGATAAAAATTAGATATTCCATCTTAGCTAGTTATAATGTTATAACGGGAGTTACCAACAGTTTACTGAATATATTCGATCACATACTTACTTCATCCTATGGCACCCACGGGATGTATAAGGCTTCAGTGAATTCACGTCATGTATCTCTTTCCTGTACCATATCTCTTAGCTCAACCCAATTCTCTGATCGAACCTCCCTTCGCATTGCCATCTGCCACGTTTCTCTTGGGCTACCAGCGGTTTCCATTCAGGCACATCGTGGACTAACTCATTTTCCCTTCTTAATATATGCCCCATCTATCTCCATCTCGGCAATCCAACTATATCATTCACATTGAGCACCTCAGCCACCTCGCAAATTGCCACATTTATTGTATGGTGCAGCCATTTGATTCCCAAAATCTTTCTCGATGCTTTTTCTCAAAGGCAAGAAATTTTGCATTAGTTGTTACAATGCTGTACCACAGCTGATGCCCACAAGTTGATATCAATCTTACAAGTGAAAGTATCTTTTGATTTTGCTGTGAACTGATCTTTTATTCTATTTTTATTTAGTATTGTTCAACCCTCCCTATTCTCTCCTTACATACCATAACTGGTGATCCATTACTGGTAGTAAAGATTCCTAAATATCTGAAAGAGTTTCAGTTGGTAATATAACTCTTTCGATCATGTAACTCAAAAAAAAAAAAGTTCCCACAGTTTTAGTGATGTTTAAATGATAGAAAAATACTAATTAAGATAGAAAAAAGGAATAAATAGCTTTCAAAACCTACGAACACTGTGTGACTAAATGATTTCATTGAATAAATAGCGAGTGCAAATATGTGTAGACAAAAGTCGGCTTATTTACCTACAGATATTCAATATTTATTAAGCTAGAATATTGGTAAAAGCAAAATCAATGGTTCCCGGCCGTAATAGGAAATCATGAAGTCCCATCTCATACATCATACAAATGTGGTAATTGGTTTCAGGTTCCTGAATATACTGGCAAAAAAAAAAAAAAAATGCAATTTGGTTTAGCTGCTGAGTTAGGTTTTATATTTTTCATGTCCAGAAACAGTTAGTACAACAAATACATGAAAATTATTACTGGTCGGTACTAAAGAGGAATAAATCATCAAATGAAATCCAATCAAATAGGTAATTTATATGGGAAATTACCATGAAGTTTATATATCTTAATACAAAAGAATCTCTCTCTCTCTCTCTCTCTCTCTCTCTCTCTCTCTCTCTCTCTCTCTCTCTCTCTTGTCCTTGGATCCTTGGAGAACTAGTGTCATTTATGCACAATGGATTTCTATACAGCACTCTCATCAGGAAGGAAGTAGTTCCGTTTGTGGGCAATCAACATCAATTTCTCAGTTAAAGTAGATGTTGAACATCATTTTCCTAAAAAACAAAACAAAATGCTCATATAAAAGTTGACCAAAGGGAATGAAGTGCTGAAGATTTTGGGGAAGAAGATTACAAACATTAGACAAGAGGATGAAATCGATACATTCCGACGAAATGTTGCTTGCAAATTAAGGATACTGGCAAGTGACACGTGGATTGTAGCTGAAAAGCTAATAATTGACGTATTATATCAGGATAAAATAGGTCAGCTTAACAAATCTACTAAATTGGTAACTTTAATCTCAACTTTGTTTTTATATATGTAGACCCAATTCCCCTTTGAATACAAAATAGTTTGTACGTAAAAGACCATATAGTATTTTGAAAGCCAACTAATCTTTTTGGGCTCAAGCCATGTCGTCCTGATGGAAATTCCTATTAGTAGCTTCCTAAGGGATATATGTACTACAGTGATATTCCCAGAGAATTTTACCTTTAGGTCCCCAGAATTCTAACTCCTGGCACGAATATCCTTAAATTTTCTCTCAAGGATATCGCATAATATCAGAGGATGTATTCTTGACACGCCACATAGCAATCTGCACCCCGAATAGCGTTTACGCTTCAAGGGGGAAAGTGGCAGAATAGTAAGGGAGTCATATCAAGGTTACCCTAGTTCCCATACTACTATTGAGTATCACAACAGTGCCATATCCAAGATGGCGGACATTCCTAATTCTGTAGCGATTTCGCACGGTGGTGTTCCCTGTTGATCTGACATTTTCGATCGATTTTCAAGGATTATTATGAAATCTCCAGCTTCTTTCGCCTCTGGAAAGTTGAGTATTGAATATTTACAATGTGTGTAATTTAGCTCCAGTCTCACAGTAAAATTAAAGTAATTTTTTGTGATTAGGAGCTAGGCCTATTACCGGAGGCGCCAAGGGCGCTGTTGTTCGTTATGCATGTGTTATTTAGTTAATAGAACGAAATTCCCGGTTTAGATAACATTGATAATTTAATTATGGAAGCTATTTAGGCAATTTATACTTTCCTTTTTCTATGTCGATTGTGTATGTCAGAATTTCGGTGATTTAGGTAACCGAGATCTCGTCTTGCATAGGTAACCTAACCTAGGCAACATAGTGTACTTTCGACATTTCCCCGGTTACCCTCGTGTATTGGTTATCAATTCATCGGAGATTAATATCCCCTAGAATTTATATAACTGATACTCGTCTCTAGTAGAGATTTAAGGGTAATATCTCTTCCCTCTGAGTGTAGCCTTAGGCTACAACCCTAGTGGGTCGTGCCTCGAGTTTTCATTCAGGCATGACTAGCTTAGGGTTTTCTGTCTCTTCCCTTGACAGCAGATGGGAGGTTTTAGGATTCGGTCAGAACATCAGAGTATTTAGTCTTGGTGAATAGTCATTCCCCTGCCGGCTAGGCTGCCTACATAGGAGGCTAGCTCTCCCTAGGCCGCACCTGAAGTGGTTGTATGATGCCGCCACCTTCTCCCTGTGGCCTAGTAGACTAGTACTGTGCTCGCAGACCCTAGGCTGAAGAGTAGTACACTCCAGAGGCCTAGGATGGCGCCGGCACTGGAAATCTGTTTCTCCCTTGTTGAGAGGAGGTGCCACTGCTGCCGTCCCTAACTGTATTGGCAGACCCTAGGCTGGAGAATAGATGATTTTCCTGCTGCCTAGGATGGCGCCGATACTGAGACAGAGTTTCTTAAGGTTGTGTAGGACCATACTTGCCGGCTCCTTCCACACCTCATACAGGACCCTTTTCCCTCCCCCTCTGTTCTTTTATGATGGCAGAGCCATTGCCTTTCTTTGTGCCGGCGTCCTGCAACCTCACCATTGCCGGTGGGTTGCGAGGGCCGGCTAGACTCCCTCTCTGCAGCTGTTGTTTGGCTGCCTGCGGCTATGCCAGCTGCAGGCAGCCATGACAACTGCCGGCGGCCATGTCGGGGGTTATGACTGCTGCCGGCGGCTATGCAAGCTGCTAGTAGTCATGCCATCTGCCGGCAGCCATGATGGCTGTGGGTGGGAAGTCTATTCTGTCACTAAGGTTCTTCAGTTCTTCCTTGGACTGCTGGCCACAAATTCTGTTGTTGGGGTATTACTCTGGTCGGCGGTAGGCCGGCCAGGCCGGCACAGATAGGTGCTGACTCAGCCGGCAGCACGCCGACTGTACTAGCGCTGCCGGGGGCAAGCTTGCCGGGTAGGTGCCGACTGGACTCTGCCGGCGATAGTACTGATGCTGGATGGAAGCCTGAATGTTACATTCTCTCCATCCCTTTGAACCTTCTTTCTGGAGAAAGGCAGTAAATTAGATTTTTACATCCTTAATTACTGTATACATACAGAGTAATAAGGCGGCCTTCACTTTATGCTGTCTCCCTCTCTTTAGCTAGAATGCTAGTTATGCCGGCCGAGACTAGCTATGCCGGCTATATGACGGCTGAATTACAGTATATGTTTATACAGGTAGTCAGAATAATTGCAGTATAAGATATACCACAGATAGAAAACTATTGTATGTATTATACTAGTAGTTATTTTCCAATATATTTTGGGTATCCTTGCCCGGGTGTTTGCTGAGACCAATCCTATATTGAGGAATAGTATTTCTTCAATATTCTGATAACAAATCAGTTTTCTTTTTACCCTATAATATTAAATGTTTTAAAGGGCTGGTGGTATTACACTTCTTACCCTAAAAGGGTAGAACCCTTATCCTTCAGTTTCCCTGATCAGGAAACTCTATGATTTAATAGTGAAAGGGAGGTCACAACAAATGGGCTGGGTGGGATACACAAATATATGTCTTTTATACTTCCTAGTCCAGTCGGTGTCATGCCAGCTCGACCCTGCAGTCAGATGCTTGCCACAATGGCAGCACACTGGCTGAACTACAATATAGATAATTATACAGTAGCCAGTAATTTTCAATATAGTATATACTGTAAACAGAAAACTATAGTGTGATTATTCAATAGTTAGTTTCTAGCACCTAGTAGGCCGACGGCCAGTGACCTACCGGCAGCCGGCAAGCTGCCGACAGGCTTGCCAACCGCGGTATATACATCTAGTTCGCTGGCTGGCCTAGTGTGCCGACAGCCGGCGGTCCGCCGGAAGTCGGCGGACTTCCAGCGGCCGGCGAGCAGCCGGCCACCACCACAGCCAACAATACGTTGACTGAACTGCTCCTGGTGCTAGTCTTGCCGGCAATATGCCGGCTAGAACTACAGTATATGACTATATAGTAGCCAGTATATTTGCAATATAGATCATACTGCAAACAGAAAACTACACTATATATTTTACAGTAGCCTAATTTTTTCCAACACTATCTTGGGTATCCTTCTGCAGGCTTCTGCTGGGACTGTTCCTATATTGAATGAATAGAATTCCTTCAATACTCTGATTAGAAATCAGTCATCCATACCCCACAGTGTTAAGAATATAAAGGGGCAGTGATTTGTTCACTTCTCTACCCCTAGGGGTTAGAACTCTTTCGGTGGAGTTCCCTTGATAGAGGAATCTCTTTATAGTTAATACTAAGGGGAGGTAACAGCATTTGCTTGCAGGGGATACACAAATATGTGTCTCCTACTATCCCTTTCTAGCTTACTATCCTAAGCTATTTTAGTTAAAAGATGACTTTTACATATTGCTTATCAGTGAGACAATCAGTTGTATACTCATTTGGCTTTCCTTTCTTAACAGGATGAACCCCGGATGACATGTGTTGCAGTCTTCTGCAATATCAAGAGTAAGTGCAATATTATTTCCGAATCCCTCCATTATTGGAACCCGAAGGTTTGCAATGCATGTCGGACCCTAATATCCGAGGGTTTCGAGAATCCCAAGTCCATAGGGTCTAAGGATGCAGCTCGTAACAAACTACGCAACTGGGTGAGAGGCTTCCAGAAAATCTCTCCAGGATCATACCTAGCTAATGATAGGATGTGTATCCTACTATTTCCGAAAGCAAGTAAGGAAATAGTGGTGCCCCAGGCACGACTCACACTTCCCAGCGGCCAGATAGCCTTTGGGAGGGAGGGCAGGAAGCCCCCACGGGAAGAAGGGGAGAATGTCGTGTAGGAATTGTTTCAGTCTGTGCCGGCTCTAGAGCCATTGACATCGACATCTTCACCTCCTACCCCTCTATTAGATGGAATGGACCAATTATGGACCCAAGTGAAAGATCTAATAGAAAACTTTCGCAAACAAGACGAAAAGCAGGAAGCGAAATACAAAATAGAACTCTGTGAAGCTCCACTTGCTGCTCCCAAGGGTCATACAACCGACCCATAAATGAAGACCTTCCGATATGGTCCAAAACCAATCCCTGTAGGTTTGCGGAACTGAAGCCGAGTTTAAACAGCAAAATCTACATCTCGGAGAAGATTGGTGCTGTTCCTTTGGACAAAATCCAGTTTTGGCTAAGCTTTGACGCTTTCCCTAATTGTTTCATTCGACTGAAGCATGAACCAACGTCAAGAAAAGAAACGGAATCGAAGGAGGTCATGATTCTCGACCATGATAAGGCACAGGCTATCCTGTCAAGTAGCCTGAAAAAGGCAGGTTACTCGGTGTCGAAGTATTCACACTAGGTAACAGATACCCTTCCTTTCTTGCTCCTGCTTCAATTTCATTCCCCTTTACGTGGAAGGCATTTAAATCTGTTGCCAAGGCAGTGGAGGCAGGTAGACCATGTTCTGCACTCGAGGAGCGCAAGCCTCTGTCACTAACCTTTCCCAGAGAGGGGAAGGACTGGAAGGAAGTCCACTTAACCTTTGCAGTAGGAAGACTAGATGTGGATGTCGCCAGTCGACAGTTTAATGAGAATCTCCCTAAACTATCTAAGTTTTTCTTGTATAATGAACAAGAGAAAAAGGAGAGACTTGCAGCCTCCCTATCCCTACAAAACTACATAGAGTTGTGTTCAACCCACCAAAGTACCCCAGACATGCTCATGGTGTTGGCCAAAATGCATATGGCTACCTTAGTAAAAGACCTTATGTCTTTATGAAGGCTAGGAGAGCCTGTAGGGAGTTTGTGTTCGCTGCCGCAACAGTGAAACATGAAACCAGGAAGCTAATATCTTCCAGCATCTGGGGTAAAGACCTCTTCCCAGACGAGGTAGTTAGAAAGGTGATTAAGAAAGCCACCACGGAGAACATAGGACTTCTCCAAAAGTGGGGCATCTTTTCAAAGAGAAAGTCTTCCACGGCCGTGGGTCCCCAACCTAAAAGGAAGACTGGAAAGTCTGGAAATATACCTTGGGCTGTTCAACAACATCCCACAGCTGCAGTGACCGCGGTGCCACAGGCAGGTGGTTGAATATATAAACCTACTGATCATTCAAAGCAAAGAGATGCTTCTGGTAGGAGGGAGGTTTCTTCAGGATCGCTGGGCCTTCGATCCTTGGGTCCAAGGCCTAATCAAGATAGGACTAAGATGGGAGATAGACATGCCTCCACTATCATTTCCTCAACTCTTCCTATACTCCAAATCCTTCCTGGAAGAGTATACCTTAGAGCTCTAGAGCATACAGGTGGTAAGGAAACTATAGTCCATCGAATTCCTGGGAAGGCTGTTTGGTGTCCACGAGATGGACTCAAGAAAATTCAGAGTCATTCTGAACTTGTTGCCACTTAACAAGCTCAAATAAATCAGCAAGTTCAGAATGTTAATCCTTCTGAACATAAGGACCCTGTTTCAAAAAGGGGTGTTTGCAGTCTTGTCAGACCTGAAAGATGTCTATTGGCAACTTCCAATCAGTCACCCCCTCCCCTCCTACCTAGGATTCAAGTTACAGAGGATAACGTAGATCCTAGGAAAGATACTTGTCGGACGAGACACAGTCCTAAGTATCTTCACGGGATTAGCAGACACATTCACGCAAAAACCAAGCCTAGAAATGGTTTAGGCAATAATGTACCTGGACAAAAGGCTGGGGTGGGCAGCACTCACTCGTATTGGATGATCTATGAGCATCCAAGGAAGTGATCCGGTTCCCGGAACATCGGGGATGCAGCATAAGCCTCAAAAAGTCTTGATTCTCTCCAGCTCAAAGGCTTTTTTGGTTGGAAAACCATTGAAACCTGTGGTCACACCAACTCTCCTTTCTCTTGGGGATGTAAAAGGAGATCGCAGGGTCTGTCAAGAGACTCTGGTTATCAGTCAGGATTCCAAGACGCTAACAGGGAGGAGTTCTCAACTCTCTTCAGTTCGCAATAGTGACAGACCCAGTGCTAAGAGTACAGCTGAAAGATGCGTTAAAAGTCTGGAGAAGATACGCATCAAACGCTCGAAGAGATCTAAAAAGACCGATATCGGTCCTTCCTTAATAGCTCTTCTAACAAAGGTCAAAGACCAAAAATTCCAAGACCATGTTGGTCCTGTCATGAGTGGGGAAACTCTCTCCACCCAGATCAGACCTACTAAGGCTGATCTGGGACACCGGAGCGATAATCAGACGTCAGAATCGACAATGCTAAAGAACATCTCATACAGTCTAGGTGACGTTAACCATCCCTTACCTAAAGGGATGACACCTGCTAGGAGTTCATGTGCATTTGATCCACAATGTGACAGTGGATGCTCTACTCGGGCTCAAGCCGATAGAGTTAGAATGGTCCACAGACGCAGACCTATTCTTCCCCAGATGGGAGCAAGTCCCCGAGCTGTAGATCAACCTCTTCATCACGAGCGTCTTCTAGATACTACCTTGATATGTAGCCTCATACGAGGATCCTCTAGTGGAGATCACAGCCGATCTCCTGCCGAAGGTCCTCAATATGCTGAGATCCTTCCTGGGAGGAGTGGCTCTGTTGGCTCTCAAGTAGCCCAAGAGCAATCTGTTCCCTTTAGTGAAGGAACTGAAGCTGAGGCTGGCCCTAGTTCTGAACCCAGGACTATCTCAGAAGGTTCAGAAGTTAATGCCTTCGATTTATCACAGAGAACCCGAACCCTGCATTTCATGATTTTCTTGCCCTAGTGGTTAGGAAAAGATATGGGATCTCAGAAGGCAATATAGAATTCTTAGAAGAATACAAGTCTAAGTCAACGAGAAGACAATATGAGTCTTCTTGGAAAAAGTGGGTTGCTTTTGTAAAAGCAAAAGGTCCGAAAGAAATTTCAATGAACTTCTGTCTGTCCTTCTTTGTCCACCTTCATAATCAACGCCTGGCGGCCAACACAATAACAATGTGCAAGTCAGCCTTGACTAGACCTCTTCTATATGCCTTTCAAGTGGATCTGGCGAATGAAATCTTTAATAAGATTCCAAAGGCATGTGCAAGGCTTAGGCCTGCACTATCACCAAAGCCCATCTCATGGTCTTTGGACAAGGTCCTACATTATGCCTCATCTGTGAACAATGAAGATTGTTCCCTCAAGGATCTAACACAAAAGGTTATTTTTCTGTTCGTCATAGCCTCTGGGCGTAGAGTTAGTGAAATAGTTGCCCTATCTATAGATGAGGGCCACATTCAGTTCACAGAAGCGGGAGAACTGAATTTCTCTCCTGATCCAACCTTTCTTGCTAAGAACGAGCTACCTACTAAGAGAATCTGCCCTCTGAAGGAAGATGTCTATTTATGTCCTGTAGAGTGTCTAAAGGTCTATCTTCGTAGAACTTCAGACTTCTGGGGAGGACAGCTCTTTAAAGGAGAAACCTTTGGATCAAACTTATCCCTAAAACAACTGAGGGTGAAGCTCACCTACTTTATTCGTAGAGCAGATCCTGACAGTACTCTCGCAGGTCATGATCCAAGAAAAATTGCTTCATTACTGAACTTTTTTCAGTATATGGACTTTAAGCAGCTTCGCTCATATACTGGATGGAAATCATTCAGAGTGTTATACAAACACTATGCTAAGCAGGTCCATGAACTGAAGCATTATGTGGTGGCGGCAGGTAGTGTATTAAAACCTGTCGTTTAATTCTACGATGAACAGTTAATTGACTGGGACTGTCAGTTAAAGTGAGAAGGGGTCATCACTTTTAGTGTGACCTCCTTTTGAATGAGTGTTGCCATGGTGACACTAACTCTGATCAAAATCTCAGGTGTGGAATTATACAGATAGTACTAGTGACGTGTGTACATAGTTCACACTGTTGATAGAATATAACAGGTACAGAAATTATGAAGAGAAATTTTATTATAAACTTTTCTTCAATCTGAGAGTGGCACTCATCATTTCTTCCCATTCAAAAAGGAAATATAATTTCTGTATATGTTACATGTATAATTCTGTTATCATGCTACATTCGTTTTACTTGTTAATTCATTTAGTCATTTATTAGAAATAAATGTCTATTAGAATGTAATTGCGTCCTAATTCGCCCGGCAATTGCATGTTTAAGATGCCAGAGTTCTTTGACTTACTGATGTAAGTATTCTTCATATCATTGTATGCTTGTAAACAATGGATATAATGGACACTGATATTGATTCAGCAATATATACAAACTATGAGACTGAAAGGAAAGGATTAGTATCATTCAAAATTTCAGCCCAAAAATTGGGAAATTAAATCCCAAAATTTGTGTAATTACCATTTTTGATCAGAAAGACAAAAAGTGGCCACAATATTCAGACTCCTATAATGGCGTTAGATTGGAAGTAAAGCCGACTGAAATTGTCCCTTTTTATCATTTGAATAACGTTCAGATAAAAGAGGTAACAAGAATACTCCTCAAAAACAATATCCTACTCTCTCCGCAGAGAAAGGGCTAATAGGAAGGTAACGGAGTCACCTACCTTACAGAATATACCGATGCATCGATAATTGAAGCAATCAAAGATAAAATAGAAGGCTATTCTTTAAACCAAAATCTGACAATGGGATATCGTAATAGAATCCCAATTGCAAGATGCACAATCCAATCCACGTCCTCAAAGGATCTGGAAAAAGTAATGGAAATAATTAACTAAGTATAATAGTTAAATCTAGTGTAGTTAATGAGAATCTTTCGTAAAAGAGAACTCCAAAACTGACTAGCATAAAGATACCTTGCAAGTCGCAGAAGTAAAGTCTTTATGGCACTTGAGGTTTATACTCATAAATCACTTCCTCCTGTTTTGGTAAAGTTTTTATAGTTCATATACGAAATATTTATTTTAATATTGTTACTATTCTTAAAATATTCTATGTTTTTGTTATTTTCTTTCCTCATTAGGCTATTTTCCCAGTTGGGGCCCGTGGGCTTATAGCATCCTGATTTTCCAGCTAGGGTTGTAGCTTAGCATTTAATAATAATAATAATAATAATAATAATAATAATAATAATAATAATAATAATAATAATACCGTCATTAACGGCACAGATAGGTAACGGCATCGTCAATTCCCAAGGCTATTCCTAAATCAAGGGCACAATAATCATACCCAAAACAGGGCGAGACTGCTGCCAGTTACGGCAGTGTCGGTAAAGACGGCAGCAAATTAAACGACGATAATTTGTATCAAATATCATGTTGTAACAAAAAGAGTGTGGCAGTATAGGCCCCATCAATAACATAGCTACGTATCACTATAAAATGGCATGGAAAAGGAATGCCGTCGGAGACGATGAAGCCGTAAGTATTGGCATGGCCGACAGTCTGACAACTCTCTTTATAAAGAAGAATGCTGCCGGGTTAAAAGGCCAGAACCCCGAAGGACTAGGCCTTAGAAAAATAAATGACATCGGAGATGACAAAGCCGTAAATAGCGGCATTGCCGACAGACTGACAATTCTCTTTATAAAGGAGAATGCGGTCGGGTTAATAGGCCAGAACCCCGAAGGGCTACTCCTTCAAAAAATTGTAAAAACACACAATAATATATTTAAGTTCCATATCAATAATGGGGAAAACTACCTCAATAAGGTAAGACCAAAATATCTATAAGGTTAGAATACGACATCATACAACTGTCAGCACACCGACAGGAAAAAAGGCTCACCCTTTGCAAAGGGGAACTCTAAAAGTATACCGTAAACAAACAATAGAGCTTATGTAGCACGATGGCCTGACGGACCTGCCCTAAAAGTATAGGCCTTGCCAGATACTACAAGACGAAAGAAGAAATTCAGAAACTAAAGAAAAGGCATAGCCAGTCTGCAAACCAACTGAACAAAGAAAAATGAGCTCACCCTTTGCAAAGGGGATCTCTAAAACATTGCCTTCTTAGTCCCGAGAAACTCTGACGATTGTGGCATTAATCAGTCAGCGAACCAACTGAACAAGAAAAATGAGCTCACCCTCCGTAAAGGGGATGAAGTTTGTAGCACGATGGCCAGGAGCCCCAATAAAACTGCCAACTCTAGGTTAGGCTAACCGAAACTGATACAAACTCACAAAAAGACTAAAATAATAATTTGTAATGGAACTATATATAAAATTGAGTCCTTAGCATCGTAATGCTAAACCAAAACAAGCTAACGTGAAACTTACCCAAAAATTTAATTAAACACGAAAAGAGAGGCCATCAGGGACTAAGCCTGACGTCATGCTAGCAGGACTCGAAGCGCTCAGGCTTCCTCTAACCAAATGCTAAGAACTTACCCTCCGAAGGGAGCTAAAACAAAAATTAGCATAAACAAAGTGAAAGAGAGGTAGATACTCAACTTTGTGGAAAAGAGGAAGCCAATTCACAAAACAAATCATCAAAGTTTGTGAGAAAAGCGCCCCGAAAAATCTACCGAACTGTAGCCATCAGCTGCATTCAAGGGAATGAGAAGCAGGAACGTATAAGAGCACTTGAAGGTGATAGGAGATGTAGCGGCTCCTTAATTATCCTTTCCTTTAGTGGATTAGACTAGGTAAGGTCTGTTTGGGGTGCAGATATCTATGATTATCTTTGGATACGTCCCTGACTCTACGCGATATGTTCGGATAGTCCTTACCGGGATTGGAACCCTGTGATACCTGATGGTACTTCTCTTGTAATATCAATCGCAGAAATATTGTACTGTAGAAATTGCCAGAAGGAACTTCCATCAGGACGACATTCTCATGTATTCATACTCGTGTAATTTTGCCCGTCTATGGGGTAACATTTAATTTCGTTCAATAACCTGGCATAGGAGAAAAGTTTACTTTCTATTAGCCATTTCTTAACACAAACTTTTTTTTTTTTGTCTACTGTTAGTGTTTGTTTTAACATATGGTACTACAACAAGCGCTAAAGGGTTCTCATTCATCGACTGCTAATGCACCAATAATCGTATCTAATTTGCTGTAAGGGACTTCACCTTTTCGTCAATGAGCACTTAGGGTTTCGAGGGCCTGAACATAAAGCCAGGCTGCTAGTGAATGGGCATTTTTATTAAATTACTTTAATGAACTTCTTTCTCCTCTCTTATGTACTCTGCAGATATTTTTTTCTATTGATAATTAAGGGATATAGCACTTCTGTATACTTATACAACCTTCACGAAAAAATGCCAAATTTTCTTCACTGAATCTGTATAATTATATGATGATTTAAAATTTCTTCATCTTTCGGGTTTGAAGGAGGTTTAAGCATCTACAGAATTGCCCGTTCACTTTGACTTGCTCTCTACGCTTAATGAATTTCGATTATATTAAACAGATGTCAAAAGACATGATAATATATTTTAGATATATTGCAAATATGAAAAAAATAGGTTGAATTGTGAAGAACATGCTAGGATATCTTCAACGAGCTCTATAAAAATACAGTTTCCGATTAACTGAAAATTTATGTAAAGTAAAATTTTTATTATTTTTCCAACTAAAATAAGGCACTTTAACTACAGGCAAATTATTCAAGCTTAAGATAATAAAAACCTACATTTACTTTTAATTGAGAGAGAGAGAGAGAGAGAGAGAGAGAGAGAGAGAGAGAGAGAGAGAGAGAGAGAGATACTTATTTTGATATTGGAATGTTTTCTTATCATAGAGTTAACTACAGTAATATTTCTATGATGTATTTTATACTACCAAAAATTTCGTAAACATATTATACTGTATGTAAAGCCTCTTTTAATAATTTTCCTTATTGATGTTTGTATACAGTATGACATAAGACATTTAGCACGTAATAGTTTGCAGGTGTTGGCGGTCTGATATTATATATTTGCATGCTATCTTCTTCTTCTTCTTCTTCTTCTTCTTCTTCTTCTTCTTCTTCTTATTATTATTATTATTATTATTATTATTATTATTATTATTAGCAGTAGTAGTAGTAGTAGTAGTAGTAGTAGTAGTAGTAGTAGTAGTTGGGGATAATCAGCTGGCAGATATAATTGCTATTGCAGGTGTTGAGGTGCCAATGATGGGAGATGAGAATGAGATGATTACATGAGAGGATTTGAAGAGAGTAGTAGATGAAACGAGAGCAGGAAAAGCACCTAGTATGGATGATGAGAGGGGTGAGATGTTAAAGGAAAGATTTTGACTGTACTAGAATGGCTGGTGAGATTGTATAATATCTGTTTTATATTGTCAATGCTACCAGTGGACTGGGCGTGTGCGTATATTGTTTCACTATACAAAGATAAAGTAGATGTGCATGAGTGTTTTAATTCTAAGGGTACTATAATTTTAAGGTATTAGTTTGTTGAGTGTGGTTAGATAAGTTTACAGCAGAGCATTCATTGACAGGATTAAGGGTAAAACAGAGGATGCAATCTTAGAAGTGCAAGATGGATTTAGAAGAGGTAGGGGATCAAAACTGATACATGCAAGTGATCATGAGTGAGAGGTGAATCAGTTGTTGCTTGGCGGTAATACTGTATCAGTTGAAGACTCGGAGGAGAAGCTGTGTCGATTAGTGACAGAATTTGGAAGGGAGTGTGAGAGACGGAAGATGAGAGTTAATCTGGGTACGAGTAAGGTTATTAGATGCAAGAGTAGGGAAAGTGGGGCTATATTGAAAGTCGTGTTGAATAGAGAGTTACTTGAGGAAGTAGCTCAGTTTCAGTACTTTTTTTCTGAAAATGTTGGAGAGGAACCAGATGTACATGGGGGAGGGAATAAAGGATGCAAAATGGTGGGGGCAGTAATGGGAGTGGTAGGGAAGAGGGGGTTAGTGATGAATGTAAAGAGAGCTCTGTACGAAAAAGTGATTGTTCCAACTGTGCTGTATGGATCAGATTTGTGGGGAATCAAAGTGATAGAGAGACAAAGCAGTAGATAATTTGCCGCGGTCAATCACTTTTGGGATACAGTATGACGACCCCACTCAGTTCAATGACCTTCCCCTGTGACGAGGTTTGCCGCCTCTGCGAATCAGTTTGGGTTTAAATGTCTGGTTTGTTTACAAATTGAACGCTCCCCCACCCCCCGGCACGAGAGTACTCCAATGACCTTCCACTGTGAAAAAGTTTGCCCTCCTGTCTCACTACTGGGAAACCTATACCTCTGCAAATCAATTTGGAATGACCTTCCCCTGAGAAAAAGTTTGCAGTCACAACTTACCCTTGGGAAACGCCTGCCTCTGAGAATCAGTTTGAGTTTTAAATGTCTGGTTTGTTTACAAATTGAATGCTCCCCCATCCCCCGGAATGAGAGTACTGCAATGTCCTTCCACTGTGAAAAATTTTGCCCCCACGACTCACCCCTGGGAATCCCATACCTCTGCAAATCAATTTGGAATGACATTCCCCTGTGAAAATGTTTGCTATCACGACTCACCCTTGAGAAAAGCCTGCCTCTGAGAATCAGTATGGGTTTTAAATGTCTGGTTTGTTTACAAATTGAATGCTCCCCCACCCCCCGGAAACGAGAGTACTGCAATGACATTCCTCTGTGAAAAAGTTTGCCCCCACGACTCACCCCTGGGGAACCCTTACCTCTGCAAATCAATTTGGAATGACCTTCCCTGTGAAAAAGTTTGCTGTCACGACTCACCCTTGGGAAACGCCTGCCTCTACGAATCTGTTTAGGTTTTAAATGTCTGGTTTGTTTACAAATTGAATGCTCCCCCACCCTCGGCACAAGATTACTGTAATGACCTTCCCATGTGAAAAAGTTTGCTGTCACGACTCACCCTTGGGAAATGCCTGACTCTGCAAATCAGTTTAGGTTTTAAATGTCTGCTTTGTTCACAAATTGAATGCTTCTCCACCCCGGCACGAGAATACTACAATGACCTTCCTCTGTGAAAAAGTTTCCCCCCATGACTCACCCCTGGGAAACCCTTACCTCTGCAAATCAATTTGGAATGACCTTCCTCTGTGAAAAAGTTTGCTGTCACGACTCACCCTTGGGAAACGCCTGCCTCTGCGAATCAGTTTTGGTTTTAAATGTCTCGTTTGTTTACAAATTGAATGATCCTGAAAAAGTTTGGCCACACGACTCACCCCTGGGTAACCCATACATCTGCAAATTAATTTGGAATAACCTTCCTCGTGAAAAAGTTTGCTGTCATGACTCATCCTTGGGAAAGGCCTGCCTCTGCGAATCAGTTTGGATTTTAAATGTCTGCTTTGTTTACAAATTGAATGCTCCCCCACCCCCCGGCACAAGAGTACTGCAATAACCTTCCTCTGTGAAAAAGTTTGCCCCCACGACTCACCCCTGGGAAACCCATACCTCTGCAAATCAATTTGGAATGACCTTCCCTTGTGAAAAAGTTTGCTGTCATGACTCATCCTTGGGAAACGCCTGCCTCTGCGAATCAGATTGGGTTTTAAATGTCTGGTTTGTTTACAAATTGAATGCTCCCCCACCCCTCTGCAAAACAGTACTGCAATGACCTTGCCCTGTAAAAAAGTTTGCTGTCACGACTCACCCTTGGGAAATGCCTGACTCTGCAAATCAGTTTAGGTTTTAAATGTCTGCTTTGTTTACAAATTGAATGCTCCCCCACCCCCCAGCACGAGAGTACTACAATGACCTTCCTCTGTGAAAAAGTTTGCCCCCACGACTCACCCCTGGGAAACCCATACCTCTGCAAATCAATTTGGAATGACCTTCCCCGTGAAAAAGTTTGCTGTCATGACTTATCCTTGAGAAACTCCTGCCTCTGCAAATCAGTTTTGGTTTTAAATGTCTGGTTTGTTTACAAATTGAATGATCCTGAAAAAGTTTGCCCACACGACTCACCCCTGGGAAACCATACCTCTGCATATCAATTTGGAATGACCTTCCCTTGTGAAAAAGTTTGCTGTCATGACTCATCCTTGGGAAATGCCTGCCTCTGCGAATCAGTTTGGGTTTTAAATGTCTGGTTTGTTTACAAATTGAATGCTCCCCCACCCCTCGGCAAAAGAGTACTGCAATGACCTTACCCTGTGAAAAAGTTTGCTGTCACGACTCACCCTTGGGAAGCACCTGCCTTTACGAATTAGTTTGGGTCTTATAAAATTCCCCCTGCACCCACCCCACCGGCACGAGGGTACGGGTCACTGGGGTCGAATTCTATTTTACTGATGTGGTTCAAGGTTTGTGAAAATCCTTGTTTTCGGGTATGTGGGTCAATGGTTGAAAGTACATGACTGTGGACGAACAAATATTGGATTTAAGAATTTATTATTTTACATTATAAGACGCATTTCTTTGCAAACATGGTGTAATCGAGAAGTCGATCAAGGAGTTGTGTTGCCCGAGGTTCTGTAAGACTCCATTGCATTCGTCACGGCTCTGGCTAAAGTCGTCTATTTCAATTGTTGTGACTTGGCACTGGTGTGGTCAATGATGGTCATGTGAATACGTTTAATATCTAGCTTAATGTAGCCCAGGGCGCTGTAGGACTTCATTTCACTCATCACACCCACCCACCCCCTGGCTATAGATGTTTACATTCCTTTCAATCTAAGCCTATGGAAAAGAGAGACGTCCTATCTCTCTCTCTCTCTCTCTCTCTCTCTCTCTCTCTCTCTCTCTCTCTCTCTCTCTGTCCATTTGTCTTAAACATTTCAATTGCAGTATCTTGGCACTGGTGTGCTGAATGATAGTCGTGGAATTCATTTTCTTTTATTGATAGGAAGCATACATCCAAAATAGCATTACATGAATAATGACAGCATTTAGTGGGAAAAATCTTACACTAACAAACATTCATTTGAAACACAGATATTTTACACTCTTAAAAACTGTAGGAAAACTTTTATTGATTACGTCCCCTTATCACTTGGCAAATCCTCATTGAAAATTCAGGTTATGTATATTTCCAGATGTACATACACGGTCTCGAATTGAAATGCACAAGATAGTATAATAACGTTGTTAAGTCATTTTCCTTTAAGTCGTATGGGATGAATGGTTAGTCAGTTTCCTAAGGGCTGCGCAAACTCCATTTAAAGTTATGCTATGTGCAAAATATAGGCTGAAGAATGCATACAAAACCGAATTGTAATTGTACATATTATTGGTAAATCACCTTATGGTGGAATACCTTCGTAAAAAATCAACGAAACATTCCAAATGATCTTCTGGCCGCACGCTCAATGGACAATCAAATACAATGTTCTCTACTGGACTTTATAAATACAACCCAGTGTCCGATTTCATGATACTGATGTGAAGGTAGGGTATTAACAATAAGTATAATACGCTTTGACCTTATCAAGGGTATCTTGAAGCCTGCCAAATAGTCACTGGATGAACACCCATACAAATGTGCTTCATACCCTAAATTTTTCTCCAGAGTGAATTCTATATCGACAGTTTTCATTTTTATATGATGCCTACTCCACTTCTGAACTTCGATTACTACACTTCTAACTACACACGTTAAAATATATATGATTTTGTTATCATTCATTGGCAATTCATAAAGAAGCAAGGGATAATGGAAACATATATATATATATATATATATATATATATATATATATATATATATATATATATATATATATATATGTATATATATATATACTTATATATATGTATATATATATATATATATATATATATCTATATATATATATATATATATATATATATATATATATAGATATATATATATATATATATATATATATATATATATATATATATATATATATATATATATATATATATATATATATATATACCGAACTGGGAGTAATTTCATAACCAAGTTGAAAGCGTTGAAACCTGAAATATACTCTATGCTAGTTAAGAAGCAGGGCCACATTAATCAGGCGAAAGTTATTCCAGGTCACATGCATGCTTCTATAAAGCACGATGAGTGTTCCCAGATCCTGGAAGATCATCGAGTCAACTATCTCACTGCACAGGCAATTAGAAATGTGAGAAGGCAGATGAGTACCACTTGGGTAAAAAAGAAGTATCTCTCGCCCCTTACCTTACAGTTCTTACGAATACGGACATCCAACTTTTGAAGGGGGGTATTAGGAAGTTGCAAGCGAAGCTCCATTCAACAATTCCCTTCCCAAATTGCCGAAACCACCTCCAGAACCAGTTCCACATGTTTATGAAAATTTATGGAAAAAGAGAGAAGAAAATGTTACAGACTATTTTCCTCCAATTGATGGAAATTCCTTTATAATGACATAACGGAAAAATGGGAAGGGACTAAATAATAATAATAACAAAACTTAAATGTGTATAATTACCATGTTTTCTTTTCTCCATATATTGCATTGCTAGAGAAAATAAAAGGTTGACACTTTCCATTAAAGGTTTTATTTATTCCATGGTACCTATATCATTACATTTATACTACACTCCCAGTTGGTAAGAGGATTAGTTAAAATGTACAAGTGCTTTAAAGTGGAAGATTTGGACCTTTTTAGAGAGTCAGCACGTATCATTGAGTATGGTTTCTCCAATTCGGGTAAATCCTACCTTATAAAAAAATTAATAGTAAAGTATGAAAGTAAGTTTACGCACATTGTTATGTGCGGCGTGGATCAACATTCTTTGAAATTGCATCTAGAAACAGGACCAAAACTCTCTTTCTTTGCAAATATCATAGACCCCATGAGTGAGTTAGATACGGAAGCTGGACCATACTCTATATTATATATCCTGGATGTTATATTTCTCGAAGCTGTACAGGATAAAATTGTTATGGAAGTCTTTACTAAGGGGTGTCATTAAAATATCTCGGTTATATTTATTACACAAAATGTGTTTTACAGTGAAAAATACGCTATAAATATAAGTATAAATGCCCCCTATATGCTATTACTGAGAACAAGTGATATATCACAAGTCGAGTTATTAGGAAAGCAAATATTTGGTTCTTCTTTATCAAAAAAAATTGTGAATGTTTATAGAAAGGCTGTTATGTCTAAACATTTTTCCCATTTGCTGGTTGATTCAAGTTTAAATATTCCAAGCGAACTCCAGTTGAGGACAAATATAACAGGGAGTTCTTCGTGCGAGTGTTTTTTTTTTTTTTTTTTTTTTTTTTTTTTGTGAATGGGAGACATAAAGAGGAAGATTTTGGAATCGGTATATAAAAACTATTCTACCCATCAAGTTTGGGAGGTATTCATTCCTTTTACAGAGCTGCCAGAGCTTTAGACACGTGAATTACCGTAAACTACGTAAAAGACTATTTGACCACGAAAGATGGTCATACTTTGCATTCACTCACAAGAAAAAAAATCCCCAGCCATCAAATGGTGTCTCCAGCTCCAAAAGTTATCATCAGCTGTGATCTCGCCAATATGCAGCATACATATAAATTCGACAAGCGTGTAAACTGCCTTCTAATTTGCATAGACATTTTCTTCCGTTACCTCAAGATCGTTCCTCTTAGAAACAAGAAGGCCCAGACTCTGTTAAAAGGCCTAAAAGCAATCCTTTCTCTCTACCACAATTTCAGGGCGTGAGTTGGCTTCTTACCAATAGGGAATCAGAATTTTATAACAAACTTTCGATCAAGTAGCTAAAAGAAAAAAATATAAAGCTCGAATGAAATCAAAGCAGCCATTGCAGAGCGTGTTATACGTAATCTGAAGCTCAGAAATACTCTTACATATCTTGACGTCCTCCCCGAACTCGTAAAAAACTATAATAGGTCCCCACACAGAGGGTTGGGAGGGGAGTGTCCCCCCTCAAAATTCATGGATATACAGACCCGGAAATTATGAAGCGGCAATTTTGGCAAATGTATAAAGCAAGCATCTTTACATCGAAACACAATTGTAAGGCGCTAGACGTAGGTCAGTCAGTGCGCTTTGCAAGTGGGCACCGTCGGCCTGTATTCCATCCTGGGTATAAAATTCAAAATACATTATGCTTATATAGATAGAGTTATATAGGTCTATCTACCTACACACACAAACACATACACACACAGGTATATCCTGAAATGCAGGTAGCAGTTAGGTTCCGACTTCTTTTGAGCCTCTGGTGCCATGGTTGGAAGCGACCTGGCCTTCCATTTGTAGGGGCTAGGGTTCAATCCTAAGTATGGGATAGATATATATTTCTATTTGAACACGATATTCTGTTGATTTTCACCTATATATATATATATATATATATATATATATATATATATATATATATATATATATATATATATATATATATATATATATATATATATATATATATATATCAACTCAGCGTGGTGATGAAAAGGGCCTAACACCAAACATGACTAAGGGCATGTGTGTAGCCTTTAATCAGATATGGACTAAAAACGGCTGCATTTGCTGTTTTTGCTATATATATATATATATATATATAATATATATATATATATATATATATATATATATATATATATATATATATATATATATATATATATATATATATATACGACTCATTACTTTTCATATTATGTACATATGACATGTGGTTTGGTCTAGAAAACAAGCTTGTTGCATATGCAGATGGTGCTATTCTCTTTGCATCAATTCCACCTGAATGCAGATCTGGTGTTGCTGAATCCCTTATCATATATCGAAGTAAAATTAATGCATGGTGCAAATTATGGTGTATGAAGTTGAATCTTAACAAAACTCAAAGTATGATTGTGAGTAGGTCAAGGACAGTGGCTCCTCAACCTCCCGGTCTCTGCATTGATAATGTTACTTAAACTTTATATGACTTTTGAAATTTGATGTGTGACTCTCAACAGCAAATTTACTTTTGAGAAACACATTGGGTATGTGTCTTCTTCACTTGCACAAAAGATTGACTTATTGAGAAAGTTTTTTAAGATTTCCGGTGATCAATCTGTTCTGAAGAAGAGTTTTAATTCTTCCATTCTACCTGGTTTCGAGTATTGTTCTCCTGTCTGGTCTTCAACTGCGGATTCTCATTTTAATTTGTTGGATAGAAACTTACGGTCTATTAAATTTCTTATTGCTGATCTACATATTAATCTTTGGCACCGTCGTTCAATTAGTTCATTGTGCATGTTGCATAAGATTTTTCATAATTCTGACCATCCTTTACAGTTCCATCATGTTTGTAGTACTAGTCATATAGTTAATTCTAATAGTCAGGTTCTTCTTCATCATGAGTCTCAATACTACACAGTATTCTAGAAGTATTATTCCAGCTTTGACCAAGTTGCGGAATGATCTTCTTAATCGGGTAGTTGAATCAGTAGAACTTAAAAAGTTCAAAGTTGTAGGAAATTCTTTTTTATAGTCATATATGAATTATCAGTTTTAATATTGTTAATGTTTTTTAAAATATTTAATTTGAATTTTTCATTACTTCTTATATCGTTTATTTATTTCCTTGTTTAGTTTCCTCACAGAGCTATTTTTTTCCTGAAGGAGCCCTTGGGCTTACAGGATCTTTCTTTTTCATATATATATATATATATATATATATATATATATATATATATATATATATATATATATATATATATATATATATATATATATATATATATAAATTGCTTTCCTTAATCGCTGTTTGATATTGTCGCATTCCTTCCTTCCGTTCCACCTTTATTCGTTTCTTTCTTCCATCCTTCCTTTCAACCTTCCATTCTTCCTTCATCTCTTCCTTCCTTTCCCTATTAATCCCTTCCTTTCTTCATTCCTTCCATTCCACCTTCCTTCCTTACTTTCTTCCCTTCTTTTTTACTCTCTTCCTTCCTTTCTTTCCTCCTTCCTTCCATCCTTCATGACCATCTTCCTTCCTTCCTTCCTTTCTACCTTCCCTCCTTTCCAACTTTCTTCCTTCCTTTCTTCCTTCCTACCTTCCATCCTTTCCTCCTTCCATCCATCTTTCCTTCCTTCCTTCCTTCCTTCTTTCCTTCCTTTCTTCCTTCTGGCCTTCCTTCTTTTAAAGCGTTCTTCCTTCCTTCCTTTCCATATTTCTTTCTTCCTTCCTTTCTTCTTCTTTTTAACCTTAAATCCTTTCTTCCTTACTTCCTTTTAACCATCATTCCTTCTTTTCTTTTTTCATTCCTTTCTTCCTTTTTCCTTCCTTTCCACTTTCCTTTCTTCCTTTATTCCTTACTTCCTTTTTTCCTTTCCACCTTCCTTAATTCCTTCCTTACTTTATTTCTTTACCCCTTCCTTCCTTCCTTCCTTTAGTCCTTCCCCCCTTCCTTCCTTCCACATTCCTTCCTTCCCTTTTCCTTAATTTTTCCTTCCTTTCTACCTTTCTTTCATCCTTTCTTCCTTCCTTTCCACCTTCCTTCCTTCTTTCCATTCCATCTTCCTTCTTCCCTTCCTTTCCACCTTCCTTCCTTTCCACCTTCCTTCCTTTCCACCTTCCTTCCTTTCCACCTTCCTTCCCTCATTCCTTTTTTTCCACCCTCCTTCCTTCCCCCCTTCCTTTCCACCTTCCTTTCTTCATTCCTTCCTTCCTTCCTTTCCCCCTTTCATTCATTCCTTTCTTTCCCCCTTCCTTCCTTCATTCCTTCCTCTCCACCTTCTTTCCTTACTTCCTTTCTTCATTCCTTTGTTCCTTCCTTTCCACTTTCATTCTTTACTTCCTTTTCCAATTTCCTTCCTTCCTTTCTTACTTCCTTTCCACATTTCCACCATCCATCCTTCCTTCCTTCCCTCTTTCTTTCCTTTCTTCCTTCTTTCCATTCTTCCTTCCTTTCCACCTTGATTCCATCGTTTCTTTCTTCCTCCCTCCCTTTTTCTCTTTTTCATTCATTCCCACGTTCCTTTTTCACTTCCTTTCTTTTTACCTTCCTTCCTTCCTTTTTTTCCTTCCTTTCTACCTTCCTTCCTTTATTCATTTCTTTCCCCCTTCCTCCCTTCCACCTTATTTCCTTCTATCCTTTTCCCTTCCTTTGCTCCTTACCAGTTTCTTTCCTTCATTCCTTTCTTCCTTCCTATCCACCCTCATTCCCCACATCGTTCATTTTTTCCATCCTTCCTTCCTTCCTTTCTGCCTTCCTTTCCACTTTCCTCACTTTCTTCCTTTCTTTACACCTCCTTTCCTCTCTCCCTTTCTTTCTTCCTTTCCACATTCCTTCTTTCGTTCCTTTCCACTTTCCTTCCTTTCCTTTCTTTCCAATTCCTTTCCACCCTTCCCTCCTTCTTTCCTTTCCACTTTCCTTCCTTTCCCCTTTACTTCCTATCCATTTTCTTTCCCTTCCACTTTTATTCCTTCATTCCTTCATTCCTTCCTACCTTCCTTCCTTCTTCTCCACTGCCCTTCCTTACTTCTTTCCTTTCTTCCCTCCTTCCTTCCTTTATTCCTTCCCTTACACTTTCTTCCCTTCTTTCATTTCCACCTCCCTTCATTGTTTTCTTCCTTCCTCTCTTCTTTCATTCTTTCATTCCTTCCTCCCTTCCTTTCCGCCTTCCTTCCTTCCTTCCTTCCTTAATTCATTTCTACTTTCATTCCTTCCTTCCTTTCCACATTCCTTTCCACCTTCTTTCCTCTCCACCTTCCCTCCTTTCAACCTTCCTTACTTTCCACCTTCCTTCCTTCCTTCCTTCCTTTCCACCTTCTTTCCCTCATTCATTTCTACTTTCCTTCCTTACTTTCTTTCCACAGTTCTTTCCACCTTCCTTCCTTTCAACCTTCCTTCCTCTCCACCTTCCTCCCTTTCAACCTTCCTTCCTCTCCACCTTCCTTCCTTTCAACCTTCCTTCCTCTCCACCTTCCTTCCTTTCAACCTTCCTTCCTTTCTCCCTTTCTTTCTTTCTTCCTTTCCACCTTCCTGCGTTCCTTCCTTTCTTTCTTCTTTTC
The DNA here is from genome assembly GCF_036898095.1 of Palaemon carinicauda. Taxonomy (NCBI): domain Eukaryota; kingdom Metazoa; phylum Arthropoda; class Malacostraca; order Decapoda; family Palaemonidae; genus Palaemon; species Palaemon carinicauda. The sequence continues at coordinate 40,442,039 of NC_090745.1, forward strand.
CACCTTCCTTCCTTCCTTTCCATCTTTCTTACTTCCTTCCTTTCCACCTCTCTTGCATCCTTCTTTTCCACCTTCCTCTCCACCATTCTTTATTCGCTCTTTTCTAATTTTCTTTCCACCTTCTTTTCCACCTTCCTCCCTTTATTCATTTCTACCTTCCCTCCTTCCTTCCTTTCCACATTCCTTCCTTTCAACTTCCCTTCCTTCCTTCCTTCCTTTTCACTTTCATTCCTTCCTTCCCTTCTTTCTTTCCACCTTCCTCTCCATCTTCCTTCCTTCCTTCCTTCCTTCCTTCCTTCCTTTCCACCTTCCTCTCCATCTTCCTTTCTACTTTTCTTTTCACCTTCCTCTCCATCTTCCTTTCTACTTTTCTTTCCACCTTCCTCTCCATCTTCCTTTCTACTTTTCTTTCCACCTTCCTCTCCATCTTCCTTTCTACTTTTCTTTCCACCTTCCTTCCTTCGTTCATTTCTACCTTCCTTCCCTCCTTCCTATCCACCTTCCTGCCCTTCAACCTTCCTTCCTTTCCCTCTTCCTACCTTCCTTCCTTCCTTTCTTCCTTCTCTCCTTCCCACCTTCCTTTCTTCCTTCTTTCTACTTTCCTTTCCTCCTTCCTTTTCATTTTCCTTCCTTCATTCATTTCTACCTTCCTTCCTTCCTTTCTTTCCATATTTCTATCCCCCTTCCTTCCTATCAACCTTCCTTGCTTCATTCCTTCCTTTCCACCTTCCTTGCTTTATTCTTTCCTTTTCACCTTCCTTCATTCCTTCCTTCCGTTTCTCTTTCTTCCTTCCCACCTTCATTCCTTCTTTTTCACCTTTCTCTTCTTCCTTTTTTCCTCGTTTCTTCCTTCCTTCCTTCATTCCTTCGTTTTCACCTTACTTCCTTATATCCTTCTTCTCCAGGAAGCTCTTTTGGAATGATGTCTAAGATTCTAGCTGACGCAATATTTTTCCACAACTTTATAAACAGCAAAAAATACAAATACCCAAAAGCAAATCAGCTCCATAACTGCCTTTTCCTCTTTTCATGGATAGGCATATAGGGATATGATGCAGAGCTTGCTATGGATCGGTGTTTTGTCCGGGAAGACCACTCATTTGGAGAGATACTGCAAAAACTCCTTAGATATGCTTACAGTTTTCCGCTTGAGATGCCATGATGGCACAATCCTAATACGGAAGGAGCCTATAAAAGATATAAGAACATGCAGTTGTTAAACTTATTTGGAATAAGAAATAGGCCTATTGTGACCTCACGTAGTTGAAGTATGGCAGGAGGAGGGAGTGTTTGGTGAGGTTGAGGTTTTCAGGTGATGTATAGGAGGCAGAGCAGTAGTCGGAGAAACAAATGTAATTCAATAGAAGGTTGGTTTTGTAGTTTAGTCAAACCTTTCATATCCTTAATTAGCTCTGCAAGGGAGCCTCTCCTCCTCCAGACATCTTCCCATCCTGTAAGCGGTGTTCCTTTCTTGGGGAGAATAATAGTTTTTTTCTTCAAGGTTACCTACCTTTTAAGTTTACGCACGTAGGTACTTTCATATATGAATATCTTCCTACCAAAATATTTGATAGACAACCAACATCACCACCAACTCCACCAACACAACGCCAACTCCACAAATGCACCACCTACTTATACGACCAACACTCCTTTAACGTTACAATTAGTCTCGGTCCCTCATCACCGCAAATACAATATTTCTATCGCTTATTTTATGAAAATAAACATAAAAGTAATTACCTTTAAATAGAAAACACGAACATAAAAGTAATTACCTTTAAATAGAAAACATGAACATAAAAGTAATTACCTTTAAATAGAAAACACGAACATAAAAGTAATTACCTTTAAATAGAAAACACGACATTTAGGTAAATAAAAGCAAATTCGCCATTTTCGTATTTTGAATCTGGGTCAGCGGGAGAGAACTTGCTAAAGCTCTGTTCGTTCGACTCGATACGGATACGGATGAGGCTAGGGAAGTGGGGAATGGATAAGTACCCCTGGATACAATCCAGTTTATAGCCCGAAGGGGGGTACTCGAGATGGGAAAGAATAAGGAAAAGGGAGAAAGAGAAGTACAGGAGAAGGTTAAAAGAGAGGGGCAGACCCTTATGCGATATTAGATAGTATTAGAATCAGTTTGAGAAAGGAAAAGACAGGCAGGAAAGGAAAGGTTTTTTGGTTCTAAGTCTAGCATTTGCTACAGGAGTACGTTCGTCTGACACCAATTTGATGATTGAAAAAAGGTATGATTGTTGAAAAATTATGACGATTTAATGCAATATCAACTTAACTGTTGAAATGATACCTTTTTTTTTTTTTTCTTATTAATCAGATGCTATATATCTGGGCCTAGGAGGATCACAATTGATCTTAAGCTCCAGTCTCCTCCACCAATTATGATTACGAGCATGTTCGATGGTGAGATTTCTAGTTAGGTTGCAAAGGTCGTCATCGTCTAAAGCAAATTTGTTCCAGGTTTTCTGGCCAAGTCTGTGAAACCTGACATCAAGAGGCTCCAATTTAGAATACTGATGTATTTCCCTGATTTTATTGTAATAGGGAGGGCTCTCTTTGTAGGCTCTCCTCAAAGCCTTATTTTTTATTGCCTGCATTTTATTTAATGAAGATTTGCTAAGTGCTCCGAATATTATAGTGGGGTACTCTAACTGAGTTCTTACTAATGATTTCTGTAAACGAAGTTGAATTTTAGTTGAAAATTTTTTAAATCGTTTTAATTTATTAAGAGTTACTTTAGAAGCAGTTAATCTCACCTTAACATGTGGAAAGATGCCAGATTTTTAGAAGTTACACCCAAGTATTGTTGCCTTTTGTTTGAATGGAATTCTTACACTGTCTACTATAATTTCTGCAGGATTACGAACTGAAATTGAAAGGAGCTGAAATTTGTTAACATTTGTTGTTATTTTCCATTTCTTTTCATAATGGTTGATTTTTTGTATTTCCCTGACCGTTTTTATTTGTAGCATACGTTTATTTTTTGGGGGGATAGTTATTACTTGAGTGTGGTCATCCGCAAACATGATTTGTAGACAAGCTGGAATAGGAGGAGGGGTATCTTGGATGTAGAAATTATAAAGTGAAGGGGAGAAAATACTACCCTGAGGAACTCCAGATAGTGGCGGAATCTCTGGTCCTATAAATTCTTTTATCTTAATCATGGCCACTCGATTGTCAAGAAAGTTACATAATAATCTGGTTACTAAATTTAGTAGTTGTGCTTCTATCAACTTGTTTAAATATTTAAGACCCTCGTGCCATACCTTATCGAAAGCTCGGCTGACATCTCTAGAAATTAAGTTACAACTACCTCTAATACTTGACTTGAGAGCAATGAATTCACAAAGACGGGCTAATGCAAGTTGGGTCCCTTTGCCCCCTTGTAAATCCGTATTGGTTTTTATTTGTAAGTAAATTTTCCTCAAGGAAATCCTCAAACCTTTCTTTAATAATTTTTTCAAGAATCTTACCAGGA
>NC_090745.1:40450540-40453040 GCF_036898095.1 Palaemon carinicauda
AAAATATTCTTACTGGACTTTGATGTTTATGGAGGAGTTGACCCAAATAGTATGTTTCTTTTTTTTATAAAGGCATCTGATATCATGGCTTTTAAGTTGTCTCTTAGTTTTTGAAAGTTAGCAAGAGGATGTTCATTTTGTACTTGGAGAATTGGTCATGCTACACCTTTGGGCAAATGTGTTTGTGGTAAATCTAGCATAGCTGTTTACCGACCAGTTTCCATAACTCCCATAGATAAAGTTTCTAAATGACTTATGGCAAAGCATCTAAATATTTATCGTCGAATTCAAAATAGATGTTGTTATCACAGCAAAGAAGAATGAGAGAATATGATATTACTGAAGTATACCCGGAGACAATGAAGTTAATAATCTATTCCTAGTTTGCAATATGGCTTTCGCCAAGACCTAGGAACATTTGATACCTTTCTCTCAATGTCCAGTGTTGTATAGAAATCCCCTAATTGCAGTCGTATAATTGACTTTGATTTTAGTGCTGCTTTTGACTGAGCTAATAATGAGGACTCCTTTTCCAAACATAGATATATTGGAATAGGTAGGTACTTTTTTATCATCATTATTGAATTTTTAAGCAATAGATTAGAGAGAGTTATTCTTAAAATACATCTCTTGTCTGTAATTCTCATTATATGTCCTGCCCATGTCAGTCTCTTCTTCTTACATGTTTGAATATCCTCTACTTTAGTTTGCTCTCTTATTAATGTTGCTCTTTTTGTCTCTTAGTGTTATTTCGGTTATTAGCCTTTCCATACCTCTCTGAGTTGTAACTAGATTATGTACTAATTCGTCTCTAAAATACAGCTTAAAATTGTGTCAGCTATTTTGGTTAGGTTTTCCGAACCACCCACCCACCCCCTTTTTCAAACATGCTGGATCTCCGCTTGGGTGTAATTGTTAACTCTTAAATTGTCATCCTTTAGTAAGTTGATAATTACTAACTTGTCATTTCAGTTTCCAGTATATGCCTTTGTAACTGTCAACTTGTAATTTCAAGGTCACTTAGTAAACTATATGAATAACTTACATTTCCGATGTCCTGTTAATATGTTTATAATTGCCAACCTTCAGTTGGTTGATGACTACTAAATTGTGATTTCAAAATCATCTTATATGTTTGTAACTATTACCTTGTGAATTGATTGCCCGGGTTAGGTGTATCTATTAATTTGTAAATATAAGATCCTTTAGCAAGCTAGTTAGCGAGGTTTCAGGTAAACCGGTCTAGTTTCCAGCAGGGATTAATTTTTCTATGCAACTTTGCAAGAACTGATTGCACTTTTCAAAAAAAATATTCACAAAAGTATAAATGTCTTAAATAGGTTTCAAAATTAAAATACTGTTTTTTTATAACTATTAATTCTATAAGTGTCCTCTAATGGGTTAAAGACAAAAAGATCCTAGAATGAGAAAAATACAAAGGGAGAGTTCTGTGTGAAGTGGTTGGATGGAGCAAGATTCAGATGCCAATGAAGTTGTAAAATTTACAATAGGTTTGAAATATATTGGGAAAGAAACATTAGGATAAAAATTGATAGAGTGAATTATGGAGAGACCAGGTTTCATTTTATTAAAAGTGAGGTGATGCAGTACAGTGGTGGTAGTGTGATTGATTGTTTTATCAGGTTGTGGAAGATATGTCTAAATGATTAAAGGCTCTGAAGGAATAATGAAGTGAAGTTTTCATGTGCATTGTGTACATTGTGTACTTGACGAGGTGCATGTTAGGGGTTTGATTGTGAATGCAATGCAAACAACAGAAGGTGAATATGAAGAGAATATTTATATGAGTGAAGTCGGATTGAATGGAAATGTTAGAAATGTTCATGATATCTGATATACAATATATGTTGCTCAGAGGAAGAAATAATGTATACCGTTTAGCAAATACTATATAAGAATATATATGCGGGACAGTAGCTTGTTTGGTGTAAATATGAATATCAGATTAGCATGTATTATGTCTCTTTGGCTGTTTAAATAATCCTAATGAATGAATGGTTATGAAATGTCAAAGTAAAGATCACATTTAGTTTCAAAGTCCTAAGATAAGTAAATAAGATAGTGGTTGATTGTAAAATGGCTAACGTTTGCAGATAGTGTAAAAAAAAAAAAAAAAAAAAAAAAAAAAAAAAAAAAAAAAAAAAGCTGAAGAACTGGTGAATGAGCGTCAAAGCAATTGGTAAGGAGGTGTTTAGGCATAATAAAGTTCTTAAGGTAAACGAAAACCATGAGGCTGGCGTAGTGAATAGTAATAAAAAACGCTAGAAAATCGTTGCTAATCTTTTTCACTCTATTTTGTAGTCATATAATAAATGTTAGTGGTATAAGAGTATTTTGAAGTAAATACAGTAAAATAGGGTATTACAATCACAGATCCAGCAAGTTCTAAAAGGAGGGGATGTCGGAAAATACAATCAAAGCAGCTGGGGGTCTAGAGGTGTTGTAAGTTCCCCGGAAGCTGACGCAATTTCAAGCTACT
>NC_090745.1:40463040-40468040 GCF_036898095.1 Palaemon carinicauda
GAATGGGCTCTGGAATACATCAAGAACCTTCACATTGATATTTCCATCCTATCACTTGACATCAACAAACAACTAGATGCAGCGGCCAGTGTTTCAATGCCACAGAAAAAGCATTCTGAAAGGAAACACGCCGATGCCTGGTACTACAACAGTCGCATCAAAGAAATGAATGCCAGAATCAACAGAACCAGGAAACTTTTCAGGAGATACAGAACTGATGAACTTCATGATCTACTTGTGGAAATCGTCAAACACTCTGTACAAGTATCACTGGAAGTCAAAACAGACAAATGGTATTCATGGTGCCACGAAGTTAACTTCAGCACATCCCTAGCTAAAATATGGGGCTGGTTCAACAAAGTCTCTGGGAAGTGTAGCACACCCAGAGTCACACACCCAGACCCAGTAGGTGAAGCCAACAGAATTGCCAACAACTTTGCTGACAGAGCAAAAAGCACAAACCTACCTCTGCAAACTATAAACAGGCAGAGAACACTGCTCCCAATCAGGAACAATATCATTGAAGCCGCCAGCAACATGAGAGATGATACCGACAGCCCCTACACCATGGAGGAACTCAACACGGCCCTTGCAAAAGGCAAAAAGGGCAATGCCCCTGGAGCCAACCTCAACACACACAGCATGCTGAGGAACATGGGAAGCCACGCGATGTTGATGTACTTGCACTTGATCAACAGGACACACACAGAAAGACTACGCCCAACTACTTGGAACCAACAGGACACCAAACCCATCCTAAAACCCAAGGAACCAGACACCTACCGACCCATTGCTTTGATTAGCTGCACCGGGAAAGTAGCTGAGAGAATGGTACTCAACAGACTGCTATAGAAAATAGGCCAACTACATCACCGCCTACAGGAGTGGCATAGGCACTCAAGAATGTATTACAGATGTCCTTACAACAATTAATGACAAAAAAGCTTTTGTCATCTTCCTCGATCTCGAGAAAGCCTTTGAGCAACCCAGCTCACCTGCTATCCTCTTTACACTTGTAGAAAAAAGAGTAAAAGGACATTTACTGGCATGGACTCGGAACTACACACTGAACGGAGAAGCCAGAGTCACTTTCCAAGGAAAAACCACTGAATTCATCCCCCTAGAAAACGGAACTCCACAAGAAGGCATATCAAGTCCCTATCTATTCAATCTACTGATGGAGAACTTAGCCACACTAAACCTCCGAAACGGAGTGGAAATCTTCTTATACGCTGACGACATATGTATCATATGCCCACACAAAGCATATCCAAGGAACCCTACCCAAAAGGCACTGGACATGATCCAGGCCAAGTGCAACAACCTTGGCCTAAAGATCAACACCAATAAAACTATAGCCATGGCTATAAGACACCCGCAAAACCCTCAGAACTTCCCTCTGAGGGGAGAAGCCACTGAATGGGTAAACCAATTCATGTACCTTGGAGTAATCATTAGCAAAACCTTACCAGCAGCTAATGAAGTAACCTACCTCAGAGAGAAGACAAAGGTTCATCTATCAGCCATGAGACGAATGACCTCCCTCAAACAAGGAGTATCAAATAACCTCCTAAGACTGTTTTATCTACAAGCAATTCGATCCCACATCGATTATGCAGCACCTAGCACCTACACTCACCACACTGACTGACGCCCAAAAAGCATCATTGGAAGTGGTGCAAAACAATGCCATGAGACTCATCAGTGGCTCTCCAATGTGGACTAGACTCTGCTTACTTAGAGCAGAAACTAACCTAATTTCCCTTTCAGCGAGGATTGACATCAGGAATAGCAGCATTATATTCAAGTCAATCATTGCAGACAGGACAAGCCCACTCAACAACAAACTTAAAAGACTTCTACCTCAAGCGGAAGAGATAGACCCACCAAACTCTCATGCAAAGAAACTGCTAGACACACTCAGAAGAATGCAGATGCAAAATGAGGCCCACAAAACCAAGGGACAACAAAACCACGATAACTACAGCACTCCTGCCCCTTGGACTCAGGACCCTATCCAATACAACTTCACCATCCTACCAGCAGCAAGCAAAGCCCTCTGCACACCATAGCAACTCACTGAAGCTGCAAAAAATGCAATGAGGAACACACCTGCACCCAACACCTACTATACTGATGGATCACTTGACCGCACAATCCCTGCAGCAGCTGCTGCAGTTGTCTCTTCATCAGTATATAGAGAAAATTGGAGACTTTCTAACCATGCCTCCACACTACAAACTGAGCTAGTGGCTATTGCAAAAGCCATAGAACACTCTGCCAACCTACAAGAAGGAAACACAACAATCCACACGGATTCCAGAGGAGCCATCCTAGCTCTCAGCAACAAAGAACCCACGGAGAATGTTTATCCCATCACAGCAATTAAATTCCTAGCCTTAGCCCATCAAAGCAACAACAGTCAAGTAACCTTGAACTGGATTCCAAGCCACACCGGAATCTCTGGCAATGATGTGGCGGAATGTTGCAAAACAACCCCCACACCCTTGAATCACTCTAACTGACAATTGTCCCACAACACAAACTTTCCCCTTACTTTATCAACCGGACTCTTGGACAGAAGGGAAATTGAAACAAAACATAACCTTAAAGCTATATTACCTTACAAACTAAAATAATCAACACCAAAAGCATCCACATTCAAAATACTTAAAACTGATCAAACTTAATATTAAATATGCAAAAACCAAAACACCAAAAAAAAACCCTAACAAACTTAAAATTAAATAAACCACAACCAATATGTATATATTATTTTATAGGACACTGATACTGTCCTCAACACAAGCCAAACCGTCTTTTATGGCAAACTACCAGTATCACCACTTGGTGGTCAACTATTCCACTGGGTGGCAATTTGCACACACTACTTCCCTGATTGGGGTCATTGTTATCATCATCATCATATTCATCATCATCATCATCAGCAATCCTAATTCAAAAGCCAAGTCATCATCCGTTCAGAAATCCAAAAACAGTCCAAAAAAAAATCGTATACAGGCCGGGTCATCAACAGTTGAGCAATCAAATAGCGAAGTCTAAATGCAATCCTTTATTACAGGCCTGGTCATCAACAATAATCCACTTTCAAAACTTGAGTCTCTCCAAAGGAGGAATCACGGCTCAAAAAATCAATGAACACTTCCAACGCTGGTAAGAAAAAATATATAAATAGTTATCCAGTTCTCACACAACTGCCTTAAGCTGCAGTCAAATAAAAAAAAGCATTCGCTCCGAAACATTCACCGCTGTCGTAACCTAACTAAAAACATAAACAAACAATCTCATTTGTACCAACAGTCTTTCCCACTACAAACAATCATTCGCTAACTACCTCTCTCTCTCTCTCTCTCTCTCTCTCTCTCTCTCTCTCTCTCTCTCTCTCTCTCTCTCTCAGGATTTGGCAAAAAAAACAAAAATTAAAATAAAACAAAAATAAATCCTCCACAATGACAAGGCCGACTACCTAGCCAAATCAGCCTTAATGTGCCAGACTATAAGTATGACTCTACAACCTTCACTCAAAACCATCAAGAATCAAATGGCTGCCAACTGTAACGTCCAAAAGACAAGTGAAGTAAGGCGAGCATTCCTTGATGGATCAAGATCTGCAAAGTGATATATTGAAGTTACAAAGCTATTACACACCCAACTGCAAGACAAACACCCCGCCAGGTTGCAGTTATCACTTGCAGACTGCGACTGGGATATCTATGCAGCTGGCAAATCATCATGGACAACGGTGAAGACCCAGCAATACAGCATAGACCAATAACACTATGCAATTACTGTGATCAAGACACAGAAGAACATCTACAGCACTACCCATTGCACTGTCAAGAAACGAGCCTACTTCGACAGGATCTCAACCCCAACAATCCTGCAACTGCAAAAGCAATTGTCAGACACATAATTGCCAATGTTGATGCCTTCTCAGCCTTTCTCCGCAGCTACCCTCCACCGAGATAATGTAGTAACAGCACCAGTTTGCTACCTAAGTAACCCTTTCACCCCTTTTTTAACTTCTCTTCTACTTGCAATCTCTCTCTTATTTTTCAGTTCAGGTATCCTTCTCAACCATTAATCTATAGACGTCTCGATAACCACAATTACAAGTAACTCTTTATTTTTATTTTTGTTCTAGATTTTACAGGTACAGGAATGTTTATTCCATCCTTTCCCTACTTCTCAAGCAGCTAACAACTCCCTCCTTTCAGCTCTCTCTCACTCAGCTGAAATCTCACTCTATTCCTCTACCTAATAACTTGAGCTTAAGCCACTACGAAGTTTTTTACTTCACCTATACCAAAATCTCCAACAAAAACCTTTCAACTCCTTACCGAGCTCTCACACTTATCGGGACTTACTACTATAACTCTCTTTCCCTAACTAAAGACTGGAATCAGTGGGCTCTTGGGAAGGACATCCCCTTCCCGCTATCACCTTCTCACTTCTCTAAACATGCTTGAAACCATCGCCTGTTCCCATCCAAACCCAAAACCTAACCCAAAATCCTAAAATAAAAGTTGCAGAATACCCCTCATCCCAACTACCTATCCCCAAAATCCTACCAAAACACCTACGGGCTGCAAGAGTGCAAGAGCCCGTGTCTGGCCGCAAGGGCCAGACAATGTTCAACAACAACAGGACTAAAATTGAGGAAACAGTAAAGAAAGGAAGAGGCACCAAGTTAATGAAAAGAAAACTTGGAGTAGGGTGCCAACAGATATTTGTTTTAACGGACGGAAATGGTCATATCAACAAAACAGATAGAGTAATAAGAGTTGCAGAGGATTTCTATAAAAATGCTATACAATAGTGATATAAGAAATATCTTTGCCAAGAGCATTAATGAAACTCCTCAGCCGGCACTGGAAGTAGCAGTATAAGTAAAGGAAGCATTCAATTTCATGAAAAAAGGGCACGAAAATGGCGTAACAAATTATTCAATGATAGATGGAGGTTATTTCATTATAGTA
>NC_090745.1:40473040-40495540 GCF_036898095.1 Palaemon carinicauda
GAGTGAGGTCTGAAAGCGTGGTGGACCGAGCAAGGCGTCATAGTGGCCAAGTATTATTCTCTTGAATGCTACTCATGCCTTACCAGACGGATCTCTCAGTCAGCTAGCTACACCCACCCTTAGTTCCCCCCCCCCCCCCCAAAAAAAAAAAGGTAACATCTTATCACTAGGTCTTTCGCGAAAATTACAAGGCACATGGTACAGAACATACTCTCTCAAACCTGATGCAATACTTCATGAAATATAAAAGTACATTACATAGACCCTTGTTCATATCTTGCATGATCAAATAGCACTCTCAAATAGTTTACATAAGACTTCGTAACAAAAATTTGTGAAATAAAATGTTAATTCTTAAAAATAACGTAAATTTGCATATACCAACCTGAATAAAGAGTAAAATGAAATAAATAACAAAAGTCTTACGTAATTTACATAACACACCTACGTCTACATGAGAGGATCTCATTTTAATTGCTGGTTATTCGTCACTTTAACACATAAATAAAAACAGTATAAAATCTAAATGAAAGCACTAGTAAAGTGTATTTACTCTACACTAAACCAACTCCATAAGCATTTATATATATATATATATATATATATATATATATATATATATATATATATATATATATATATATATATATATATATATATATATGAAAATAATATAAAATATAAATAAAATAATTAATAATCTATATTTACTCTACACTAGACCAGGCTCACGTATATATATATATATATATATATATATATATATATATATATATATATATATATATATATATATATATATACATATATATATATATATATATATATATATATATATATATATATATATATATATATATATATATATATACAGTATGTATTGTATATATTCAAATGTGATTACATTCATATGTTCATATATAATATTATATTTATATACATAATTCATATATAAACATACACACACAAATATATATATATATATATATATATATATATATATATATATATATATATATATATATATATATATATATATATATATATATTTATATATATATATATATATATATATATATATATATATATATGTATATATAGATATATACATATATATATATATATATATATATATATATATATATATATATATATATATATATATATACATATGCATATATATATATATATATATATATATATATATATATATATATATATATATATATATATATATATGTATATGTATATGTATATATATATATATATATATATATATATATATATATATATATATATATATATATATATATATATATATATATATATATATATATATATCAATACATGGTAATTCATTTGAAGAATTGTTTACTAAATTTATGCCATTTAATATCTTTGAATCTTTATAGAGTTACTAGAATTACACAGTTTATTACCTATTAATCTTTTCTGAAGTAAAAGATAGAAAAGTAAATTTTCGGCAAAAATGTGAGGAGGCGTTAGCCCCCACCCCATTCCCCTACTCTTACGCTTATGATTATTGTATTCAGAATAAAGTAGGTCTTTTTAGAAAGTTATTAAGAAGAGTTAAGGAACATATGTTACAATAGCTACAAGGATCATGTCAAGAACTTAAAATGTGTACTAACGACACCGCTACTAAAGGTAGCGTAGCATACTTGTTTACGGCATGGCCAATGTCCAGTACTCTGGTTAGTCTGTGTTCAGCTGCTCCTGACGACAACTGCAGTTTCATATCCTATCAAGACAGGGAGACTTGCATTATCTAGTTTAATCCAGAAAAGTTGGAATGATCTTGTTGGCTAAATCTATTCTAGATGAATTGTAAAGTAAATGAAGTTACAGAGGTGAGAGCTAAACGGACTTAGTTCCTTACTTATATTGGATTCTCACATCTTGAACAATCTCCAAGTTAACAGTACTGTTATTGCAGTCTGCAGTTCCATTTGATGACCTTGTAAATCAAATCAAGTCTCATTTCATAACTATACCTAATTATCATGGAGTACTGTGTGATTTTGGACAGAAAAGGAAGAAAGGTAGTTAGTCAGTGAAAAAATATTATGCAGAATTGACATTGTTAGCTCAACAGTATAAATCTAATAATAATTTTGGCCAAAGGTTGAAGGAGCAATTATTGGTTGGCTTGATAATGCAGTTATTTCAATGTTTTATTAGCTGATCCTTTTTAGTGTAAATCAATTTCTTCCCGGGAATTACTTACAAAGGTTACAATTCAGAAATTGTTTGCAACCGAATGTAGTCCTACTTGAATTTATAGGCCTACAGGTACTGTTAATGAAGTCAAGCATAAGGTAACCTAAGCCTAATTCTTGTGCAGGCTGTAAATCGGGAGCAAAAGGTGATTATTGTAATGCAGAAGGTAAATGCATTTAGCTGATAATTGAAGACTTAAGAATGCTAAATATTATTTTTGTGGCAAAAACACACTGTGTGAGTACAGTGTGTCCCAATAAAAAGGTTAGAAATAAATTCAGATGATTTATTGAAATGTTTTGATGTGAATTCTATTGATTTTGTTGATGATTATGATAAATTTTAAAGTTAAATTAGTTTCCCCAGGAATTTAAAATTAGACATAGGCAGTGATGTATCCTTTATTTCCCTGAATGATGGTAATAAACTGAATCTAATCCCATTACCAACAAGGAACCACTTGGCGAATAATGATAAAGTTGAAATGGAAGTGTACAGTTAAATAAATTGAAATTCGAGAATCAATAAATGGGAAATATTTGGACATAAAAGCATTATCTGAAGCATGGTTAAATAACTTTGATAAGGCTAAGATTGCTGAAATGACGGCCTCTCCCACCACACACACACACACACGTCTTCTTTCATATTCTGAGAGAGGTCAGGTCTGGTGGGGATGTTGGGCTCATCATTTATAAGGGATGATAAAATCTCAAGATGTCAAAAAAAGGACTAGTTTAACAAACTTCCAATATATAGAAAGAAACTTTATGCACAAAAAATATTCATTGTAACAGTTTACAAACCTTTGAAAAAAATACTAGTATTTTATTTGAAGAATTTGGCGCACTCATTGAGAGGATTATCATGGATAAAAAACATAAATCAGGTATTTGTGGAGACTTTAATCTTTGGAAGGATGACACATCAACTCTTGATGCTTCAGCATTTAGTGAGCTATTGGAATCATATCAATTGGTGAATAATGCTGACTTTGGAACTACTTTGACTGGGCATACGTTGGACTTAGTTTTAAGTAATGGAATGAATAACATTGTATCTGATATAGATGTAGAAGAGAAATGCACAATTTCCCCAGTACAAAAACTTATTATGTTTAGACTACCTCTACAGAAATGCATAGTGGTGAAGAAAACAAACTTTAGACATAAAGAAAACTTCTCTCCTTCTGTATTTATTGAATAAGTTAAAAAAGGAACCAAATGATGCTATTCCCTGCAATCATGATAACTAATATTTGTTGGGTGCTGTGTGTTGACAGCCTTATGACCATATGTAGTAGGGTATGTAAAAGTGAATATGATACATGACACCATGTTTCTACTGATGAAAAAGACTATAATTGGTTTGATTGAGGGACTTTAGAGAAAAACGAGGAAAAAAGACGTAAAGATGGGAAGTGGAATCGGTTAAAAACTGAAAGTACATGGATAGAATACAAAACTGTAATGTGCCAATATAATTACCTATTAAGAAGGAAAAAAACTATTACTCTAAGTGTGCAGTTAGGTGATAACTGAGAGATGGCGCAATTACAACTGACTTTAATTGGCTTCTGCTTGAATATAAATACAAGCCGTTCCAAGCTAGAGCGGCAAAAAATTTCAAACATGATGATTTAAGTCCATACAAGAATAGACAGGTTATCAGTGTGAGGAGAGAGTGATAACGATAATGTGAAAAAAAAAGAAATAAATAATAACAGAATTACCGTTACTTTGTACCAGCGTGTGTGATACACATACGGTACGACTATAAATACCCACGGAGCAGCAAAAGACATAGATAAATTATATCGTCTCATAAGTGGTATAATGGGAAATGTAAATGAAAAAAAGGTACCAGAGGGCTACAGTGACCAGTAACTAGCAAATACTTTTCTAGTGTTCTTTTAAAACCAAATAGAAAATATAACTAGGTCGTTTGCAAATATTCAAAATAATATTAATGCTACACCAGATACGCAGATGAGATTAACGAGGATCAATAATATAACGCAACATGATATCACCAAGATTATAAAGAGAGCAAAGAGAACAAACTGTTCAATTAATTCAATGCCAATACCTGAAGTAACTGGAGAAATAGATTTTTGTAGTATATCTCATATAATTATGAGAATAGCAAATACAAGCATCGATGAGTGTAAGTTTTCCACACTAGTTCTGAAAAATGCTCTAGATTATCAGGAATTAAACTTGTATAGACCTATTTTCTTTATATCCTTTGTTTCAAATATGCTAGAATACGTAATTCTTGAACAACTAATTAGTTACTTAGAAGAAATAGAAGCTTTACCAGACAACCGGTATGCTTACAGAAAATTATACTTCACGGAGACAGCTCTTTGTTTTGTTGTAAATTATATGCTGGAAATGATAGATAAAAAACAAATGGGTTACTTTGATATTACTCGATCTTAGCGCTCCTCTTCCATACAGTTGTGCATGAACTGCTACTAAATGATCTACATTCCATTGGCACTGAAGATAAAGCTTCAGAATACCTAAAAGACTACTTGGTTGACATAAATTACTCCGTGCAAATTGGAAACTCTTATCCATCATATGAACCTTTAAACAGTGGGGTACCTCAGAGGAATGTACTGGGCCCAGTCTTATTCTGTATCTATACTATTGTTCTATCGAAAATGCTACAAGGGCATGTTATGAAGTTCAAACTATTTACATATGATACACAATTTTAATTTTCCATAAATGATATAAACGACACTACTGAAATTTTAAACTGAATTCTTACCAGTGTTAAAGGGGCCGGCGGGCTAATGCCGTTTTTTTAAGAACAGGACTTTTACATTCATATCACTTAACCCTGGACTGGTAAACGTGTAGCGTATACGCTACCGCCTATATGCGCAAAACCACTTTTTCACTTCTGCGCCTCTTGGGTTCGGTTTCTCAGCGGAAATTTACCCAGCACCGGTTAGTTAGATCAGAGACACATCCCAAGTAGTAACTGCCATTGTCCTCTCTCTCGCCGTTTTTGGAAAATCGCCATTTTTGTTTTTCCTGGTAGCGTATACGCTACACGTTTACCTGGTAAGTGACTGTGATTGATTTTCGGAAGTTTTACAATATTTATTACAATATATTTATTTTTGTGAATAGATTTTTGATACTTAGAGTGAATGTTAATAGATGATTTGAGAACATGATGCTAATGGTATGTTGGATGTAGGAATACCATTTATAGTTTAATTTAGCCAACATTAGTAATGTGTTTTTTCTCTTTTTTTTTCAGTTTCGATCATGGCACACAGAAATCTTTCTGAAGAGGATATCTTGATGAGATTGCTCAGCACTGATGGCCTTGGAAGCGATACAGAGGTTGATGATGACGAAATAGAGGTAGATAGTAGGTGTGAGGACGATTATGACATGGAAAATACAATGCCATACCTTGGAAAAGGGACTATAGCAGACAAGGTGAAGAGTGGGACACTTGGAGAGTTCTTCACTTTGGAACTAATCAGGCCATTCCAGCGTTCAGGGCGTGTAGTAACTACTGACAATTGGTTTACACCTCTGACCTCAGCCCGCAAGCTGAAAGAAGCCTCCATGCATTTAGTCAGGACACTCAGACTAAAGACTTACGTACCACGGGAAATTATGGACGCAAAGATCAACCTTGGCTATTCGGTGACCGTATACAACTATGAGGATAAGGTAACAGTGCTCTGCCACAAAGTCAACACAACCAAGAGGATACAGCTGTTATCTACAGTTCACCATAGGCCAACCATCGTCGAGGGAAAGAAAACGCAAGTCCATATGTTTTACAATGCAACCAAAGGGGGAGTGGACACCTTCGACCAAATGTGTGCGGCAACATCTTGCAGTCAAAAGACAAGGATATGGCCATTATGTTTGTTTTATGGCATTCTGAATATTATTATGAATAATGCATTCATAATATATTCCAACAGACCTAACTTCAGAGATGCCACACAACGTCAGTTTGGGATGAAATTGGCGATGGATCTTTGTCGTTCTTGGGCATACAACGGACTCACCCCGACTTGTCCTAAAAAGGGATCTTGCAGTATGTATCCAAAGTTTATTTAGCCCTGTGCAACAGCTCCCCAGGCAACAAGAGGAAGATGCAATGAAGACAGAAAAGTGACAAAAATGCCATATTTGTTCTCGTTCGTCAACAGCTAGGACGAAGCTGTAGTATGTCAACTGTAAAAAGTCTTCTTGCCATCGTCATATTAGGACAATTTGCACTGAATGTAGCCCAGAATGATTAGTATTCATTATTTTATGTTTTATCTTAAAGTTTTCTACAATTTTAGCAATAATTTGCGGATATTATAAGCCACATAGACTGGAATAGTGTAAATATGAAAGAGGAAAACTCATTATCGGCACAAGTTATTTTTTTGAAATTTAAAAAAAAAATAGTAAACTTTTTTAATTTCAGGATTTTCCTATACCATCTTATTTATCTATTATTCAAATTTTATGTATACAGTTTTCAGCAGTCTCAATTTATAATTTGTATGAGAAAAAAATATTTTCGTCACATGTAACTTTTTTTTCGTTACTAAAAATTTCCCCCTTTTTCTTTTCTTTCCAGATTTTTCAGTTTTTAGCCTAGAAGGTAAATCTTTCAACTGAAAATTCCCTGAATGTAGCCCAGAATGCTTAGTAATCATTATTTTCTGTTTTATCTTATATCTTCTACAATTCTAGCAATAATTTTCGGATATTATAGGTCACAAAGACTGGAATAGTGTAAATATGAAAGAGGAAAATTCATTATCAGTGCTAGTTATTTTCTTGAAAATTTAAAAAAGAGTAGTTAGCTTTTTATTTCAGGATTTTCATATATCATCTAATTTATCTACTATTCAAAATTTATATATACAATTTTCAGCTGTCCCAATTTATAATCTATATTAGAAAAAAAAATATTTTTGTCATATGTAACTTTTTGTTCGTTACTAAAAGTTTCCCCCTTTTTCTTTTCTTTCGAGATTTTTCTATTTTCAGCCTAGGAGGTTCATTTTTCAACTTAATATGCCTCAGGGATACCTAGAAACTACCATTAGACTGTTTTTATCAAGTAGCAATGACAAAGGCTCCCAGGGCCCCGAGAGTAGTAGTCTTTCAATATCAACAAATGTTTTCAGGTCTCAGTTAATAAAAAATCATTAAGTTACTTCCACGTTTTTTATTGAGTATATCCTAGTCGTAGATAGCTAGAATTATATGTATAAAAAATTCATTAAAAAAATGCATTACCGGAACTACCAAGTGAAGTGGAAACAAGCGGTAGCGTATACGCTACACGTTTACCTGTTACGTTATCGATTTAGATGTTTACCTGTCCACGGTTAATAAGGTGATTTGACTCAGGGCATCAAAAAACTCAATACGATTTTTGTCACTGACATTCCGTTTTGCGACGCTAGGGCGATTTATCCTGAAAATTAGTGTTTTTCAAATTCTATCTCCTCCCTTGATACTTAATAATAAGACCTGTGATTACTACCCTATATAGACTTGATGTAGACCTCGTATAAAATATAATTTGTTTTCAAAAGTAATATTCTTGCTTGATATGAATTCTTTCATTATGGTAAAAAAATAAACCATATAAATCAGGGAAAGAACTGAAAAAAAAAAGAAAAATGGAAAAGGGGTCAATTTGATTGTTTTATAATGTCTCTCTAAGGTATACACCAAATTTTAATGCTACATCTTTAAAATTAAGGGAGGAGATAGAATTTGAAGGTCAATAAGTATAGTTTTGAGATTAAAGGCGTTCAAAGTTTTTCTTAGGATTTTTACAAAGACAATATAAATAAATCATGATTATTATAAATTTTATGTTCTTTTTTGAATATTAGTAAGTCAAAGCAATGTTATTTATCATAATTTAATCATAAATTAAGACCCTTTTGCTCAGTATCTAGCTTCTTTAGGAAAGACGGTCGCTCCTTCCTTATCTCTCTCCTTCACTAACTTTGCTAATATCGCCAATATTACCCACTTCTGAACTCTTATTAAAGTGAATTTCTTCTTCCTTATGTTAGCAAGATGTTGAAATTGTCTTTTTCTCTTTGGCATATCTTTAAAACTAAGGGAAAAGAAAGAATTTAAAGGTTAATAAGTATAGTTTTTGGATATGTTCCTTTTTGGATATTAATAAACCAAAACAATGTTATGCATCATATCTTAATCATAAATGAAGATCACTTTGCTTAATATCTTGCTTCTTTAGGCAAAACTGTCGCTCCTTCATCATCTCTCTCCTTCACTAACTCCGCTAATACCAACGATATTACCCACTTTTGAACTCCTATCAGAGCGAATTTTTGTCTTCCTTATCTTAGCGAGATGTTGAAATCGTCTTTTTCTCTTCGGCATGGTGAAATTCTTGCTAAAACCAGGAAAAACAGACGTAAAAGCAAGTGAATGTCAGAGGTCAGACTTAAATATGTACTCTCTCTCAGGTTTGTGCAACACTGAAAGCCAAAGGATGTAATTACAGTGTTATACAACGTCTTGGGACTCATGGAATCCATACAGATACAATTGCTTACAATTTGTTTTACATTAAAATGTAATAATAATCAAAATTTACGAAAACAGAAGAAATACTGCATTTTCTTGTAGGGATCAAGGTTTTTGGCTTATTGAGTTACTTTCACTAATTATCTCTGTAACTATGAAAGTAAGAGTAATTTTGTTAAGATATTTCGTATACGCGTTCTCCATTGCCATACGAATCTCAGTAACTTCTTTTTAGAATTTTCCATTCTATACCTTATATATCGGCATACAAGCCGGGCCCTTTAAGGAAGAGTTGAAAAATCAAACAACTGAAATCAAATGTAAATAAAACTAAGTTAATGATGGTGGGAGAGGAAAATAGCGTAAGAAACTTGGGTGATATTCAAATAAATATAAATAACGACTCTGCACCGATGTCTTGTAAAGTTTGCGATCTGAGCATATCTCTTGACTGTAACTTGTCTTTCAATGCCCAAATAAATAATGTAGTAAAAACTGCTGGTTATCATCCTAAAAACATTGCTTCTATAAAAAAAAAGTACCTGGATGAACATTCTGTAAAGAAATTATGATAAACTGTATTATTACCAGGTTTGACTACTGTAACTCCATCTACTACAATTTACCAAAAGTAGAACTTAAGAAATTACAAAACATAATAAACAGAGGAGCAAGACTGATTAAAGGTCTCCCACATCGAGAAAGGCTCACTCTTATACTAAATATCTAAGAGAATTGTTACATATTGTGCAGCCAACAAATTGTTGACACGAGAATAATTACAGATGGTTTTAAATTATTGGACCTAGATATATGTAAAATGTAGGCTCTAGAGCACTGGTTCCCAAATTTTTTTTGGTCGTTACCCAATTTTCCTAAATGATTCTTATTCATGTGACTACATCCATAACCCATGATTACAGTGACTGTCTACAGCACTACACTTATTTAAAAAGAAGCTTAATAACATCTGTACTTTTAATAATACAATCTTATTCTTTGTTGGAGGAAATCTTATATTCAAAATAAGACTAAGGAAGTAATGTACTACAAAAATTGAAAATTATCATAATAATTTCCCTACATAGAACGTAATCATGAATTGCGTAATTTGCAAAAGGTTTATCAGCAAAATTAGAAAGAAAATAAATAAAAATAAATTAAATGGATTACTCCTACAAAATCTTATCTGATCTTTGGATCTAACAAATATAATAACTTTATAATTCTGAAAGAAAATCATATCATAGGAGATCATAATTGACTGCCAAAACCGTCACCTGCAGTATCCACACACTAACTGCTCCCGCCAGCTGCTTTTGAATGTTCATGCACAGGTTCAGGTTCTTTTACCTGAATGACCATTACACTCAGTGTGATGGGGGAAGTTGTAGATTATCAACCAGCTTGTTGATTCTTGTTTTTTTTTTTTTTTTTTTTTTTTCACTTAAAGCACACCATAGGTCTTGCTTTACATCAAGTCTGTTACAATATTAGGCTCTGGTATGTAGTGGTTAAGAGATTGTAGCCTCACATGAATAAGTTCATGAAAATGGCAGGATGTGGCGAAAAGCTAAGTCACATAAGTTTGTGAATGAAACTGCCACTGATGACCAAACTACTGTGAGGGACTCATGTTCAAACTCAATCTTGACCCCTGAATCTTCTTGAATTTCCAATAGCTCAGTTGGGCCAGCATCATTGTCATTATCAGAAATGCATGCAACTGGTGCAGTGAAGGGAAACCTTACTAGCTGAGAGGTTTGGCTTTGGATATCTGGGGAGGTATATTTTAGATGGCCCTTCTAGGGCCTTAAAATGTTGGGTAATCATGTTCTGTGTGACAACATTCTATACCTCTGCAATTTATGAAACTGTTTCCAACATTGCTAAGTTTCCAATTCCAATTCTTCGTCTACAATATTCCATTTTAGGAATAAAAGCTTTGATTTTGTCTACAAAATCTTTTATTAAGCTTCCTTTCCCTTAGAGTTCCAGGTTGAATTCGTTCAACTGTTTAAATATGTAAACAAGGTAGGAAAGCCGCTTTATGAAGCCATCTACAGACCATGCTTACAGTAAATATTGCTTGTTTTGTATCGTTGAGGTCATCTACACGCTTAGTTACATTCTCTTTGGGTAGCCAACAAACTTCTGTATGGGATAAGAGGGTTTCATGAGCTGCATCCATACCTTGGAAGATTTTCCAGAAGAGGTTTGTATTAGAAGCACTACCTCTTACAAAGTTAACTGTCTTTATAATGGTATTAAGAGTATCCTGTAATTATGAGGGTAGTGTTTTAGGTGTAAGAGCTTGCATTAGGATCATGCAGTGAATAGGAATAGCATTTGGTGCTTTCTGTATAACTTTTGAGACAAAACATGACTAATAACCCAACCAGGCTGGAGTCCCTTCTGTTCATATCCCACGGAATGCCCCAGTCAAGACCTTCATTTTCGAAAAATTCTGTATGTTTCTGCATCACATCTTCACCTTTTATAGATTGCTCAAAAAGGTTCACAAAGCATGCATTCATTCTTCTTGTCCTCATAAATGTATACAACAGACATAAGTTGTGACCACAGCTGGATGTCAGTGAACTTATCAAGCAGAATACTGAAAAATCCAGCTCTTAATTTCTTGTACCACCTGCTCGTTGATATCAACAGATATATGAGATATTTGGCATTGCGCTGTACTATTTGAGAGAGAAATAGCAAAAAAACTTTTCAGTACTTTTCTCTCCCAGTTCAAGCATGACCATTGTTTTAGCAAATGGTAAAATTAACTCCTCAACAATTGTGTGAGGCTTCTCTGTCTTTTTTATCTCAAGGGATACAAGAAATGATGCCTCCACTAATGCAGCATTTTGTCAGTGAATGAAACCATTGGCATCAAGTCGTTGTCTCTTCATGTTCAATTCTTGCCCAATAAAGAAAGAATGATCTCTACCAATATATTAAAGATAATTTGTTCACAGCTGTAATTTGTACTTTCAGTGCCTTGGTGGTTTAGCTGTAAGTATTTTGTGACAAATCACACAGTGAGGATTCAATACACCTTTGTCAGTAATGCTTGTATATCCAAAATCCAAGTAGGCTAGTTGTCAGCCATTCCTTCCTGAAACACAGGTTCTCATACAGAATCCATAGCTCAGGAAGCTTTACCATTTTGTTGAGTGAAAATTGTCTATTACCTTGATACATCTCCATGTTTCCTTTTATATTAATCGCAAAGAATTATACATGAAAACATAATTCATTAAAAGAAACTTTTTTTACATATTACTTGTGTGTCCGGCAGCAAGGAATTGTAGAAACATGACTTGACTATAGAGATCCCTCAACGGGCTACTTACATGCTTAACCCTTTTGGTTTTATCTGGACACGCATCAGCTAATGGCCCTCTACATTTTGCTATATGGCCGCTCAGGGGGCCATGGCTTCTAGTTTGGGAACCACTGCTCTAGAGCCTTTAAAAACCCAGCTCCGAAACTAACAATAAACTACCACAAGACATCCGAAAGATTCAAGATATTAAGGCTTTCAAGAAGAAAAGGAAGACTCTTGTTCTGCGAGTTTTCGATAGTGACGATTTTATAGGTAGTTGGTTGACTAGGGCACCATCCACCCCTTGACATACTACCGCTAGAGATTTATGGGGTCATATGACTGGGCAGACAGTATATATTGGACCCTTCCCTATGGTTACGGTTCACTTCTCCTTTGCCTACACATAAACTGAATAGTCTGGCCTATTCTTTATATATTCTCCTCTGTCCTCATACACCTGACAACACTGAGATTACCAAACAATTCTTCTTTCCCCCGGGGTTAACTACTGCACTGTAATTGTTCAATAGCCACTTTCTTCTTGGCAAGGGTAGAAGAGACTCTTTAGTTATGGTAAGCAGCTCTGCTAGGAGAAGGGCAATCCAAAATCAAACCATTGTTCTCTAGTCTTGGGTAGTACCATATCCTATGTACCATGCCCTTCCACTGTCTTGAGGTTAGAGTTCTCTTGCTTTAAGGTACCCTCGGGCACACTATTCCATCTTAATTTTCTTCCTTTTGTTTAGTTAAAGTTTTATAGTTTATATAGAAAATATTTATTTTAATGTTGTTACTGTTCTTAAAATATTTTATTTTTTCTTGTTTCTTTCCTCACTGGGATATTTTTCAAGTAGGATTGTAGCTTAGCATATAATAATAATAATAATAATAATAATAATAATAATAATAATAATAATAATAATAATAATAATAAACGAGCAATATGCAGTGTGAAATGTTGAATGCGTTCTAACGAACATTATAAAAGGACTGTGGAGGTCCTGTAAAGTAGAGTAGGGACTCCCTGCTGTAAAGGACCAGAAAAAAACAGCCCTTATAGTAAAGTAAAGTAAATTAAAGACTATGCTGTTAAAGGACAAAAATTCTATATTGTAGATAATGATTTAAGCAGGCATGTCTTTTATGAAGAAATTGAAATATCAGTGAATACAATGTGATAAATTGCTTGCTGACAAATTTAAAGGTCCTCTTATTATCCTAATTAGTGCATCTACGTCTAAGCCTGATTGTGTATGTTCAAAGTGTATCAGGTGGAGGAAGGATCCCATTACAAATTATAAAGGCCAGTTAATGTTAAAAGAAAATGCTGTGCATGAGTATTCTTATAGTTACATATGTTCCTCATCCTTATAAATGTAAAATTGAGAATAGTTTAAAAGAAATGGAGACTAGAAATATAGTGAGTAAGGTCGAGTATGGTGGAGATTTGACCCGTGCTATTGTTCCTGTAATGAAACCTACTGGTGAAATGAGGATTTGTGTAGATTTTAATTATCTCAATACACAAACCAGTATTAATAAATTATCATTACTCAGATTGAATGGTATTTTAGCTAATTAAGGTTCTTGTCAGTATGTTTCCAAAACTGAATTTGAAAAATGTATATTCGCAGGTATCTGTGGTTGAGAATTTCCAACAATATAAGTTTCATAAATCGCCTTTTGGGCTGTAACCACCAGGTATATTTCTGAGGTTTATCCCTTAATTATAGGCCAGTATTAAAGGTGTTCCAGTTTTTTTAGATGATATATTAACTGTCAGAGATACCAGGAAGGAACATGAAAAGAGTTTATATAAGGTTTTATCAATTCGGAAACCGAGAAATGTTAAATTGAAAAAAAAAAAGAAAATAATGATATTTGGTTCTAGGGAGGCACCGTATGAGGGTTACATTTTAAGTTATAGTCAACTTAAAGCTGACCCAAAGAAAATAGAGGCAATCTTGGAAGCTCTAACTCCTCAGTGTATTCAGTGTTTGAAAACATTTTTGGGGGCTATGTATTTATTACAATACATTTTTACCCCAGTTTATACAATTTATACAATTTATACAATTTAATCCCAAGGAATGTAGAATTTCATTGGTCAATAGTTTATGATGAAGCTTTTCAAAGTATTCAGGAAACTTTGGAAAAAGGTGATATTTTAGATAATTTTAACCTCAATGCTACAATGATGTTAGAAGTTGATGCTAACCTTGTAAGAGTGGGAGCTGTTCTCTAAGAACGATAGGGTAAAATTTCTACCATTTCTTTCAAAAGTAGGAAATTATTTAGCACTGAATGCAATTATTCTCAATTTGATAAAGAGGCTCTATCTACTATGTTCGGAAATTCGCCAACAGAACGAAACATAAACCCTTGAGTCTATTCAAATATTGCTTTTATTTCTGTCAGGGTTTGCTTTTTAAATTGAGCACATTAACGGAGCACATGATGCAGTGGCAGATGCTCCTAGTAGGCTCCATTATGTAGAGAACTTGCTGATGCTCATGTACCGGGAAATTATGTAAATCTGATTAATATTTTGGATAAGAGTTCTTTTGATTTTAAAATCGTAAAAGAATGTATGGGAAGATGCACTGTTTTTTTCTGAGTAAGAAATTCTGTAAGGAAGGGGCTCCCTGAGGAAAATGTAATGGAAAATTGTGTTGCCTTTCTTTAAATTGAGAGAAGATCTTTCTGAGCATGAGAACATATTATCCGTATAAAATTCGTATTTTGGTTCCCAAGATGTTGAGAAATCATTATCTGAAAGCCAAAGCAAAGGTCTTTTGTATATTGGCCCAATCTGGACCAAGATTTCAAGCACATAACCTTTAAATGTGTATCATATATAACAAATCTCAAACATAAGGCCATTCCACCTTTATCATGGCTGTCAGTTGATAGACCTTAATCCCGCTTGCATGTAGATTATTGTGGATCTATTGATACCATTCTATATATGATCATTATTAATTCTATTTCTAGATTTATAGAATATAACTTCAGAGGATACCATACAATGCTTAAAGTTAGGCTTTGCTAATTATGGTATTCGTCACACAATTGTATCTGATAATACAACCATCAGAGTATCTTTCAGAAACATGATATTAGCCATTATTCAGGTACATCATATAATCCAAGAACAATTGGGCTTGTAGAACAGGCGGTATGAATATTCAAAACTAATCATAAAGAGGTTGATTGTAATTTGTCTGTGAAAATGAGAATTGCTAAATTTGTGTATACCTGTAGACGTACAGTCAAATGGAAATGTCCTGTCGTCTCCTGTCGTCTCCTGTCATCGCCAATTATATAAATTCCAGAACTTTAGGTGTAGAAGACTTTGGTAGTTAGGAGGGAAGACCACGGGAGGTAGGGGGGTGTTGTGTGACCGGCTAATTGAGCACGCCAAGAAGGGGCAGGACGATTGGCGGGGGAAGTACTATTTGTTAGAGCTGTATGGTGTGTGATGGCCAGGGAAACACTAAATTATATGTATGAACGCAAATTCAATATAATATCTCACGATCTTCGATTGTACTTTTATGATTATAATGATTCTAACTTATAATTGCTGTGTTTTTACTATACCCTTCTCGCGAACTTGTTGACAAAAATTATCGATGATTAGTTTGGCAATTATTGTGCCTTGACTGAAAAAATCCTTTGTAAAAATCAGCTAGGAGTCCTCTCTCTCTCTCTCTCTCTCTCTCTCTCTCTCTCTCTCTCTCTCTCTCTCTCTCTCTCTCTCTCTCTCTCTCTCTCTCTCTTCTATATATATATATATATATATATATATATATATATATATATATATATATATATATATATATATATATATATATATATATATATATATATATATATATATATATATATATATATATATATATATGTGTGTGTGTGTGTGTGTGTGTGTGTGTGTGTGTGTGTGTGTGGGTCGAAAGAATGTGATTCTAAAGGCGGGGGAGGAGGAATTTTGTTTGAAAGTAATTCACTATCAATTGATCAGTATCAAAATATTTTCGGCAATGATTCCAAATCCTATTTACGTTGTATAGACTCACTTGTTGCTATTCGATATTATATTCGAACAGAAAAGTTATTGACTAAAATAATGAACTTTTGTATAGTTTGGAAAATTTGTCCAGACTGAAAAACCTTACTTACAGTATACCCAAATCCCGAGTCCAATAACAACTCATTTTCTTATATAACATTCTACAATTGGTATGCAACAATGAAGCATATATGAACAAGTATTTCAGGAAACACTAGTTTTTGTTTGAGAAGTCAATCATCAGAGACCAACTACAAATAATCTTTATATTTCTTTATATCCTCCCCTAACTTACATTACGTAAGGTTCGGTTAGGTGTATTTATGGCTTTTCTTAGTCTCGTTAAGTTTTTTTTTCTTCTTTTTTTAAGATACGGTTTATATTGAGGTATGAACTTTTGTGCCACCACAAATGAATTCTACTGCATTTTGTAGATTGTATGAAGAAAAGTCACTTAATGCTTGAAATATTTGCATGATAGAATATCTCTATGATAGTTACTGACTACATGTTAATAACAATGAGACAAATTTGGTGAAAGCTGGGCAGATTACGATGTCTCCATTCACTTAAACAACAACAATATTGTTTTAATTGCTACTATGGTATGGAACACATGTTGATTCTATGTTCCCACTGAATAAGCTCTGATTCCAGCTGTAATTTCCTGGTTGATAAGCAATTATATTCAGTTAGTATTAAAGATGGTTGATGAGAGACATCATAATTTCATAGTTGTCTTTATTTCGATTATAATATGATCCCAGGAGTATATTATAGAAACTAGACTACAGTGACCAAATGCAGTTGCTTAGCTTACTGAATATAAATATTTGCTGAAAAGTAAAGAAAAGGTTTCATTATTTGGGTTTTAATTCAAGAATCATTCATATATAATATGTAAACTAAACGCCCCTTAGTTTGATGTCCATCAATCATTATTATTATTATTATTATTATTATTATTATTATTATTATTATTATTATTATTATTATTATTATTATTATTATTATTATTATTATTAGCTAAGCTACAACCCTAGTTGGAAAAGCAAGATGCTATAAAGCCCAGGCAGAGTTGAGTATTAACACCCGCTATTCAAACGCGCTCTTCTTTAGATGGCTTAATACGTTCGGTGTTCTCCCGCGTCCCATTATCAAACCATTATTACCCATAGATTCTCTATGGGGTTGAGGTCACACCCCTTTAAAAAAAAAAAGGGGGGGGGGGAGTCCAGATTATTACCAGGATTACTGGGTGATGCTCTAACCAAGCTCTAACTACTGTGTTGGTATGGATGGGGCTATTATCGTGCACTAGAACGATTGGGTGTGGATTGGGAATGACAATGGCTCACACTGTGGGAAGGAGGACATCCGCATAATCATTGCTCGTGAAGCTTCCAAATAATCATACAACTCCACAAAAGAATACGAACTCTTCCACTCATAGCTATTTTCTGAATATTTGTCTCATCATAACGGGTATTCCGTCACCTTCAGCAATGCATTATTCATGCTTCCATTGATGTAAAATATTTTTCATCTGTATAGATGACATTTTTCCAAAAAGTAGTGATCAACATGGAAATATTATAAAGGAAATCCAAAGGAATATTCCAAGTGTTTCTGTTATTTTTTTCTTTATTTGTCAGTATGTGATTATGAATACCATCGTCATGAAATCACTGTCTTGATGATTGACTGCTCAAACAAACACTAGTGTTTCCTGAAATACTTATTCAAATATGCTGAATTGTTGCATACCAGTTGTAGATATTCTATCTAATGAAAACGATTTGTTATTGGACACGTGAATTAGGTATAAATAAGGTTTTTCAGTCTGAAAAAAATTTTCTAAACTACCAAGGTTCATTATTTTAGGCAATAACTTTTCTGTTAGAATGTTATATCGAATACCGCAAGGAATGGGTCTATACAATGTATTTATAATTCGGAATCTTTGCCGAAAATATTATGTTACAGATTAGTCGATGGTAAATTACTTTAAAACAAAATGCGTCCTTCCCCGTAACACCTAAAAACCTATTCCGCCACATCCAAGACTTTACGCCTTTAGGATCCCCCTCTTTCAATATATATATATATATATATATATATATATATATATATATATATATATATATATATATATATATATATATATATATATATATATATATATATATATATATACATATATATATATATATATATATATATATATATATATATATATATATATATATATATATATATATATATATATATATATATATATATATATATATATATATATATATATATATATAGAGAGAGAGAGAGAGAGAGAGAGAGAGAGAGAGAGAGAGAGAGAGAGAGAGAGAGAGAGAGAGAGAGAGATTTACTCCTAGCTTGTGTTTTAGAGAATTTTTTCAGTCGGGACAACGGGACAAAATGCAAAGTCAAACTAGGCATCTATGATATTTGTAAAAAGGTTGTTCGCGAGAATGGAATAGCAAACATCACATCAAATTTACTACATGATTGCAAGTTAAGTATTCTTATACTGATATAATTAGGAACTAAGAAATTATATTGAATTTACGTTCACACATAATGTTTTGTGTTTCCCAGCCATCACAGCTCACAGCTCTAACAAGTAGTACTTCCCCCTTCCTAGCGTCCTCCCCCAGCTCGTTGCCCACCCACCCCCCAGCCTGGTGTCTGGCTTCAGCCTGTTGCCCCCCCCCCAACAGCTCTAACAAGTAGTACTTCCCCCTTCCTAGCGTCCTCCCCCAGCTCGTTGCCCACCCACCCCCCAGCCTGGTGTCTGGCTTCAGCCTGTTGCCCCCCCCCAACAGCTCTAACAAGTAGTACTTCCCCCTTCCTAGCGTCCTCCCCCAGCTCGTTGCCCACCCACCCCCCAGCCTGGTGTCTGGCTTCAGCCTGTTGCCCCCCCCCCCCAATAACCAAACTCTTCTACACTTGAAATTCTGAAATCTATAGATATTGGGGGTGACAGAGGGGGACTGGAGACGACAAGACTTTTGCAGTTGACTGTAGATTATTGTCTTTTACTGGCTGCTCTCCAGCTGAATTATTATCTATAAGGATATGCAATGGACCATTAAATGGTGTTATGCATAAACAAATAGATGAGGTTTATGTCCAAGCATCTAAATTCAGAATTGTTGGTGCAGTATACATCAGAAACTTTGTTAAAGGACCAGAATAGGTGCAAACCAAGAATATCAAAGTTTTTGTTTAAAGAATTTTTTTATTTTCTGTATATGTTAACTGTTTTTTTTTTTTTTTTTTTTTTTTTTTTTTTTTTTTTTTTTTTTTTTTTTTTTTTTTTTTTACTTGGAAGATTCACCTATTGCAATTATTTGTATGATACAAGACTAACTGGTGAACAGTCACCATTACACGATACAATGTTTTCTTATGTTCCTGTAGCTTTTTTTTTCCAGTAAGGTACAAGGATGAGAAGAGACACGTAACCCTATTCAGAACTCAAGTATGACTTGTAACCCCAATATTAGGATCATCGAACAGTAGTTGTGATACTGATAAAATGGTTAAAAAATCTGCAAGAATAAGTAAGAAACCCATAAGACTCATTGAACAATTTTTTTTTTTCCCCAAGGGGGAAAAAGTGATATGTATCGATATACAGTATGGTGAAACAATACTTTGTTATTCTGCTTTGTTGAACTTCCTGGGAATTATTGTCTGTAACCCACCATCAACGAACTGTGAGACCGGCAGCATGGCTCTGCATTATTATTATTATTATTATTATTATTATTATTATTATTATTATCATTATTATTATTATTATTATTATTCAGAAAAAAGTAAGTGAATCTTGTCAGCCTGTCTTCTTGGAACTTTATTGAGATGAGTTAATGGACATATGTTAACAACAAGGATTAAATACTTACAAGAGAGTACATCTGCCAATCCTAACGCTTTCATTTGTTTCCATTTCACTTTCACCTGATGGATACATACCAAAAGTCAGTATCACTTGATCTCCAGTTCGTTTATAGAAACTATTTCACATTTGAAAACCCTCCTAATATTTGACGACATACAAATCCATTATTTCTGATTATTTGTAGATATTTTCCTCATCTTAACGGCCACACAGGTTTAGATTTAGTGTAATTTAGAATTATACTTAAAACACCAAAATCCTGATGATTAGTAATTTTTTTTTTCAGAAAAAAAGTCCCAATTTGCCAGTAGTATTTCTTTCAAACTTATGCATTAATATTTTCATTTTGGTAAATTCATGCCAATTGGAGAAATGCAGTGCTCAGTTGGAGAGTAAAACAATATGTAAATGTAAAACAAAACTGAACGTAATACTCGCGCACCTCTATTGGGGAAATAAAATTTCTGCAAAATCATTTATTATTATGCTTGCAGAGATCTCTAAACGCAATCCTAAAAACGGTATAACGTCCCTGGAAAGTATTTCACGAGCATTGCTATTTCTGCAGAAGATTTGTATCCTTTAGAATGGAAGCAATCTCCTCGCTGGCAATTTCATTTGCATACTGATTTCAAATAAACAGCCACTTTCTTTTGTTTCTGTTTATGAAAACTGTCGTATATAAGGTAAATATAGAGAAAAATCTATGTATTTTGTATCATATACCTCTATACATATAACTATTTATTTATTATCTTTTTTTTAATTATATTATCCACTACGATTCTACCGCTTTGAGGGAAACTGTTATTTACCTGGTTATATCATTGTAATCTCATTGTAATTTATCTTTTAATCTTTACTATATATTTTTTCAATGAACCAGTTTATTTATGGCGAATAGTTCGTCATGCTATCCTTTTTCGTAGATTTAAAATTCAACTTGATTGTGTAAACCTTCTTCAGGCAGTGAAATAATGACTTTGTGCGACATATGACATGAATATCAAAACTAGGTTGTTGCAAGCAAGAAGATTAGTGTTACCACTATTATACAACGTATATTAAATATAAAATCTTCTTTATATGATTTGGTCCCTTATTAAATGATTTAGCAAAGCATAGAAAACTGTAACCGCAAAAGAAAATAGTAACTAGCAAACAGTATCAATAACTATTTAAGATTCCATGATAGTTTACAATATTTTACAAGGTCCACAGAAGAGTAACAGCACAGCAATTAAATAATAAATAACATCATATAGGGTTATGTAGGTCTTAATTTAAGAGTTTTCAAGCGCCGAGGGAGTCACAGACAACGATGTACTTATCTTGTTTTGAAACATTTTCAGGTCGTAATTTCACATTAAGAGTAACACAGCTTCTGGTGGTATTTTGATCTTACCAGAATGACCCTTTTCCTTCAAGATGTCAAATCGATGTAAATAAAGTACAAGACTCTGGGTCACGACAGTGGAAATGAAAAGCCTCCACGCAAGAACAATGTATGCTCTGTTACAAACGGATGAATTTTACCGGAATTTGGCAACACGCGCTCGTTTATATGCAAAGGACCCACTCTCCTAATCGTCCCTGTAGGACTACCAAGACCTGTCCAGTGCATCACACAGGCCGGGTAGCGAATTTTTTTTTCCCAAACAGGAGTGCAGATTGGGGCGGGGCTTCGTGAGCATAAAACAGATTCAAATGGTAACTCCCCTATAACGGTTGCTTTAAGAATTGATGTGTAACTACCTCACTAAAGATGAGATCAGTAACTTCAATCATAAAGAAATGAAATGTTTATAGCCAGCTTAATGATAATGATAATAATATTCTCACATATGAATATGTGAAAACAACGCAGGGATATTTTGTCTGGTTTTACAATAAGAGCGTAGTGCAGTATGCTTATCCGTTTGATATCTCGGAAGAGAAATAGGTATAAGCTATGCAAACACAGGCAAATATTAATCTAATTAAAAAAATTTTAAGATAAGAAGAGTGAGATGCTCACAAAAGAATACATAACAATATTGGCATTGCATTGCGTTAATGAACATCTTATTTTGAGAAAAAAAAATAAATTAAAATTTTCTCAGGTAACTAACACAAAGGAGTTACATTATAGAATGTGATATATATATATATATATATATATATATATATATATATATATATATATATATATATATATATATATATATACATATATGTATACAGTATATAATATATTTTATGTATATATATATATATATATATATATATATATATATATATATATATATATATATATATATATATATATATATATATATATATATATATATATATATATATATATATATTTATATGGGATCCTTTC
>NC_090745.1:40500540-40528040 GCF_036898095.1 Palaemon carinicauda
TTTTGTCTGATCTCATCCATCCTTTTTGGAAGGATTGTTTTTGTCCCCATCATTTTTGTTTTGGGTGAACTTTATTTTTTCCCCATGTTTAAAACCCACCAAACACATCATTCTATTAACATTGTTTTTAATTTTAGTGGGCCAGGTCCCATTGTTTTTGTAGTGTTTTTATTTCAATTGAAAGGATCTTGTTGCATCTTCGGTGAGTGTTGAGGTTCTATCTTGCTGTTCAGCTGGGAAAAAAAAAAACCACAAACCATTTTTGAAGTATTGTTTTAGTGTTGAGTTTTTTTTTTGTCTTCCTTTTATTTTTAAAAGGTGACCTTGATTTTTATTTTAGTTCTTTAGACCTCTCTCGCCAGTGTTTTATCTTTAATGTTTATAATTTTAGTGGCAGATTCTGTTTATTTCAAATTGTAAAATATCTTTTCAACCCTGTCAACTGCTGGTGCCCAGAGTAAGATTGCTCAGTTTATGGAAACTCCTACTGAAACCCTTCTTATGGCACACTTGTTCCTGATGCATAGGGCCAAAAGATCCTGAACATGAGGAGAGAAGGAAATGAAACTCATGTCAGGTTAGGTCGTCAAATGACCATCACCTGTGAGAGATGGGGCAAGGCTGCACTAACCAGCAAAAAATATGACCAGTTATTAGAACTCATGCACTTTGAGCAGTTCCTGAATACTGTTTCAGGAGAGGCGTGGGATTACTTGGAGGAAATGAAGGCGAATACGGTTCATTCTGTCGAAAATTTTAGCAGATGAGTAGGATGTATCCATGATGTTGAGGAGAGCTCGTCCAAAGGCAGTTCAGCCGAACTCCATCACAGAACATGCTCCAAAATAGATGGGAAAGCCCCATTTATTTTTCTTTAACCCTCCCATCAATGGAGGCTATAGGTGGCCACAGTACCCACCTCCAGTGCCATGGGATTCCCAACCTACCCTTAGGTTGCTACTCCTCCTATTACTAGCCTTTCTTCACCGGAGATTCCCTCTACATGGTTTAAGGGATACAGGTGTAATCACTGCGGTAACCTTAGGCATGATCCAGGTCAGTACGATTCAAGCAATAATGGCCCTGTGAAGTTGGTACTCTTCAACAAGACAGAAAGGGGGATACCAAAAGCAAATTTCCTCGCAGGGAGGAAAGCCTTCCAGCATAGTGGTTTTGTGTCATTCCCAGAACAGGGAGCTGGCCCTACCACTGTAAGGACTCTTCACAATACTGGAGCAGAACAAACCCAGCTGTTTCGCTCGGTAATGACATTTAATGAGCTCTCACTTTGCGGACAACGGCTATTGGTTTTATGTAAGGTTAGAAGGTCTTACTTCTACATACCGTCTACCTGGAGTCCTTTTTCAAGTCTGGGTTTAGTGCAGGGGATCATCATTGGTAAAGAGCTCATACCATGAGTCCAGATAATCCTTAGCAATGACCTGGCAGGTAGTACTTGTTGGAATCCTTAATTCCAAGTGCATTCCCATTCTGTTTTGATCAATGGCCTGGAGGTTTCTAAGGGATTGCTTGATTCAATTGCACAGCCAAAAATAAAAAATTCCCCAAACGAATTCTTCTTGTAAGTAAATCCCCATGACTTGGGAGAGGGTGCAGCGTTTTTGCGGAGAGGGAAGGGTGGCATTGAACACCCTGTAACTTATTTTTCTAGGATATTTAGGAAACACCAAAGGAAATACACCCTAGTAGAGGAAAAGGTGTTTTCTCTTGTGCTTTCCCTGAAGCACTTTAATAGGTATGTTCAAGGCAATCCTGTCCTATTAGGGTGTTCATGGACCACAATCTCTTCAAATTCCTTCAGAGCATGGGGAACAAGAAGCATAGATGGCAGGAGTGGCATCTGCAGTTGAAAGCTTTTTTCAAAAGAGGGGTGTGTTGTATGAGAGCCACATCTCTCTTAAATTAAGTTTGTATTTGAAAAGCAACATGTATGCTTTGAATGTCTTAGTTGTAAAGAGTTTTTATTAATTTTATTAATTTTAATAATAATAATAATAATAATAATAATAATAATAATAATAATAATAATAATAATAATAATAATAATAATAATAATAATAATAATAATAATAATTTCTTCAGAACATGGGGAACAAGAAGCACAGATGGCAGGACTGGCATCTGCAGTAGCAATAGCATCAACTAGAGATTCATCAATTGCCAGAGTGAACAATCTTGGACGACCATTTGTAAAGTTAGAGATGTGATTCTTGATAAAAAAAGTGTCTCCCTTTTTTTACGGAAGCTTTTTTCAAAAGGGGGGTGTGTTGTATGAGAGCCACATCTCTCTAAAATTGAGTTTGTATTTGAAAAGGAGCATGTATGCTTTGTATGTCTTTGTTGTAAAGAGTTTTTATTCATTTTTGGTTGTAAGATTTAAGTTTATTTGTAATGTTTGCTCCCTTAGATAAACCTTCAGCACTGCTATGTATATGTGTATTTGTTTTACCAGACAGTAAGGAAGAGATGCAATGTATACATCTACATATTTTTTCCCTAACCAAGTAAACCAGTTTTTGTACATTTTGAGGGGTAAGGTATTGTTAACCAGAGAGTTGCTGAAGCACCACCTAACACTCATATCCACCAAAAAATATCTGCTGGAAGTTGTGTTGTCACCTTCATATGAGGTATGGGGAGGGCTTTCTTGAATATTTAGACAGCGTTCCTTAGGCAGTCATTCGTGAAAGGATTATTGTAGTTATATGAGTAAATACTGTTAATTCGAATTCCAAACGATATTCTATTTTTTTTTGTCTTATTTCACATATATATTTTTTTTTTTTTTTTTACATGGGTGATGATAGTGCTTTTGAATTAGGGTCTGGGTACCTCTCAGATAGTTCAGAAGAGGATTTCAGTGATAGTGATGATAGTTACTTATATTGTTATTTTATTAGTATTATTTTTGCTCTTAATATCATACCATTATCATTATTATTGGCTGCAAGTGAAAATAATATACTGGTAATCAAAGCAGGTTCTCAAGCGGTATGCTGGTGTAGGCTTCAGTGCAACAGAGCAGTAATGAAAGGGTTAATTGTGTTCATATTGGATATCATGTCTAGTTATTTAAGATAAAGTTAAAATCATTGAATTATAAGTGTAAGCCTTTCCCCTACTCTCCTATCATAAAATTAAATGCCGCCATTTGCTGGTGTTCCATCTCCTTGCCCAAATGATCCTCCCATTTTAATCCTCAGCTACTCCAGGATGACACCATGGCGTCATAAAGAAAGATTCCAGAAAGGCCCGGAAAGAAGTCTAACATTTAGGCACTAAGATGTTTGCGTTAAGATGTGTTTGCCAGGGCTTGCCACCTGTGACCCAGGCAGGAGACCTATGAAGGAACTCAAGCCAGCCCAAATTTAGAAAACAATAACTGGCCTTTATTATTATTATTATTATTATTATTATTATTATTATTATTATTATCTAAGCTACAACCCTAGTTGAAAAAGCAAGATACAATAAGCCCAAGGGCTCAAACAGGGAAAAATAGCCCCGTGAGGAAAAGAAATAGGTAAAAGATATGAGTAATGAACAATCAAAATAAAATATTTTAAAAGCATTAACAGCATTAAAACAGATATTTCATATATAAACTATATGAGGGCTTATGTCAGCCTGTTCAACATAGAAACATTTGCTGCATGCTTGAACTTTTGATGTTCTAATGATTCAGCTACCCGATTAGGAAGATCATTCCGCAACTTCGTCATAGCTGGAATAAAACTTCTAGAGTACTGTGTGGTATTGAGCCTCATTATGGAGAAGGCTTGACTATTAGAATTAACTGCGTGCCTAGTATTACAAACAGGGTGGAACTGTCCGGGAAGACCTGAATGTAAAAGATAGTCAGAATTATATAAAATTTTATGCAACATGCATAATGAACTAATTGAACGATGGTGCCAGAGATTATTATCTAGATCAGGAATAAGTAATTTAATAGACCGTACGTTGCTGTCCAACAAATTAAGATATGAATAAGCAGCTAAAGACCAGACAGGAGAACAATACTCGAAACAAGGAAGAATGAAAGAATTAAAACACATCTTTGGAATAGATTGATCACCAAAAATCTTAAAAACTCTGTCAATAAGCCAATTTTTGTGCTGTTGAAGAAGACACAGAACTAATGTGTTTCTCAAAACTACCAGAGATTAATATCTAGATCAGGAATAAGAAATTTAATAGACCTTAAGTTCCTGTCCAACAAATTCAAATGAGAATGACCAGCTAAAGACCAGACAGGAGAACAATACTTGAAATAAGGTAGAATGAACGAATTAAAACATATTTTCAGAATAGATTTATCACAAAACTCTTGAAAGACTTTCTCAATAAGTCAATTGCTTTTAGAAATGAAGACACAAACCTAAAGTGTTTCTCAAAAGTAAATTTCCTGTCGAGAATCACTCCTAAATTTTAGAAGTCAAACAAAGTTAAAGAAACATTATCAATGCTGAGATCCAGATGTTAAGGAGCCACTGTCCTTGACCTACATACAATCATACACGGAGTTCTGTTTGGATTCAACTTCATACCTGATAATTTCCACTATACACTGATTTTAGCTAGATCTCTATTAACCCTGGATAGGTACGGTGGGTCGTCCGCGACCCCGAGCGTCAAAAAAAACAGGTTTTTCTCACGTGACTCACCCCCGTGACTGAATTTGTGGGTGATCGACCTGCAGTAGGTGTCTCGCCTACACGCTCTAGTAGTGTCCAGATATGCATTGCTGTAGCTGTACTCCTTCCCCGATTTCTGAGACGTGTCGGGGTCGAGCGCGACCGAGTTTACCCTTCTAAGGTAATTTGCATAATTATCAAAGTTATTACGTATTATGAAATTGTCGTAGAATGGTGCAACTTGTATAGGTTATCAGTTGTGGAAAGTCTTGGTGGATTGTTTGGCTACCATGTGCATGATTTTTTTTTTTAGTTAAAATGTCGTTCATCACCATGAGGACCATTTTACCGCGAGTGCCCCTTTTTCATTTGTTATCGTTTTTTTGCCAAGTCATTTTTCCGTAAGATATTGCCGAATAGTGTCGTAAAACTTTTGCTTTTTTAGTGTTGGAAAGTGTGTCTAGATGATCTGGCTACCCATACGTGACTTTGTTTTTGTTAGATACGACGTAGTTATTGGTATATTGGGTATTTAACTGCGGTTGCCAATTTCTGTTTTTTTTTTCAATATTTGTAAAAATTTACTACGTAGTAAGGAATTGCCGTATATTATTGATTTTTTTTTTCATGTTTATGTGTTAGAAAGTGTGCCTTGATGGTTGGGCTAACACGTGCATGTCTTTTTTTTTTTATCTGAGTTGCCGTATATTAGAATGTTGGGCATTTTTCCGCGAGTGCCCCTTTTTATTTGTTTTGCATTTTTTTGCTTAGTCATGTTACCGTAAGGAATTGGCAAGTAGTGTCGCAAAACTCATATTTTTATAGTTTTGGAAAGTGTTTCTAGATGATCTGGCTACCCATGCCTATTTTTTTT
The DNA here is from genome assembly GCF_036898095.1 of Palaemon carinicauda. Lineage (NCBI taxonomy): Eukaryota > Metazoa > Arthropoda > Malacostraca > Decapoda > Palaemonidae > Palaemon > Palaemon carinicauda. The sequence continues at coordinate 40,506,073 of NC_090745.1, forward strand.
TTAGCCAGATATAGCGTATATATAGGTATGTGTTCGATTTTCCTGTGATTGCCATTTTTTCGTTTTTTTCCATTTCTTTCAAAATTACTACGTACTAAGGAACTATCACAGAGTAATGATTCATTTATATGTTTATTTGTCGGAAAATGTGCCTTGATGGTTTGCCTAGCACGTGACTGAATTTTTTTTTTCTGAAATGCCGTATATTAGAATGTTAGCCATTTTTCCGCAAGTTCCCCTTTTTATTTGTTTTGCATTTTTTTGTTTAGTCATGTTACCGTAAGGAATTGGCAAGTAGTGTCGCAAAACTTATATTTTTATAGTGTTGGAAAGTGTTTCTAGATGATCTGGCTACCCATGCCTATCTTTTTTTTAGCCAGATATGGCGTATATATAGGTATGTGTTCGATTTTCCTGCGATTGCCACTTTTTCGTTTTTTCCCATTTCTTTCAAAATTACTACGTACTAAGGAACTATAACAGAGTAATGATTCCTCTAGATGTTTATTTGTCGGAAATTTTTTTTTACTTCTTTTTTGATTGAATATCATCAATTTTCTTAGCTAAAATATTATATTGTTTTACATTTTTTTTTTTCGATTTTATTTCCCTTCAAAAAAATTTTTTTGGGTCAGAATTTCAATTTTATAGTTGTAAAATAATCGACAATTATCCAGCAACCCACCATACAATTTTTATGCATATCCAAGAATAATTAGATTAGTAAATAACACCTTGAAATTGACATACCCTTCCTACATTTCAAGTGGCAGATTAGGGAGTCTGAGTCAGTGTGGTTGGCGGCCATTTTGTGGACATATCCGAAGCGTAAGTTGCCCTATCTATATATATTCTTGTTCCCTATAGAATTTGTGATATTTTGGTATATTTTTACCTGCATAAATATCATATTATATATTAAATATATGTATTTTTTTACGAAATTTCTAAGTACTCAAAAAATTACCTTTAGATATGGCCCCTGATATAAATGTAATTTACAAAATAATGAGGATTTTTTTACATATTTCTATTCTAGGATAACATATGTTTATTCCCTAAAAAAATTAGCCACTTCCTATTTCATTTGGGTACCCAAAAAAATTCATGAAATTTGGACAAATTTTTTTGGCCAAAAAAAGTTACCCTCTTTTTCTCATTTCAGATCTTCACCTCCATGGGTCCGACTTCATCCAAAATACATCAAGATGTGTCCTAAACATTCAAGAATCAATTCCTAAAAGGATTTGTGTATATATGTATAAACTTTTTTTTTATGAATTTTTATGTAAGGTCTTTTTTTTCTACTTAATTTTTTAAAATATTTATAAAAAATAGTTTTTCTGCAGATGAGTAGTATTTCTCTTTACAGTTGTTTTAAGCATTTATTGAAGTTTTTTTGGCAAAAGAAAAAAGGAGGTTACTGCAAAAACTGATTTTTCAAGAAGTTTTTTTGGCGTCGGGGTCGCGCGCGTCCGAGTATACCCTTAAAGGGGTGTCCGAGGAGCGTACCTATCCAGGGTTATGGGATTCAGCAACCGCGGATCTACATTCAGGAGATGGAACTGATGTAAAGAGACTAGCATCATCTACATATGCGACAAGCTTGTTTTCTAGGCCGAACCGCATGTTATGTGCATATACAGTAGTATGAAAAGTAATGGGTCAAGAACGCTACCCAGAAGAACACCAGATATCACATTCCTATATTCACTATGGTGCCCATCAACAACAACTCTTTGCAATTTATTCCTTAAAAATTCAATAATGATGCTAGGACACGATCCACCCAGTCCCAACTCTTTGAGTTTGAAAACAAGGGCCTCATGATTAACACCGTCAAAAGCATCACAAAAATCAAGGCCGATCATACGAACTTCCTGACCACAATCAAGGTGTTTCTTTACAGCATTGGAGACTGTAAGAACGGCATCCCATGCTTCAAGGCCTTACTAGGAAACAGATAATTATCATCAGCAAACCCAAGACATTTTGCCAAAAGAATTTAGGTAATACGGGAGTTTTAGAAATTGGGCAGTAATCACTTGGACTTGAGCTACCAAAAATACATTTACATAACAGAGTAATATTACCAATTCTTCAACAAGTGCTAAAAGCTCCTCTGCTTGCAAACTTGCATAAAACAACAGATAACTTTGGAGCTAAGAAGTCTGCAGTCTTTATAAAATACAAAGGAAAAATACCATTTTGATCTACACCTTCATAAGCATCAAGGTCCATCAAGAGAGTTTTAATTTCATGTGAATAAAAAGCTAAATTAGTTAGATTGGCATTAAGAAAACAGGAATGAGGAAGTTTGAGTTTTTCATTACTCTGCTTACTGTCAAACACACCTGCCAAAAGGGTTGCCTTTTCCTTTGAACAGTAAGTGACTGAGCCATATGGTTCAAGTAAAGGAGGAACTGTTGTATCTACACCAAAGAGTGCATACTTAAGGGTAGTCCACCACTTATGATCCTGGGTTGTACCAGAAAGGGTTTTTATGGTTAAATTATATCGCTTTTCAGTTGAAGCATAAACTCTCTTAGCAAAAGCGCTAAGTTGAATATACTGTAGTTATTCCAGGTCAGATCTGATCTGTTACCCTTCCAAAGATGATAGGCCTCTGCTTTTCCAAATAAGCACGTCTACAATCATCATTGAATTAGGGTTTGTCCTTCGCTCAGTACCTTAGCACACAAGCCTATCAATTATTTTGACTAGATTCTCATTCACAGGGACAACAGGATTAACACTACTATATAATTGCGATCAAATCAAGCCCAAAAATCCTGCGAAATTCCAGTCTGTTTGAAATATCATATAAATCTTACATGAGTATGATACATCAGGGACAGGCTGTTCAGTCTTCACTACTAGTGAAATTAAGGCATAATCAGATGTCACAACTGGAGAACCAACCTTACTTTTTATGTCAACAGAGTATACGATGTCCAAGCAGTTACCAGACCTGTGAGAAGCTTCATTTATGATTTGCTTACAGCCTGATTCAAAGGCTAAGTCTAAAGATCATAAGCCATGGAGATCGATAGGAGAAACATAATTTAACCACTTCCTATGGTGAACATTGAAATCACCAACATAGACAAAAGAGGCCTTTCTATCATCTTCTTGTATCTTAGCTATAATGGTAAGAAGACAATCAAATATAAAATCCTCCATGTCTGGATTCTGGTAGATCGAACACAAATAGAAGTTGTTATGCCTGCCAAAAATCTTTATTACCTGAATCTCATGACATCCATATTCTAGCGGGGCTTACGAGAAGTAGGGTATTCAGTCATAATGTACACTGTCATTCCCCTGGCCCTAGGGATGGCATCACGGTTCAACATTATTGGCTTCTTAAAACCTCACAAAAGCTAGAACCTTAGAAAATAGCAAAAGTAGCCCTCATTTCCCTCACAGGAGGCCAGGACCAAAACCCACACTTGCACCTTCATCTCACAGTGGCTAGCCATTGTGGAACGAGAACCAGGAACTTGCTAATTGCTTTTTCTTCTTCTTCTTCTTCTTCTTCTTTGTCTGCATCTTTTCCCACCTTTATGTGGGGTCAATGTTTCTGGCCAGCATTCTCCATCTACCTCTATCCCACACTTCATCACCGGTTAATCCCTTTGATCGACGGTTATCCTTGATACAGTCCATCCACCTTCACTTTGGTCTCCCTCTCCTTCTCGTTCCCTGTATCTCCATTTCCATCACTCTCTTTCCAATATACTGTTCATCTCTTCTCATGACATGACCTCAGTCTACTTTCTTGGATCTTATCTGATAGTTTTCTAACTCCTGTGGTACCCCTAATTACATCATTCCGTATCTTGGCCAGTGGACTTGCTAATCGCTATCAATAAGGAAAAGTGTGACCAGGAGTCAACAAAAGCTAAAGCTAAGTACTTGTGGGGATAGCAGGATTTTGAAAATTCAAGCGAGGAAAGATGTCAGTTAGGTCTGGTAGGAGCAGATATGGGGGTGAACTAGGTAATATTATTCTAAATTAAAACAGAGGGCCCATGGAAAGCCACTGATAAGTGATAACTGTTCTAAGGACGCACACCTCGCGGGCGTCGATTGGAAGTGAAGTGTTTTATTTTTAATGATCCTGGATAAAGTTAGGGGTAAGGCAAGGTAGGTTGTCTTCGACAAAAACATACCACTCTAGTGGAAACATAACGCTCAAGAACGTGGCTGTATTTCCCATTTCGTCTGTATAAGTATATTCTGGATGCAGGTAAATTTTTGGGGGTGGTTAATTTTCTGTTTTTGACTCTTTTCCTTTGTAAAAGTCGACCAGCTTAATTTCAAAGTAGAAATTATAGAGGGGCCTGATGTCATTTTGTTTAAATATTTTGGGGTCCATCAAGTAAATACTTTTATTTATCTTTTGTAGGTATTTATATTCAATGATTTATTTTCATATTTGTAATTTCGTGATCGTGTTTTAGTCATGTTAAAGTTTAACTTGCATATTTCTCTAATCATAGTGTAACGACTTTTGTGCAATACGATAACACTAGATTCTTTTATTTCCCATTGAGGAAGTATTTTTATGTATCTTTTTTATTCCATTTTGTCCCTATTGTTCTCTCTTCTTTATGTTCATTTGTGTTTCGATTTTAATTGTTTTGCTCTCTGTAAATATATTAATGTGAATTTATTTTTCCTATATTTCACTGTGGCCATTTATTATTTGCATTACTGTAGATACTGCTGTTTTATATATCATTGTGTCCCTTAATTATTACTATTTTCTCATTGTGTGTATTTAGCCGCAAAAATACAACAAACCTAATTATTTATGCACTGCCATTTCCAGCTTGAAAGAGGCTTAAGATTATCTTTTGTCGTTTTTGGGGCTACAGAGAATTATGAGCAATGAGCCTTGTGTTGAATCTGACCTCCTTGTAGTGCGCACGTGCTTGCCCACCTCTAACCCTAGACAATTGGCTGGGTAATGTGTTGGCCTGTCTTCACAGCCTTTCTTATTTTGTGTCTTTTTCCCTTGTTCCTTCTCTCTACATCCTTTCTTTTTACTCTCGTTCATGGGGCCACACCATCACGTAGCACTATATATATATATATATATATATATATATATATATATATATATATATATATATATATATATATATATATATATATATATATATATATATATATATATATATATATATATATATATATATATATATATATATATATACATATATATATCTGTTGGCTCGAACCATGTCGTCCAAATGGAAGTTCCCCTAGGTAGCATTTACTTGGGATATTTCCTGGGAGTGTTATACCGAAAATTTTACCTGTAGAGGTATCAGAGAGTTCTAACCCTTAGAGCGAATATCCCAAGAGATACAGTGTATGTAATAGTGATTTTTTTAAACAACCATGGCTATGCTTTCCCTGAATAGAGCTGACCTTGTCTCGAAGGATATGGGATAGGATTGGATACGTGGAAGAGCTATTACAATTCCGATCTCAGTGTGTTACTGTAAACATGTTCGCTGGTTCTGCATTCCTTCTTGCAGCGTCATCTTGCTTGCCTTTCTTTTCGTGTTTTCTGCTAGTTTCACAAATTTTAGTGGTATCTTAGGATTATGGATGCTTGTGCTTCTGTGTCATCAGTTGAGTACCTTACCCATTTTGGTGAAGAATTTTGCATCTCATCTCTTATTATTTGCTCAATTTTCCTGTTTTTATCTGCCGGCTATCGCATAGCCGAAGCCAGAAGCTCATGTTTTCAAACTAATCAGTGCTTTATATATATTGTTTAGCTAGCATTGTTGAAGTGTGTTGAATATATACTTTTACAATTGTGGTATAATTCTCGGTTAGACAATATCTTTATTGCATGCTTGTCTTACCTGGTCTTGGCCTAGGCTAACTATTTACCCATAGCCTTTGCCCTAGGCTAGCTAATATTTACAATCCCACCTCCCCCTTCTGGCCACGTAACCATATGGTTCTCATGAAGGCTGGCATACCTCCCTGTCTATTGATACATCACAGCAGGGAACTGCCACCTTGAAAGGATTCCCTGGGAGTTATAGATAGACGGACACAGCAGGTCCAGGTTGACAGTATCCCATTTTATCGACTTAGCCTTAGATTTTGGATATACTGTACAGCACTGGTTGAAGAAACTTGTTCCTTGTGTCTACATACTGTCGATCCCTTAGAATGATACTAACACTGCACTAATATTGAAAGGTAGACCTTCCTTTCCTGCCACCTTACCCTTCTTCTAGGCTGTTATACTTAGCCTTTGGCTAAGTGGCAGCTGGTTATTATTATTATTATTATTACTATCCAAGCTACAACCCTAATTGGAAAAGCAAAATGCTATAAGCCCAGGGGCTCCAATAGGGAAAAATAGCCCAGTGAGGAAAGGAAATAAGGAAATAAATAACTGAAGAGAACAAATTAACAGTAAATCATTCTAAAAAAAGTAACAACGTCATAACAGATATGTCATATATAAACTATGAACAACTTCAAAAACAAATATGTCATATATAAACTATAAAAAGACTCATGTCCACCTGGTCAACAAAAAAGCATTTGCTCCAACTTTGAACTTTTGAAGCTCTACTGATTCAACAACACGATTAGGAAGATCATTCCACAACTTGGTAACAGCTGGAATAAAACTTCTAGAGTACTGCGTGGTATTGAGTCTTATGATGGAAAAGGCCTGGCTATTAGAATTAACTGCCAGCCTAGTATTACGAACAGGATAGAATTGTCCAGGGAGATCTGAATGTAAAGGATGGTCAGAGTTATGAAAAATCTTATGTAACATGCATAATGAACTAATTGAACGACGGTGCCAGAGATTAATATCTAGATCAGGAATAAGAAATTTAATAGACCGTAAGTTTCTGTCCAACAAATTAAGATGAGAATCAGCAGCTGAAGACCAGACAGGAGAACAATACTCAAAACAAGGTAGAATAAAAGAATTAAAACACTTCTTCAGAATAGATTGATCACCGAATATCTTAAAAGACTTTCTCAATAAGCCAATTTTTTGTGCAATTGAAGAAGACACAGACCTTATATGTTTCTCAAAAGTAAATTTGCTGTCGAGAATCACACCTAAAATTTTGAAAGAGTCATACAAATTTAAAGAAACATTATCAATACTGAGATCCGGATGTTGAGGAGCCACCGTCCTTGACCTACTTACAATCATACTTTGAGTTTTGTTAGGATTCAACTTCATACCCCATAACTTGCACCATGCACTAATTTTAGCTAGATCTCTATTAAGGGATTCACCAACCCCAGGTCTACATTCAGGGGATGGAATTGATGCAAAGAGAGTAGCATCATCTGCATATGCAACAAGCTTATTTTCTAGGCCAAACCACATGTCATGTGTATATAGTATGAAAAGTAATGGGCCAAGAACACTACCCTGTGGAACACCGGATATCACATTCCTATATTCACTATGGTGCCTATCAACAACTACTCTTTGAGATCTACTACTTAAAAAATCAATAATAATGCTAAGAAACGACCCACCCACTCCCAACTGTTTCAGCTTGAAAACAAGGGCCTCATGATTAACACGGTCAAAGGCAGCACTAAAATCAAGGCCAATCATACGAACTTCACGACCACAATCAAGGGATTTCTGTACTGCATTGGAGATTGTAAGAAGGGAATCACATGCTCCAAGGCCTTTACGAAAACCAAATTGCAAACTAGGGAGTAGATGATTACCTTCAGCAAACCTATTAAGACGTTTTGCCAGAAGACGTTCAAAAACTTTAGATAATATGGGAGTTATGGAAATTGGGCGGTAATCAGTGGGACTTGAGCTACCACAAACACATTTACATAGACGAGTAACATTACCAATTCTCCAACAAGTGCTAAAAGCTCCTCTTCTTGCTAACTTGCGCAGAATAACAGATAACTTTGGAGCTAAGAAATCTGCTGTCTTTATAAAAAACAAAGGAAAAATACCATTTGGGTCTACACCTCCATAAGCATCAAGGTCCATCAACAGAGCTTTAATCTCACGAGATCGAAAAGCTAACCTAGTTAGTTTAGCCTCAGGAAAACAGGAATAAGGAAGTTCAAGTTTTTCATTACTCTGTTTACTGTCAAAAACATCAGCCAAAAGGGTTGCCTTTTCCTTTGGACAGTGAGTGACTGAGCCATCTGGTTTAAGTAAAGGAGGAACTGTTGTATCTACACCAAAGAGTGCAGATTTAAGGGTAGACCACCATTTATGTTCCTGAGTTGTACCAGAGAGGGTTTCTTTTATGATTAAATTGTACTCCTTTTCAGTTGAGGCATAAACTCTCTGAGCAAAAGCTCGAAGCAGAGTATAGTTGTTCCAGGTCAAATCTGACCTGTTACCCTTCCAAAGGTGATAGGCCTCCTGCTTCTCCAAATAAGCACGTCTACAATCATCATTGAACCACGGTTTGTCCTTCATTCGGTACCTTAGCACACGAGAAGGGATACGCCTATCAATTATGTTGACTAGATTCTCATTCAAAGAGACAACAGGATCTACACTATTATATAATTGTGACCAATTCAAGCACAAAAGATCATGCAAAATCCCATTCCAGTCTGCTTGGGATTTCATATAAATTTTACAGGAATATGATATATCAGGGACAGGCTGCTCAGTCTTCACTAATAATGAAATCAAGGCATGATCAGAAGTCCCGACTGGAGAATCAACCTTACTAGTTATAACGCCAGGGGAGTCAGTGTATACGAGGTCCAAGCAATTACCAGACCTGTGAGTAGCTTCATTTATGATTTGCTCACAGCCTGATTCAGAGGCAAAGTCTAAAGCTCTTAAGCCATGGCGATCGGTAGGAGAGATAGAACTTAACCACTCCCTATGGTGAGCATTAAAATCACCAACAAAGACAAAAGAAGCCTTTCTATCATCTTCTTGTATCTTAGCCATAATGGCAAGAAGACAATCGAAGATAGAATCATCCATGTCTGGATTCCGGTAGATCGAACACAAATAAAAGTTGTTATGCCTGCCACAAACTTTTATTACCTGAATCTCATGACATCCACATTGATAGCAGGACTTATGAGAAGCAGGGTACTCGGTCCTAATATACACCGCCATTCCCCTGGCCCTAGGAATGGCATCACGTTTCAGCATTATTGGCTTCTTAAAACCAGTTATAAGGAGCTCAGATGAGTGCCTCATATTAGAAACCAAAGTTTCTGAGCACAAAAGAATATCATACTGTCTGGACGCAACTGTAAGGTCTTGGATATTTGCATGAAGACCACGAATATTGCAATACAGAAGACGACATTGACGAAATCTAGTACGTACTGGTCCCGGATTTTGCTCAATGTCTCCAGACAGCATAAGAATTAATAGAAATAAAAAAGAGACATCATACTTAAAAACTAGATTAACAAGAATTATAACAAAAACAATATGTACAGAATAATAAAAAAAGTGATTGATGATACCCATAGACTATAGTAAAAAGTCGGAAAAACTGGTCAACATGGAGGAGCCGATACACCATGCAAGGCTAAATACCCTCCAGGATAGCCACTTCAACTGAAGGGAGGACAGTAAGGATGGTTTTGAGAAGAAAAAATCAGAAAAAGGAAAAGACAACCTCTTGATAAACCACCAGGCATCCATGGCCCTCCTATTAAGCCTGCCCAACACACCATTTCAAAAAAACAAGAGGAAGAAAAAAAATAAGATAGAATAGTGTGCCCGAGTGTACCCTCAAGCAAGAGAACTCTAACCCAAGGCAGTGGAAGACCATGGTACAGACGCTATGGCACTACCCAAGACTAGAGAACAATGGTTTAATTTTGGAGTGTCCTTCTCCTAGAAGAGCTGCTTACCATAGCTAAAGAGTCTCTTCTACCCCTACCAAGAGGAAAGTACACTAAACAAATTGCAGTACAGTAATTAACCCCTTGGGTGAAGAAGTGTTAAGTATCTCATTGTTGTCAGATGTATGAGGAAAGACGAGAATATGTAAAGAATAGGCCAGACTATTCTGTGTAAGTGTAGGCAAAGAAAAAATAAGCCGTGACTAGAAAGAGGGATCCAATGCATTACTGTCTGGCCAGTCAAAGGATCCAATACCTCTCTAGTGGTAGTATCTCAACGGGCGGCTGGTGCCCTGGCCAACCTACTACATGGGAGAATTCATTTTCTTTGCCTGCTTAATGTAAATCACTTGGAATGGCTTTAGATTATTCTAATACTACAGTTAGGCCTTACTTTCCTGCTGCTTTACCATTTTCTAAGGCTCCCTTATTTTTCCCCCTTTCCTCACACCCCATGTTAGACTAAGTTTTCCTGCTGTGGAACTCTAGTTCCTATGTTTAATCCGGTTTTCCCGGCCTTCTGAGGAATCCTTAGTCGTTATATACAGACGTTATGGCATGTGAGCCTATTAGTCTAGCTTCGGGTAGGGAGATGAATAATCCTAAACCTGGATTAGTTCTCTCTTCCACTTCTGGGTAGGCCAGTGGCACCTTCCCCTTCCTTGTTGAGCTGCATTTCTTCCTGGCCGTGGAACTACAGTTCATTTACCTAGTCTGCCTTTCCCTGGTAATAGAGGAGAACTCAGTTGCTATATATCTAGACTAGCCAGCTTGGGAGCTTCTGTTAGCTTAATCCTAGGCAATGGGACTAGACCTTTTAGGAGATCTTTTCTTTTGTTGCCTTAACAGACGCCTTATTTTTGGTTTCTGCTTCCTCCTCTTAGGCTATATCTCTCTCCACGGAGTCTAAGCTCCTCTGCTCGGTGGGAATTTTTTTTTTTTTTTTTTTTTGTGTGTGAAGATATAAAATAATTTTTGGTGTTGAAATTGTACTCAATGCAAATTTTCAATCTCTACAAGTTGCTAACGACATGGAGTGTGCGACAGTAACCTGCACCAGGCGGATCAAGTGGCCTCGCATCTACAAGACCTGCAGTAAACATGCAAACTGCTATATTTCCAAAGGTTCCTTTGGTATCCGGGAACCTAATAACTGCAGTATATGCAAGGACCTGATTCATACTGGATTCCACGCTACCAATGTTTCTCAGGATGAAAAAGCGTCGGGCCAGAAGACCATCAGAAATTGGGTGAGGGGATTTCAAAAGATCTCTCAACAAGGTGTCACCTATCTTTCTTCAATGGAAATGAAGGATCTCCTATTCCCCAAAGCTGATGGTCACCAGATACCGACAGTACAACTTCAATTGGTACAACTGGATCCAGCAGATCATGAAGTGCGGGAGGCACTTCAGGAATGCCGACAAAATGTTGACAACCTATTCCGTTCCGTCTGAAAGAAAAAGGATCTTGTTGACAATGGAAGCCTTGGATGACTCACTTTACAGTCAGCAGGTAAGTACTGTTCCTAGTACTTCTGTCCCTGTATCTGCTACACATCCTTCTACTTCGATTCCTCTTCCAAATCCGACTGCCCCCTGGTTTCCTGGACATTTGGAGTTTATGACATCCTTGAAGGCATTCATGGAGAATTGTCATGCTGATTATAAAAGAACACAAGCATCCTTAGGGGTCGAATATCAAGGCGCTTCAGCAGGTATCTAAGTCCAAGGTTCCACCAGCATCAAGTCTTCCAGACTGTTCTGCAAAGAACCCTTGGTGTTATGCAGAACATGTGGTTCTGAGTGAGGGATACCTTCACATTGACGAAGGCATGGGCTCTAAACCAGGTTCGGATTTAGAGTTCTATCCCTCTATCAAGAATTATCCTTACTGTTACGTAAGGCTGAATTCCGAGGCGTCCATTAGAGATGATACGATCTCTAAGGAAACGATCATCTTGGACTATGGTAAGGCTCAAACCCTGTTGATGAAGGAGCTCAAGACCGCTGAGTTTACTAATACTCAATTTATGCTTTTGGTAGGAAGCAGCTGACTTTTTAGCCCCAAAAGATGCTGTCTTCCCTTCTGCCTCAAACAGTTTAGAGGATGTTAAAATGGCAGTAATGGAAGGTAAGCCTCGGCCAATGCTAGAGGAATGTAAACTTGTCTCGCTGTCCCTCCCTTATGACTTCGATAGTTGGGAATATGTCCAACACACCTTCACAGTTGGAAAACTGGATAGGGATATCGGAGGCAAGCAGTTGAATGAGAGACTGCCCAGAATTCCGGAATTCCTACTAAAAGCGGAATATGAGGCCAAAGATAAACTGGCTGCTTCTTTGTCACACCAGTGTTATCTTAAGAATTTGATTGGGAACTACTCGAAGTGTGACCTCTTTCCGGTTCTGGCGAAAACCCATCTGGCTAACTTCCATCAGGATTTGCTTGCCTTCTTTTTAGCCAGGAGAGCCAGTCCTAGCAGCAGCAACTATTAGGCATGAGCCTGAGAAGTTCATCGAGTCTAACATCTAGAGGAAAGATCTGTTTCCCCAAAAGGTAGTTAACAGGGCGGCTCAATAGAACATGAGTCTTATGCAGAAATAGGTTATGTTCTCTAAGAGGAAATTCCTCCCCGGAGAACAACCTCAACCTAAAGACAAAAAGCCTAGGAGACCCTTTAAGGGGCCTTACCGGTATCCCAATATATGAGGGTATAGGAAGAAAAACACAAAATCCTGAAAAAATTCACTGAGCTTTTATAATTACTGGGTAATTAGTAAAAATAACTCAATAAACCCAAAACATTGTTCCCTATAAGAAAATACAGTATTCCTTCTGCTATCATAAATTCTGATGATTATTACATTTGAATATACAACAAATTGTGAGCAATGGCATATATATGGATTCCATGAGTCACAAGACGATATATTACACGATACTTACACCCTTCGGCCTTCAGTTGCAGCACAAAACTCATAGGGTACACGTTTGAGTTTGACCTTTTTCATTCACTCGTTTTTATGTCTGTTTTTCTGGGTTTCAGCGAGAATTTCATCATGCTATAGAGGAAAAAACAATTTCCACATTTTGCTAACATAAGGAAGAAGAAATTTGCTGTAATAAGAGTTCATAATTGGGAAATATCGGCGAAATTAGCAGAGTTAGTGAAGGAGAGAGATGATGAAGGAGTGACCGTCTCACCTAATGAAACAGGATATCGAGCAATGGGTTTTTCATTTATGATTAAATTATGATAAATAACTTCGTTTTGGTTTATTGATATCCAAAAAGGAACCTGGAATTTAAAATGATTATGATTTATTAATATTGTCTTTGTAAAACTACATCAAAAAACTTTGAACGGCAGTATCTCAAAACTATACTTATTGACCTTCAAATTCTATTTTCTCCCTTAGTTTTGAAGATATAGCATTGAAATTTGGTGCATAACATAGGGAGACATTATAAAACAATCAAATGTTGCACTTTGATCCTTTTTTTTTTTTTTCTTATTTTTTCTCCTCATTTTTAGGGTTTATTTTTTACCATATTGAAAAAATTCATAACTAGCAAAAGAATGATTTTTAGGTCTACATCAGGTTTATATAGGGTAATAATTCCAGGTCTCAATATTAATTATCAAGGGAGGAGATAGAATTTGAAAAACACTTATTTTCAAGATAAATCGCCCTGGTGTCGCAAAACCGAAGATCAGAGGCAAAAATCTTATGCAGTTTGGAGATGTCCTTAGTCACCTTATTAAGTGGTATGAATGTCAAAGTCCTGTCCTTAAAAAACAGCATTAGCCGGCTGGCCCGCTTAAGGGTAAGAAAACTTTTCCTGCTGCAACTGCCACAGTTCCACTATTCACCAGATGGTATACATGGATCCCCAGCAGTACATGACACAGTCCCTTGCAGTCAACCCCTTCTACAAATGGATCACAATGACATTTCCCCCTATTGGAGCTCAAAGGAAAAATGCAGGTGGAAAGGGAAAGTCTGGAGAAGGTGGCTAATCTAGGGGCCTAAAAAATAGAGGCAGGTCGCACAAAGTAGCAGGTCCTTCAAAACAACAATGAGGAGCTTTTGGTAGGGGTAAGACTCTATCACTCCAAGGATCAATGGAAATTCGATCCTTGGGCACACTGCATAGTCTCAAAAAGGACTAGGCTGGAAATGGAGACAGAAACCACTACAGTTCAAGGGGTTCTTCCAACACACAACCCTGTTCTTGGAAGAATGTGTGCATGATCTTCTCTGGGAGGGAGTTATCTGTTGCTGAAAATCCATGAACTTTCAAGAACGGCTATTTTGTGTACCAAAGAAATATTCGAACACCCTTCAAACTATTCTGGACTTGTCTCCTATAAACAAATTCATTAAGAACAACAATTTACAGATGCTATCTATCTTGCAAATACGGACCCTACTACCCCAGGGGGCCTTCACCATCTCCATAGATCTTACCGATGCTTATTGGCATCTTCCGATGGGTCGGCACTTCTCCCCCTACCTTGGTTTCAGACTGAAAAGAAAGGCCTACGTATTCAAAGCTATGCCTTTTGGGCTCGGCATAGCTCCAAGGATTTTCACAAAACTAATAGAGACCATTGTTCAACAACTCAATAACAAAGGTCTTCAAGTGATGGTATACCTCAATGACTGGTTAGTTTGAGCTGCAAAGAAGTCCTATCTTCTAGCAGCTCTAGAAGTTATGAAATTACTACAATCCCTGGGCTTCCAAATCAACCTCTATAATCCAGGCTATCTCCAGCTCAAGAATTCCAATGGCTAGGTCTGCATTGGAATCTGAAGTCGCATATCCTTTCTCTACCTCAAAGCAAGAGATATTAAATAGAAGTTCCGTCAGGTGTTTACTTCAGTCGAAGATAATCACCAGACGTCATCAGGAAAGAGTCTTGGACTTACTACAATTTGCGGCGGTTACAAATCCAATCTTCAAAGCAAAACTCAAGGATGCCAACAGAGTCTGGTGAAGGAAGGCATCAAATGCTTGAAGAGATCTTTGCCACAAAATCCCAGCTTTACTGTGCAAACAGCTAAAGCCAAGTTTCCTCCTCAGTCAGTGACAATCCACACGGATCCTTCAGAACAGAGTGGTGGGTGGGGGGGTGGTTGGTCATACATCCGCCAAGAAGATACAGGGCCAGTAGTCAGTCGCATTTCAACAATTTCATATCAATATTCTAGTAGCATGGCATGTTTTCTTTCTCTGAAGAGACTGAACCCGAAGAAGAAATCACATTTCAAATTGGTTCACAGCAGCAAGACGATAGTCCACTGCATTAACAGACAGAGTTTGAGATCTTCAAAGATCAATCATGTAATACTGGCCATTGCTCCTTTTTCAAAGTGGAGAAATTGGCATCTCTCAGTGGTTCACTTACAGTAGAAGGGGTACACAATGTGACGTGGACGCAATGTCAAGATTCAAGCCTCTAGATTTTGAATGGTTTCTAGACAAAAAATCCTTCTGTTTTCATTCTGGAGCAAGTCCCAGAGCTGCAAATACATCTCTTTGCAATGATCTTCAACAAGGAGCTTCCCTGATATGTAGCACCAAATTTAGATCTGGAAGTAGTGGGGATAGATGTGA
Organism: Palaemon carinicauda; assembly: GCF_036898095.1. NCBI lineage: Eukaryota > Metazoa > Arthropoda > Malacostraca > Decapoda > Palaemonidae > Palaemon > Palaemon carinicauda. The sequence goes on from NC_090745.1 coordinate 40,521,583, forward strand.
TGGCACTGGATTGGAACCAGTGGACTCACATTTACTTTTTTCCACAGTTCAATTTCCTTTTGAAGATCCTGGACAAGCTACAGACCTTCAAGGGGACAACAGCATAAGTGCCCCAAATGGCCCAAGAGCAATTGATACCCTCCTGTTATGGAACTTAACCCTGGGTAAGTTAACAGGCCCCAAATTTGGAACCAGGCGCAGGTGCAAAGCAATTTTTCCCAGGTTTCATCCTGTTGCTTTGTCTGTGGCGTCGTTCTCGAGGTACGCTGCATAAGACTTTGTTATGATACAACATGGGTAGGAAGCACAAGTCGGAGCTTCAGATACTCGCAGAGAGGTAGCTCTTCAAATCTTTTTTTGTGTCAATTCTGGTACCACACTAATAAACTGTATTGAAATTTCAATTTCGTATGCTTTTACATTTTGCTAAATATCTCAGAGTGATGTTAATGAAAGTTAAAGAGATTTTCACTGAATATTGGTGAATAGTGTTGCTATACAGTGATGATGCCATCTTTGTGGTAGGCTGCCGGATGTTCAGGTATATAGGGGAAAAAAAATTCCAACTTTTCAGGTAGGCAAAATGCAGAAGAAATTCCCTTCTCAGAAAAGACTCGACGAGATTTTGGAGTCTCTTAGTGATTTTAATAATATCGAGTGTGCTGATGATACATGTTTTTATCATAAATATGGTGAAGTGCCCCAGCTGGACACCATCGACCAGGGAAGTGTAAGCAATTTTTCCCATTCAGCACTTTCCTATTCGACCCCATTTAGCACCTCTTCAGAAAGTGAGCCTCCATTTCACCTTTCTTCTCATTTTCAAAGCAAGAAGAGGATACAATTCACTATGAAGAAGGCTAATATGCCTGTACCATGCGACGATGGTGACGACAACGATGTAGATGACCCTCCAATGACCTTGACCCCCTTCAGGAGCCCATCAGGGAAGGCCCCCATCTCCACCAGTGTGCCATCAATCAGTGCTACTAGAGTGTTTTTCGAGTGCCACCCCAGTGCCTTTTTCAAGTGCCACCCCAGTGCCTTTTTCAAGTGCTACCCCACTGCCTTCAACAAGTGCCACGCCAGTGCCTTCAATGAGTACCACCCCAGTGCCTTCATCAAGTGCCACGCCAGTGCCGATTTTCACCCCTGTCACAGATTTGGTGTTTTTCAGCCTAGGACCGTGAAAATAGGCATGAATGCTGCCATGCCATTCAACTTTATTATGCAGTTCGCCAAAGTTACTTATGTATAATGTAAATATTTTCTACAGATTATTTTCTATATATTTGTACTTTTATATACTTATTTTACTGAATTTTCCAAATGAAACATTTAAAATGATTGGTTTTTAATTTACTCCTACCATAATATTGAGAAATGAATATTGTTAAATAAGAAACTCAAGGATTTGAAATATATTTATTAATAAGGAAGTTATATGGTCCGAAAGTTAAGGTCTCATTTATGGTATCATATTGGTAATGGCGTACCCGCTTTGGAACGTAACCAATCCAGGGTTAAACCTTGAAAGATTCCTCTGCTGACACCAATGCTGTCGTAGAATGTCCAACAGGAAACTTTCTTCGCTTCCTCTTGGATAACCAAAAACCTTCAGCTCATGATTTTCTTGTCCTAGCTGCTAAACAAAAATTTGTAGTTTCGAAGGGAAGGATTGATTTCATAGAAAAATACAAGTCCTCTACTACAAAAGACAATACTTGTTTTCTTGGAAGAAGTGGGTGGAGTTTGTTAAGAAACATGAGCCCTCTTCGATTACAATGCACTTCTGTTTATCATTCTTCATTTCACAACATGAACAAAGTTGAGCCTCTACAACTATTTCCTCATGTCAATGTGCCCTAACCAGATCTATCGCTTACACTTTTGATATAAAGCTCAACAGCAAACTGTTCAATAAGATCCCAAAGGCTTGTTCTAAACTGAAACCAAAGACTCGTCCCAAATCCATCTCATGGTCTTTGGTCCAAGTCTTGCACTTAGCCTCCTCAATAGATAACTACTCGGCCTCTTTGAGGGATCTTACTAAAAAATCAGTCTTTATAATAGCTATGGCTTCTGGTGCTAGAGTCAGTGAGATTATGGCACTATCAAGAGATGATGGCCAGATCGAATTCTTAGAATTGGGAGAAGTGAATTTATATCCAGATCCTGCATTCCTGGCTAAATATGAACTCCCCGGGAAACGATCAAGGGGCTAATTGCAGTACTGTAATTGTTCAGTGGCTACTCTCCTCTTGGTAAGGGTAGAAGAGACTCTTTAGCTATGGTAAGCAGCTCTTATAGGAGAAGGACACTACAAGATCAAACCATTGTTCTCTAGTCTTGGGTAGTGCCATAGACTCTGTACCATGGTTTCCCAATGTCTTGAGTTAGAGTTCTCTTGCTTGAGGGTACACTCGAGCACACTGTTCTATCATTTAGTTTTAAATATATATATATATATATATATATATATATATATATATATATATATATATATATATATATATATATATATATATATATATATATATATATATATATATATATATATATATATATATATATATATATATATATATGTATATATATATATATATATATATATATATATATATATATATATATATATATATATATATATATATATATATATATACATACATATTTTTTTCTTCCTCTTGTTTTTTTTTAAATGGTGTGTTGGGCAGGCTTAAGAGAAGGGCCATGGATGCCTGGTGGTTTACCAAAATGCTGTCTTTCCCTTATCTGATTCTTTTACTTTTAAAAACCATCTTTACTGTCCTCCCTTCAGTTGAAGTGGCTATCCTGAAGGCTATTTAGCCTTGCATGGTGTATCGGTTCCTCCATGTTGACCAGTTTTTCCGACTTTTTTTCTAGAGTCTATGGGTTTGATCAATCACTTTATTTATATTTCTGTACATATTGTTCTTGTCATCATTTTTTTATTTTCAAGTATGATGTATCTTTTTTTATCACCATTAATTCTTATGCTCTCTGGAAACATTGAACAAAATCCGGGACCAGTTTGTCCTGGATTTCGTCAATGTCGTCTACTCTATTGCAATATTCGTGGTCTTCCTGCAAATATTCAAGACCTTACAGTTGCGTCCAGACAGTTTGATAATCTTTTGTGATCAGAAACTTTGGTTTCTAATATGAGGCACTCATCGGAGCTCCTTATACCTTGTTTTAAGAAGCAAATTATGTTGAAATGCGATGCCATCCCTAGGGCCAGGGGAATGGTGGTGTATAATATGACTGAATACCCTGCTTCCCATAAGTCCTGCTTTGAATGTGGATGCCATGAGATTCAGGTAATAAAAGTTTGTGGCAGGCATAACAATTTCTATTTGTGTTCGATCTACCCGAATCCTGACATGGATTATTCTATCTTTGAGTGTCTTCTTACCATTATGGCTAAAATACAAGAAGATGATAAAAAAGGCTTCTTTTGTCTTTGTTGGTGATTTCAATGCTCACCATATGGAGTAGCTAAATTCTGTTTCTCCTACCGATCACCATGGCTTGAGAGCTTTAGACTTTGTCTCTGAATCAGGCTGTGAGCAAATCATAAGTGAAGCTACTCACAGGTCTGGTAACTACTTTGACCTCGTATACACCGACTCATCTGGCATTATATCAAGTGAGGTAGGTTCTCTAGTTGGGACATCTGATCATACCTTGATTTCATTAGTAGTGAAGACTGAGCAGCCTGTCCCTGGTGTATCATTCTCTTGTAACATTTATATGAAATCTCATGCAGACTAGGATGGGATTTTGCATGATCTTTTGGGGTTGAATTGGTCGCAATTGTATAGTAGTGTTGAACCTGTAGTTCCTTTGAATAAGAACTTGGTCAGCATAATTTATGGGCGTATCCCTTTTAGTGTCCTAAGGTACCAAGGAAAGACAAACCATGGTTCAATAATGATTGTACACGTGCTTATTTGGAGAAGCAGATGGAAGCCTATAATCTTTGGAAGGGTAATAGATCAAATTTGACCTGGAATAGCTATACTCAGCTTAGAGATTTTGCTCGGAGAGTTTATGCTTCATCTGAGAAAGAATACAATTCAACCATAAAAAAAAACCCTTTCTGGTACAACTCAGGAGCATAAGTGGTGGACTACCCTTAAATATGGACTCTTTGGTGTAGATGCAACAGTTTCTCCTTTACTTAAACCAGATGGCTCTGTCATTCACTCTCCAAAGGAAAAGGTAACCCTTTTGGCAGATGTGTTTGATAGCAAGCAGAGTAATGAGAATCTCGAAGTTCCTCATTTCTGTTTTTCTGAGGCTAAACTAACTAGTTTAGTTTTTCGATATCGTGAAATTAAAGCTCTCTTGATGGACCTTGATGCTTATGGAGGTGTAGATCCAAATGGTATTTTTCCTTTGTTATTTATAAAGACTGCAAATTTCTTAGCTCAAAAGTTATTTGTTATTTTGCGCAAGTTAGCAAGAAGAGAAGCTTTTAGCACTTGTAAGAGAATTGGTAATGTTACTCCACTATGTGAATGTGTTTGTGGTTGCTCAAGTCCACCTGATTACTGCCCAATTTCCATAACTCTCATATTATCTAAAGTTTTTGAACGTCTTCTGGCAAAACGTCTTAATAGGTTTGCTGAAGGTAATCATCTCTTCCCTAGATTGCAATTTGGTTATCGCCTTGGAGCATGTGATACCCTTCTTACAATCTCCAATGCTGTACAGAAATCCCTTGATTGTGGTCAGGAAGTTCGTATGATTAGTCCTGATTTTAGTGCTGCCTTTGACAGTGTTAATCATGAGGCCCTTGTTTTCAAACTCAAACAGTATAAGTGGGTGTGTCATTTCTTAGCATCATTATTGAATTTTTGAGTAATAGGTCGCAAAGAGTTGTTGTTGATGGGCACCATAGTGAGTATACGAATGTGATATCTGGTGTTCCTCAGGGTAGCGTTCTTACCCCATTACTCTTCATACTGGGCTATTTTTCCTCTTTACATCAATTCCATCTCCTGAAAGTAGACCTGGGGTTGCTGAATCCCTAAATAGAGATCTAGCTAAAATTAGTACATGGTGCAAATTATGGGGTATGAAATTGAATCCTAAAAAAACTCAAAGTATGATTGTAAGTATGTCAAGGACTGTAGCTCCTCAACATCCGGATCTCAGCATTGATAATGTTTCTTTAACTTTGTATGACTTTTAAAATTGTAGGTGGGATTCTCGACAGCAAATTTACTTTTGAGAAACACGTTAGGTCTGTGTCTTTTTCAATTGCACAAAAAAAAATTGGCTTATTGAGAAAGTCTTTCAAGAGTTTTGGTAATCAACCTTTTCTGAAGAAGTGTTTTAATTCTTTCACTTTACCTTGTTTCGAGTATTGTTCCCCTGTGTGGTCTTCAGCTGCTGATTCTTATCCTAATTTGTTGGACAGAAACTTACAGTTTATTAAATTACTTATTCCTGATCTAGATAATAACCTTTGGCACCGACGTTCAATTAGTTCATTATGCATGTTGCATAAGATTTTTTATAATTCTAGCCATCCTTTATATTCAAATTTTCCCAAACAGTTCCATCCTGTTCGTAATACTAGATATGCAGTTAACTCTCAGGGTCAGGCCTTCTCCATCATGAGGCTCAATACTACTTAGTACTCTAGAAGTTTCATTCCAGTAGTAACCAAGTTGTAGAATGATTTTCTTAATCGGGTATTCGAATCAGTAGAACTTCAAAAGTTCAAATTTGCAGCAAATGTTTTTTCGTTGAAAAGGCTTGCGTAAGTCCATTTATAGTTTATAAATTAAATATCTGTTTTAATGTTGTTAATGTTTTTAAAATGTGTTATTTTAATTTTCATTACTAATATCGTGTATTTATTTCCTTATTTCCTTTCCTCACTGGGCTATTTTTCCCTGTTGGAGCCCTGGGGCTTATAGCATCATGCTCTTCCAACTAGGGTTGTAGCTTATCTAGTAATAATAATAATAATAATAACAGTAATAATAATAATAATAATAATAATAATAATAATAATGATAATAATATTAATAATATCTATCTATCTCTCTATCTATCTATCTATCTATCTATCTATCTATCTATCTATATATATATATATATATATATATATATATATATATATATATATATATATATATATATATATATATATATATATATATGTATGTATATATATGTATATATATATATATATATATATATATATATATATATATATATATATATATATATATATATATATATATATACATATATATACATATATATATATATATATATATATATATATATATATATATATATATATATATATATATATATATATATATATATATATATATATATATATATATATATAGTTCAATATAAAGCAAAATGTTTTAGTTTATTGGGGATTAAAGAGAAAATTACCAAAG
>NC_090745.1:40533040-40540540 GCF_036898095.1 Palaemon carinicauda
CTTTTTATTATGTCATAACTTTAGCAGTAAAGAAAGCCCTTCAAAGACAAGGACTAGATGAATCTTATGTCATAACCCTTATAGGTTTCTATACATGAACACACAACCAGTCAGAAGAAGTTTTCAAGAATTTAGATTAAGAAACTGTAGAAGTTGATATTAATAGGGAACACCTTAAAAACTTAAGATTTGCAGATGACATAGTTCTGTTTAGTGAATCATGGGAAGAATATCAGAATATGATAGAAGATTTGAGTAGAGAAGGCAGATATGGAGGACTGAAAACAAATATGAGTAAAATTATAAAAGTTTTCAAAGGAAATGCCGAGAGACAACTAATAATAATGATAACCTTCTTCGTCAATGCTTACGATTCCATTTTTTTGTAGCAGGTTCTTCAGGAATGTTTTCTTTTGTTCGAAGCAGACTAATATGTGAAGCTTACACGCTCCCTCAGATATTAAGGTCAGTGTTCTGCATTGTTTTAAGATTTGATTCCATTTCGAGCAGCACCTACCCTTATGACAAATTATGGTCATGTTGATTCTAGGAATCTGTGTACTTTGTAATATCTTTTGAATATATACTGGAACTCCTTATACAGGATGTCATCGACAGTTTTTTCTTTTTCTAATAATTACTTCAATCTAAATCACATCAAACGAAGGTATGGTTTTTGCTTCACACGCATTCTAACAAGAAAGCGAAATCCCACCTAATTTTGACCAATTAGTTCTTATTTTGGACTAAAAGTATTGATCCATTTATTTGCTTTCCCAAACATTTTATATAGATTACTCTCTCTCTCTCTCTCTCTCTCTCTCTCTCTCTCTCTCTCTCTCTCTCTCTCTCTCTCTCTCTGTAAAGAAAGACACCCAACAGTCCGCAACTACCAATGTTATTCATACTTTTAAACTTTCTATTTTGATGTAAATGAGAGAAGAAAAGTAAATAACAGAGAATAGTGAAGAATACTTATGGTTATAATTACTAATTATTTGTTTAGTCGGTTGATATATTGTGAGCCAAATGCATGCATTTACTCGTATTATAGTCTTCATAGTAATATGAACATATTCATACAGTTATATATTTTTGCTGAATCTTATATTATACAGCTCATCTAAGGCCGTTATTGAAAATATGGATTTGTATCATCAGAGAAAAACTCGTTATAACATAAACATACAATTGAAAACTAATCTTGATATGAAGGTAGCCTGCCATTTTTGTTCCTTTGTTATACCAAAGGGATTTTCTCTATGGCCCAAAATGTATTCCTTTTTAGTTAAAGCATAAACTCACTGAGCAACAGCTCCTAACTAAGTTTAGTAATTTTTAGGCAAATCTGAACTGCTACATTCCAAATAAAATCATCAGTGAACCAGGGTTTGTCCTTCATTATGAAGATGAACATTAGAAGGGATACGCCTATCATTTTTGTTGATCAGGTTTTCATTTAAAGGCAACAGCAGGCTCAACGCCCTTTTGGCAGTAGTAGGTTGGCCCGGGCACCAGCCACCCGTTGAGACACTACCGCTAGAGAGGTATGGGGTCCTTCACTGGACAGTACTTCATTGGATTCTTCTCTCTGGTTACGGTTCAGTTTCCCTTTGCCTACACGTTCACCGAATAGTCTAGCCTGTTCTTTACAGATTGTCCTATGTCTTCATCCACCTGACAACACTGAGATTACAAAACAATTCTTTTTCACCCAAGGGGTTACTGTACTGTAATTGTTCAGTGGCCACTTTCCTTTTGGTAAGGGTAGAAGAGACTCATTAGCTTTGGTAAGCAGCTCCTCTAGGAGAAGGACACTCCAAAATCAAGCCATTGTTCTCTGTTCTTGGGTAGTGCCATAGCGTTTGTACCATGGTCTTCCACTGTCTTTGGTTAGAGTTCTCTTTCTTGAGGGTACACTCAGGCACACTATTCTATCTAATTTCTCTTCTTGTTTTGTTCAAGTTTTTAAAGTTTATATAGGAAATATTTATTTTCATGTTATTACTGTTCTTAGAATATTTTATTTTTCCTTGCTTCCTTTTCTCACTGGGCTATTTTCCCTGTCGGCACCCCTGGGCTTATATCATTCTGCTTTTCCAACTAGGGTTGTAGCTTAGCAAGTAATAATAATAATAATAATAATAATAATAATAATAATAATAATAATAATAATAATAATAATAATAATAATACGGAAAGATGCCTTGATACCCTGGAATCCGCGACCACGAGTGTCAAAACAAAAGATGTTTTTCTCACGTGACTCACCCCCGTAACTGAATGTGTGGGTGATCGACCTGCACGCTCTAGTAGTGTCCAGATGTGCATCGCTGTAGCTGTACTCCTTCCCAGATTTCTGAGACGCGTCGGGGTTCAGCGCGACCGAGTTTACCCTTCTAAGGTAAGTTGCATAATTATCAAAGTTATTACGTATTATGAAATTGTCGTAGAATGGTGCAATTTGTATAGGTTATCAGTTGTGGAAAGTCTTGGTGGATTGTTTGGCTACCATGTGCAGGATTTTTTTTTTAGATGAAATGTCGTTAATCACCACGAGGACCATTTTACCGCGAGTGCCCCTTTTTCAGTTTTTTTTCAATTTTTGGCCAAGTCATTTTTCCGTAAGAAATTGCCAAATAGTGTCGCAAAACTTTTGCCTTTTTAGTGTTGGAAAGTGTCTAGATGATCTGGCTACCCATGCGTGACTTTGTTTTTGTCAGATACGCCGTAGATATTGGTATGTGGGGTATTTTCCTGCGGTTGCCAATTTCTGTTTTTTTTTTTTTTCAATATTTGTAAAAATTTACTACGTAGTAAGGAATTGCCATATATTATTGATTTTTTTTTTTTCATGTTTATTTGTTAGAAAGTGTGCCTTGATGGTTGGGCTAACACGTGCATGTCTTTTTTTTTATCTGAGATGCCGTATATTAGAATGTTGGCCATTTTTTCCGCGAGTGCCCCTTTTTATTTGTATTGCATTTTTATGCTTAGTCATGTTACCGTAAGGAATTGGCAAGTAGTGTCGCAAAACTTATATTTTTATAGTGTTGGAAAGTGTTTCTAGATGATCTGGCTACCCATGCCTATCTTTTTTTTTAGCCAGATATGGCGTATATATAGGTATGTGTTCGATTTTCCTGTGATTGCCATTTTTTTCGTTTTTCCCATTTCTTTCAAAATTACTAGGTAGGCTACTAAGGAACTATCACAGAGTAATGATTCATTTAGATGTTTATTTGTCGGAAAATGTGCCTTGATGGTTTGCCTAGCACGTGGCTGAAATTTTTTTTTTTTCTGAAATGCCCACCATTAGCACGTTGCCATTTTTCATCGAGTGCCCCTTTTTATTTGTTTTGCATTTTTATGCTTAGTCATGTTACCGTAAGGAATTGGCAAGTAGTGTCGCAAAACTTATATTTTTATAGTGTTGGAAAGTGTTTCTAGATGATCTGGCTACCCATGCCTATCTTTATTTTTAGCCAGATATGGCGTATATATAGGTATGTGTTCGATTTTCCTGCGACTGCCACTTTTTCGTTTTTTCCCATTTCTTTCAAAATTACTACGTACTAAGGAACTATCACAGAGTAATGATTCATCTAGATGTTTATTTGTCGGAAAAATTTGTTTACTTCTTTTTTGATTGAATATCATCAATTTTTTTTAACTAAAATATTATATTGTTTTACAATTTTTTTTTTCGATTTTATTTCCCATCAAAAATTTTTCTTTGGATCAGAATTCTAATTTTATAGTCGTAAAATAAGCGACAATAATCCAGCAACCCACCATACAATTTTTATGCATATCCAAGAATAATTAGATTAGTTAATAACACCTTGAAATTGACATACCCTTCCTACATTTCAAGTGGCAGATTAGGGAGTCTGAGTCAGTGTGGTTGGCGGCCATTTTGTGGACATATCCGAAGCATAAGTTGCCCTATCTATATATATTCTTGTTCCCTATAGAATTTGTGATATTTTGGTATATTTTTACCTGCATAAATATCACATTATATATTAAATATATGTATTTTTTTATGAAATTTCTAAGTACTCAAAAAATTACCTTTAGATATGGCCCCTGATATAAATGTAATTTACAAAATAATGAAGATTTTTTTTACATATTTCTATTTTAGGATAACATATGTTTATTCCCTAAAAAAATTAGCCAATTCCTATTTCATTTGGGTACCCCCAAAAATTCATGAAATTTGGACACATTTTTTTGGCCAAAAAAGGTTACCCTTTTTTTCTCATTTCAGATCTTCACCTCCATGGGTCCGACTTCATCCAAAATACATCAAGATGTGTCCTAAACATTCAAGAATCAATTCCTAAAAGGATTTGCGTATATATGTATAAATTTTTTTTATGAATTTTTATGTAAGGTCCTTTTTTTTCTACTTAATTTTTAAAAATATTTATAATAAATATTTTTTCTGCAGACGAGTAGTATCTATCTTTACAGTAGTTTTAAACATTCATTGAATTTTTTTTTTGGCAAAAAAAAAAAAGGAGGTTACTGCAAAAACAGATTTTTCAAGAATTTTTTTTTGGCGTCGGGGTCGCACGCGACCGAGTATACCCTTAAAGGGGTGTCCGAGGAGCGTACCTATCCAGGGTTAAGTCACTCGACTTCAGCATGAAAGATATCTCTCGAACTGGGAAATAATTGGATTTAGATATTCTCTCACATATCTTTTCCGTTGCTCATTATTACTTCAAGCTTAATAATACTACATCAACTGTCCCGCTCCTTGCTGTCGAACCTCTCTTCTTTTCATTGTCTAGAATTTTAATGAAGTGGAGCTGTTTTTTAAACCAATTGTGGGAGCTGTTGTTGCCTTGCCAACTACCCGATAATATTTAGACCAAAGCAATGCCTATTTATCTATATTAATATGGAAAACCCTCCCTTTGGTTCCAGGGGTAGCCAGCTGATATCATTGAAATGGGATGATTTTATTCCTGCAATTCACCCAGATCGCATCAAGTGGGTTTGGACTGCACATCAGCCACTCTAATGATGACAATACCATACATGCATGGTAAGATAGAGAGTGGGCATTTGGGAGTCAGCTCTCACTGGTAATATTAGTGGAGGAGTCTCTATTATGTATGACAGTTTACAAATTTATTTTCCCTTAAAGTTATTTTATTTCATTTTCTTTATTCATTTTTTTATTGATAACCTCCCGCCCATAAATCATATAATAGAATTGATAAAGATTCCCATATCCCTGGATCTCACGGCAAATCCCAGACACCTCTTCCAATTTGAATAAAGAAAATTCTGTTGACGACCTAGACACAAGAAATGATCACTCCACTAATGCCTGTGTCGAGTGTTATCGCAATAGAACCTTTTGTTCTATCTTCCCCAAAATCCAATCGTCTAAAATCATAGGGGTATAAATAAAAATAGGAAGGCACTTTATTGTGTAGGTATTCTCTGCCATACAAATATTGAAACATCATACAAACTTTTAATACCTATTGAAGGGAAGAAATTGAAACGTTCGAGTAATAAGGAAAATTTTGAAGCATTTTCTGACCCTACCCATGCTAAAATTCCCTTCATTCCCAAATGATAAAGTCCATGACATGTGTAGCCATGTGAATCTGTATAACAGCCAAAATGTTACTGATTCCGAAGATAACTTCGCCCTCAATGACCCTGATCTCCAAGGAGATGAAAAGGAAATTGCTACTAGAATCACAGCTGAGCCTACAAAGAAGGGCATCATAATATGATGAAGGGCTACGGATGTCTAAAAAAGTTAGTACCATACCTAAATGCTATTTCGAAAGATATGTTCGTTGTTCGTTAGTTAAGGCTGGCAATTATACCAACCGTGTGTCACACGATCGTACATAGTTCATTTTGTGTATATATTATGCTTGTATTTTTGCTCTTCTCTCGCACTAAAAAGAACCTCAATAAACATGCCTGTTTTTCTCACTGGTAATGGTGTCGATTTTGAACATGAAATTTCCTGTTGCCTTGAGCTTTTGTATATAAAGGAGAGTGTTCTATAATAAACTTACTCAGTTATTTTCTTCCTGTCTTTGAGTCACAACCTTCTCTCGGCCCGTCACACAATCAACCTCAAGAAGTCCTGATTACTAACTTTGCATATTTCCCGTCTGATGTTATTGTGATGGTATATCTACACCTGACTTTTAAACATGCTAGAGGAATAATTCATTGTAAGGATCAGTATGAGATCTTAGAAGATTATATACAGAAGAGGCGCCTTCCCACAATTCTTTTTTTATATTAAAAATCTGAAAGGTACCATTAATGCAATTTACCTCACCTTATCAACGCATAAAAATAATTACATAATCCATCATCGACCTGTCCAATGTTATAAGTGCTAGAATTTAGGGTATATCAATAGTAAACCCACATATGGAAAACTACCTGTCTTCACATGGTTAGCCCATAGATTATATTATCTTTTTAAGGGAGGTCCAGTCACCAAATTCACGACAAGGTTCTCATTATGAACTGGTACAAACAATAATATGAGGACATACCTTTGGTGTAGCCATAATATTTGGGTGGTAATAATTATGCCCCAAGATTGATTTATTCCAGTGTTTTATTCAATCCCCGTGACTACTTCTAGTTAATAAATCTATTTTTCTTTTGCAAGTCCTGAATCACAAAGTCATGACCACTCCACCTCCTCTTTGTCAAGTCGTTCAAAATCTTTGGAAAAACCAATGACGGTAAAAAATATCTATGCTGGTAAAAAAATCAGATTCATGTATAGAAGAAGGCTTGCCACACTTCCCACATATAATACCTTCTGAGATGTGAAAATTTTTAGTGTAGAGATTGTTGATCGTGAAAGAAACCCTTTCTGTTACAACCCAGGAACATAAGTGGTGGACTACCCTTAAATCTGTACTCTTTGGTGTAGATACAACAGTTCCTTCTTTACTTAAATAAAATGGATCTGTCACTCACTGCCCAAAGGAAAAGGCAACCCTTTTGGCTGATGTGTTCAACAGTAAGCAGAGTAATGAGAAACTTGAACTCTCATTCCTGTTTTCCTGGGGCTAAACTAACTAGTTTAGCTTTCTGATCTCTTGAAATTGAAGCTTTCTTGATGGACCTTGATGCTCATGGAGGTGTAGACCCAAATGGTATTTTTTCTTTCTTTTATAAAGACTGCAGATTTCTTAGCTCCAAAGTTAACAGTTAATTTGTACAAGTTAGCAAGAAGAGGGGCTTTTAGAACTTGTTCGAGAATTGGTAATGTTACTCCATTATGTAAATGTGTTTGTGGTAGCTCAAGTCCAACTGATTATCGCCCATTTTCCAAAGCTCCCATATTATCTAAAGTTTTTGAATGTCTTTTGGCAAAACGTCTTAATGGGTTTGCTGAAGGTAATCATCAGTTAACTAGTTTGCAATTTGTTTTTTGTAAAGGCCTTGGAGGATGTGATGCACTTCTGACAATCTCCAATGCTG
>NC_090745.1:40545540-40548040 GCF_036898095.1 Palaemon carinicauda
CCAAAATCTCCTTTCCATGACCTCCAACTCCCAGGGGACTTACTGCTATACTTCTTTCCCTAAGACTGAATACCTTTCCGGTCGTGGCTCCAGGGGCCTGACCCCCACCTGATAAGGGAAACGAGAAGTAGCCACCAACAGCAAGTCCCTTACTTTGCTTCCAAGCTGAGGTAGCCTGACGTTTTGTCCCTCGGCAGCTACACGGGTACAATATAAGAAAAGTCGTAAGAGGCCCCTGCTTCACAGGACCTCCACATACAGGCCACGCTCTAGGGGCAGGGCAGCCTGCATAACCCGTGGGAGCCAGCATATTGCCAAGAGCCCCACTGCCGAGACATACAGATCACCCGGGCTGCCGTCTGCCTCCTACAACTGCTGAAAAAGATCTCCCCTAACTAGTGTGTGATTAATAAATAAAGGTTTTTACCCAACACACCCTAACCCCCCACGGACGGGCTGCCAACGCATGAGCCCGTGTTCAGCAAAAAGGTCTGGACAATCTTAACAACAACAACAACAACAGCCTGTCCTCTCATCCTGTCGGCATGTTTGACCGGACAGGCCAATCCCGTCGGAATTGGCAGTCTCATCCATGTGTGGTCACGGTCTAGCATGCAGACGGGGTTGACTGACCTATTTTAACACATACAGCATTCCATACTTCGTCACTTGATCAGAACACTTTTTATATCATAAAGATAAACTGATTGCATTTCACAAGTTTGTAATATTATGCATTTCATTGCTCTTTATTTTAGGTTTTCCCTTCACATTTTCATTCACCAAGTTATGATTTCCTTAAATTGCCTCTCCTTTTTCATCAGATATTCTATCTTTAAATCCACATAATATTCTGCCTTATTCGTGCAATAGTATCTTGTATTCTGATAATAAAAAGATATTGAAACAAAAAGAAAAAAAATATTCTGATTAAGTTTTATGAATTTTCTTCATAGGAAAAAACGAATGTTTAAATGTGGATAGAGGACTCTTGGATTAATGGTGATAAACGGAAAAGGTAATCCTATAATGACTTCAAGATAATTAAATGCATTAACACAGTAGCGGACAAATCACCACCACGTAGAAGCCGACAGAGAATGCTTATCACGTTCCTTCATATGATTATTTAAAGTCAGATTTCATAGATCTATATTATATGAAAAACAAAGAAAGTAAAAAAGTACCAAAATTTGGCATTTTCAAAATTCGATGTAGGCTACCAACTGTACTTGATACCCGGTAACATACCTAATTTTGTCAACAAGTATAAAAAACGTAACCATGTGGGCCTATCATGGGTGCCCAATCCTCTTGGACTAAGCAGGCTAGTCCTTAGCGTGTGTGGGCATTTCTCACAAGTTTGGAGCATCGCTCCGGTCCTTAAGGACAAACCATACAGTCAGTCCTCTGTGTGTATGGCCGGCTATAGTCTCAAAAAAAGAAAAAATTGAGATCGTAGCCACGGTTTTTGACATGTCAAAAACATGACCCTCGACCTAAACTTCAAACAGAGAGCATTGCAAGACAGAGCAAGGTTGAAGAAAGGAATTATTGGCCAAGGCACATAATTTCGAGACTAGACCGAAAATGATTGTGTGAATGGTCATGTCCTCGAACGGTCCTCGGAGTCGACACTCGCTTCATCTGGGCGACCTGGCTCACGGCCACCTGCCTGGCTTCTTTTTTTGGAGATCAAGCGTCGCTCTGCATGACCTGTTCCAGATCTTCCCGAGACCCGTATGCTTCCGGTTTTTCCCGTACCCATAATTAGATTAATATAAAGGGTTTAGGGTGTGACTTATTTGTGTTTGAGCTTCTACCATTATGTTTGATCATAGCTTAAGCTACGACCTACCTTAACCAAATTCATATCTTATGAAGACTGTATAAGTAGGGTACAAAACTAAGCAGCGATCTCAGGGCATGGATCCATTGGGTCTATTTTGTTGCTTCGGAAGTTGGTCAAAATCTGATAATGTTGCAGAGGGTCAGCCACTGATCGCATAACCTTTTTATACACATGAAGTAGGTTGCATCCAAATCCGAGCGACCTTGACAAATTTTACTTGTAACTTGGGTGGGAATCTGTCGACAAAAGATCAAGGACTAAGCGTATAGAGCAAACGTACTGTTTGTGTCATATCTTAATCGTATTGATCGAGGATATATTGCAACTCATGTGTAGCTAGATCGGTCGAGATTAAGTGTTGGTCAGCTAACGCTCCACCCTTGCAAGGATAGATTGCCGAGAGATCGACGCTATGTCGCAGATTGATTAAACAAAAAGGGTCTTGGTTATGTAAGATTGCATCAGATCGAATGGATAGACACAGATAACGCGTATCCTGCTTGTCTATAGAGGACGCTGGGAGCGCTTACATATCAAAGATACGGTGTATGCTGAAAATAATAGGGTAGGTCGCAGGGATTTTGGCTGCCACCATAGGAAAACCAGAGTTGCTATCATAGTCTCCCATGGGCCCGTGTGATTTTTTCA
>NC_090745.1:40553040-40563040 GCF_036898095.1 Palaemon carinicauda
TAATTTGTTGGACAGGAACTTACCGTCTATTAAATTTCTGATTCCTGATCTAGATGTTAATTTCTAGCACCGTCGTTCAATTAGTTCATTATGTATGTTGCCTAAGATTCATGATAATTCTGACCATCCTCTACATTCAGATATTCCCGGACAGTTTATCCTGTTCATAATACTAGGTATGCAGTTAATTCTAATAGTCATGCCTTCTCCATCATGAGGCTTTTTACTACCTAGTACTTTAGAAGTTTTATACCAACTGTGACCAAGTTGTGGAATGATCTTTTTAATCGGGTAGTTGAATCAGTAGAACTTCACAAGTTCAAACTCGCAGCAAATGTTCTTATGTTGAACAGGCATGCATAAGTCCTTTTATATTGTATAAATCAAATATCCGTCTTAATGTTGTTAAAGTTTTTAAAATATTTTATTTCAATTTGCATTACTTCTTATATCGTTTATTTATTTCCCTATTTCCTTTCCTCACTGGGCTATTTTTTCTGTTGGAGCCCTTGGGCTTATAGCATCTTGCTTTTCCTACTAGGGTTGTAGCTTAGCTAATAATAATAATAATAATAATAATAATAATAATAATAATAATAATAATAATATTGATGCATATAACCTTCGACGTACGGCAGATCATGTGGAAAGGGGCCGTGTAAGTGGGCATTAGTTTTGGCTTGCTATCGTCGTTATGTGCATTCCCGAGTGCAGATCTAGCAGTATGTGCTGCCTAGCTACGGGCTTGCAAGTCTAGCGTCATGGAGTAAATTTTCCCACAACATGACATAGGCACTGTAGATTATTGTAGGAGGCATTGTACTGCTTGATAGGGCATTGTCACTGTCCCTTGCCGCTGCCATTCATGAGTGGCCTTTAAACCTTTGCTACTCTGAGTAACGAAATTTCCGTTGACGACCTAGTCAGTAAAATGGACATACTCCATTGTTGACGCACTGAAGCCGTTTGCTCCACTTTTCCAAAGTGGCCAACGGACTAAGAATATTGGGAGGTATAAATGAAAATAATAACGTCCTATATTGTAATGGAGCTTCCCAAGATATATGTCATGAAGCTCTGTAAACTTCACTAGATCCTTTTATTATTATTATCATCATTACTACTACCTAAGCTACAGCCCTAGTTGGAAAGGCTATGAGCTGTAAGCAAAATGGTTCCAACTAGGAAACATAGCCCAGTAAGGAAAGGAAATAAGGAAACATATAGATTGCAAGAGAAGTAGTAAACAATTAAAAAAACATTTCAAGAATAGTATCAACATTACAATAGATCTTTCAAATATAAACTATAAAAAGAGACTTTTGTCACCCCGTTCAACATAAAAACAAAGACATTTACAGCAAGTTTGAACTTTTGAAGTTCCAGTGATTTAACAACCTGATTAGAAAGATGATTCCATAATATGGTCACACCTGGAATAAAACTTCTAGGATCCTGCATAGTATTAGGTCTTATGATGAAGGCATATCTATTAGAATTAACTGCATGACTAGCATTACAAACAAGATGGTACTGTCCTGGAAGATCTGAATGGAAAGGATGGTCAGAATTATGAAAATCTTATCCAACATGTATAAGAAACTAGCTGAACTATGATGCCAAAGATTAATATCTAGATCAAGAATAAGAAATTTGATAGATCGTAAGTTTCTGTAAGATGATATACATCAGCTGAAGATGAGACAAGAGAACAATACTCGAAGCAACGCAGAACGCAGATTAAAAGAATTAGAACACTTCTTCAGAATAGATTGGTCAACGAAAATCTTGAAAGGCTTTCTCAATAACCATTTTTTTGTGCAACTGAATAGGAGACAGACCAAATGTGTTTCTTAAAAGTAAATTTGCAATAAAATTTGAAAACAGTCATACAGAGTCAAAAAAATAAAAAGACATTATTAATGCTTAGATTAGGATGTTGGGGAGCTACTATCCTTAACCTAATTACAATCCTACTTTGAGTTTTGTTAGGGTTCAACTTCATGCCCTATAATTTGCACCATGCGTTAATGTTATCGAGATCTCTAAAAAGGGAGTCAGCAACCCCAAATCTACATGCAAGAGATTGAAATGTTGCAAAGAGAGTATCATCATCTGCATATGTAACGAGCCTGTTTTTTACACCAAACTACATGGTGTGTGTATAAAGTATGAAAAGTAATGTGCCAAGAACACCACAATGAGGAACACCAGATATCATATTCTTATGCTCACTATGTTGCCCATCAACAACAACTCTTTGTGATGTATTACTTCAAAATTTCAGGTAGTAGGTTGGCCGGGGCACCAGCCGCCCATTGAGATACTACCGCTAAAGAGTTATTGGATCCTTGACTGCCCAGACAGTAATGCATTGGATCCCTCTCTCTGATTACGCCTTATTTTTTCTTTGCCTACACATACACTGAATAGTCTGGCCTATTCTTTACATATTCTCGTCTTTCCTCATACACCTGACAGCAATGAGATTACCAAACACTTCTTCACAGAAGGGGTTAATTACTGTACTGTATTTGTTCAGTGCACCTTCCTCTTGGTAAGGGTAGAAGAGACTCTTCAGCTATGATAAGCACCTCTTCTAGGAGAAGGACACTCCAAAATTAAACCATTGTTCTCTAGTATTGGTTAGTGCCATAGCCTCTGTACCATGGTCTTCCACTGCCTTGGGTTAGAGTTCTCTTGCTTGAGGGTACACTCGGGCACACTATTCTATCTTATTTTTTTTTCTCTTCCTCTTTTTTTTTTTTTGAAATGGTGTGTTGGGCAGGCTTAATAGAAGGGCCATGGATGCCTGTGGTTTATCAAGAGGTTGTCTTTTCCTTATCTGATTCTTTTTCTTTTCAAAACCATCTTTAACGTCCCCCTTCAGTTGAAGTGGCTCTCCTGGAGGGCAATTAGCCTTGCATGGTGTATCGGCTCCTCCATGTTGACCAGTTTTTCCAACTTTTTTTCTAGACTCTATGGGTTTGATCAATCACTTTATTTATATTTCTGTACATATTTTTTTTATAATTCTTGTTGATCTAGTTTTTAAGTATGATGTCTCTTTTTTATTTCCATTAATTCTTATGCTGTCCAGAGACATTGAGAGAAATCCGAGACCAATATGTCCTAGATTTCGTCAATGTCGTCCACTGTATTACAATATTCGTGGTCTCCATGCAAACATTTAAGACCTTACAGTTGTGTTCAGACAGAATGATATTCTTTTGTGCTCAAAAATTTTGGTTTCTAATATGAGGCCGTCATCTAAGCTCCTTATAACTGGTTTTAAGAAGCCAATATTGTTGAAACATGATGCCATCCCTAGGGCCAGGGGAAAGGCGGTATATATTAGGTCTGAGTACCCTGCTTCTCATAAGTCCTGCTATGAATGTGGATGTCATGAGATTCCGGTAATAAAAGTTTGTAGAAGGCATAACAACTTTTATTTGTGTTCTATCTACCGGAATTCAGATATGGATGATTCTATCAAGATACAAGAATATGATAGAAAGGCTTCTTTTGTCTTTGTTGGTGATTTCAATGCTCACCATAGGGAGTGGTTAAATTCTGTTTTTCCTACCGATCGCCATGGTTTAGGAGCTTTAGATTTTGCATCTGAATCAAGCTGAGAGCAAATCATAAGTGGAGCTACTCACAGGTCTGGTAATTGCTTGGACCTCGTATACACTGATTCCCCTGGCGTTATAACAACTAAGGTTGGTTCTCCAGTCGAGACATCTGATCATGCCTTGATTTCATTAGTAGTGAAGACTGAGCAGCCTGTCCCTGATGTATCATACTCTTGTAAAATTAATATGAAGTCTCAAGCGGACTGGAATGGGATTTTGAATGAGGTTTTTATGTTGAAGAGGCTGCCAAAAGTCTTTTTATAGTTTATATATGACATATCTGTTGTGCCGTTACTGTTTGTAGAATGATTTATTGTTATTTTATTCTCATCATTTATTTATTTCCTTATTTCCTTTCTTCACTGGGCTATTTTTCCTTGTTGAATCCCTTGGTCTTATAGCATCTTGCTTGTCCAACTAGAGTTGTAGCTTGGCTAATAATAATAATAATAATAATAATAATAATAATAATAATAATAATAATAATAATAATAATAATTGGTCACAATTATATTGTAATGTTGATCCATTTGTTCCTTTGAATGAGAATATATTCAACATAATTGATAGCTGTATCCCTTCTCGTGTGCTAAGGTACCAAATGAAGGAAAAAACGTGGTTCAATGATGATTTTAGACGTGCTTATTTTGAGAAGCAGGAGGTCTATCAATTTTGGAAGGGTAACAGATCAGATTTGACCTGGAACAACTATACACAGCTTCGAGCTTTTGCTCAGAGAGTTTATGCCCCAACTGAAAAAGAGTACAATTTAACCATAAAAGAAACCCTTTCTGGTACAACTCAGGAACATAAATGGTGGTCTACCCTTAAATCTGCAGTCTTTGGTGTAGATGCAACAGTTCCTCCTTCACTTAAACCAGATGGCTCAGTCATTCCCTGTCTTAAAGGAAAAGGTAACCCCTTTGCCTTACGTAATGAAAAACTTGAACTTCCTCATTCCTGTTTTCCTGAGGCTAAACTAACTAATTTAGCTTTTCGAGCTCATGAAATTGAAGCTCTGTTGATGGATCTTGAATATTTATGGAGGTGTAGACCCAAATGGTATTTTTCCTTTGTTTTTTATTAAGACTGCAGATTTCTTAGCTCTAAAGTTATCTGTTATTTTACGCAAGTTAGCAGGAAGAGGAGCCTTTAGCACTTGTTGGAGAATTGGTAATGTTACTCCTCTATGTGAAGGTGTTTGTGGTAGCTGAAGTCCAGCTGATTACCGCCCAATTTCCATAACTCTCATATTATCTAAAGTTTTTGAACGTCTTTTGGCAAAACGTCTTAATAGGTTTGCAGAATGTAATCATCTACTCCCTAGTTTGCAATTTGGATTTCGTAAAGGTCTTGGAGCATGTGATGCCTTCTTACAATCTCCAATGCTGTGCAGAAATCCCTTGACTGTGGTCAGGAAGTTCGTATGATTGGCCTTGATTTTAGTGCTGTCTTTGACCATGTTAATCATGAGGTCCTTGTTTTCAAACTCTAACCGTTGGGAGTGGATGGGTCGTTTCTTAGCATTATTATTGATTTTTTAAGTAATAGATCTCAAAGTGTTGTTGTTGATGGGCACCATAGTGAGTATAGGAATGTGATATCTGGTGTTCCACAGTGCAGTGTTCTTGGCCCGTTACTTTACATACTATATACACAATGACATGTGATTTGGTCTAGAAAACAAGCTTTTTGCATATGTAGATGATGCTACTCTCTTTGCATCAATTCCATCCCTGGAATGTAGATCTGGGGTTGCTGAATCCCTTAATAGAGATCTAGTTATAATAGTTCATGGTGCAAATTATGGGGTATGAAGATGAATCCTTTCAAAACTCAAAATATGATTTTAAGTAGGTCAAGGACCGTGTCTCCTCAACATCTGGATCTCAGTATTGATAATGTTTCTTTAACTTTGTATGACTCTTTTAAAATTAGGTCTGAGTCTTCTTCAATTGCACAAAAAATTGGCCTATTGAGAGTCTATCAAGATTTTTTTATTATCAATCTATTCTGAGGAAGTGTTTTAATTCTTTCATTCTACCTCGTTTCGAGTATTGTTATCCTGTCTGGTCTTCAGCTGTTGATTCTCATTTGAATTTGTTGTACTTAAACTTAAGGTCTACTAAATTTCTTATTCCGGATCTAGATATTAATCTTTGGCACCGTCGGTCAATTAGTTCATTATGCATGTTGCATAAGATCTTTCATAATTCTGACAATCCTTTCCATTCAGATCTTCCTGGACAATTCCCTCCTGTTTGTAATACTAGGCAGGCAGTTAATTCTAATACCTAGGCCTTCTCCATCAAGAGGTTCAATACCACACAGTATTCTAGAAGTTTTATTCCAGCTGTGACGAAGTTGTGGAATGATCTTCCGAATCGGATAGTAGAATCAGTAGAACATCCAAATTTCAAAGTTGCGGGAAATGTTTTTATGTTGAACAGGCCGACATAAGTCTTTTTGTAGTTTATATATGACATATCTGCTTTGATGTTGTTACTGTTTTTAGAATGATTTATTGTTAATTTGTTCTCATCATTTATTTACTTGCTTATTTCCTTTTCTAACTAGGCTATTTTTCCCTGTTGGAGCCCTTTGGGCTTATAGCATCTTGATTTTCCAACTAAAGTTGTAGCTTGGCTAGTAATAATAATAATAATAATTATAATAATAATAATAATAATATTATTATTATTATTATTATTATCATTACAAACTAGGCTGTAACCGTAGCTGGAAAAGCAAGATGCTTTAAGCTCAAGGGATCCAACAGGGAAAATAGCGCAGTGAGGAAAGCAAAAAAAATGAATAAACTACAAGAGAAGAATAAAGAATCAAAATAAAATATTTCAAGAACAGGAACAACCCCGAGCGTCAAAACATAAGAGGTTTTTCTCACGTGACTCACCCCCGTGACTGAATGTGTGGGTGATCGACCTGCAGTAGGTGTCTCGCCTACACGCTCTAGTAGTGTCCAGATGTGCATCGCTGTAGCTGTACTCCTTCCCAGATTTCTGAGATGCGTCGGGGTCGAGCGCGACCGCGTTTACCCTTCTAAGGTAATTTGTATAATTATCAAAGTTATTACGTATTATGAAATTGTCGTAGAATGGTGCAACTTGTATAGGTTATCAGTTGTGGAAAGTCTTGGTGGATTGTTTGGCTACCATGTGCATGATTTTTTTTTTTAGTTGAAATGTCGTTCATCACCACGAGGACCATTTTACCGCGAGTACCCCTTTTTCATTTTTTGGCCAAGTCATTTTTCCGTAAGAAATTGCAAAATAGTGTCGCAAAACTTTTGCTTTTTTAGTGTTGGAAAGTGTGTCTAGATGATCTGGCTACCCATGCGTGACTTTGTTTATGTCAGATACGCCGTAGATATTGGTATGTGGGGTATTTTCCTGCGGTTGCCAATTTCTGTTTTTTTTTTCAATATTTGTAAAAATTTATTACGTAGTAAGGAATTGCCGTATATTATTGATTTTTTTTTTCATGTTTATTTGTTAGAAAGTTTGCCTTGATGGTTGGGCTAACACGTGCATGTCTTTTTTTTTTTATCTGAGATGCCGTATATTAGAATGTTGGCCATTTTTCCGCGAGTGCCCCTTTTTATTTGTTTTGCAATTTTTTGCTTAGTCATGTTACCGTAAGGAATTGGCAAGTAGTGTCGCAAAACTTATATTTTTATAGCATTGGAAAGTGTTTCTAGATGATCTGGCTACCCATGCCTATCTTTTTTTTTAGCCAGATATGGCGTATATATAGGTATGTGTTCGATTTTCCTGTAATTGCCATTTTTTCGTTTTTTCCATTTCTTTCAAAATTACTACATACTAAGGAACTATCACAGAGTAATGATTCATTTAGATGTTTATTTGTCGGAAAATGTGCCTTGATGGTTTGCCTAGCACGTGGCTGAAATTTTTTTTTTCTGAAATGCCGTATATTAGAATGTTGGCCATTTTTCCGCTAGTGCCCCTTTTTATTTGTTTTGCATTTTTTTGCTTAGTCATGTTACCGTAAGGAATTGGCAAGTAGTGTCGCAAAACTTGTATTTTTATAGTGTTGGAAAGTGTTTCTAGATGATCTGGCTACCCATGCCTATCTTTATTTTTAGCCAGATATGGCGTATATATAGGTATGTGTTCGATTTTCCTGTGATTGCCATTTTTTCGTTTTTTCCCATTTCTTTCAAAATTACTACGTACTAAGGAACTATCACAGAGTAATGATTCATTTAGATGTTTATTTGTCGGAAAATGTGCCTTGATGGTTTGCCTAGCACGTGGCTGAAATTTTTTTTTTCTGAAATGCCGTATATTAGAATGTTGGCCATTTTTCCGCGAGTGCCCCTTTTTATTTGTTTTGCATTTTTTTGCTTAGTCATGTTACCGTAAGGAATTGGCAAGTAGTGTCGCAAAACTTATATTTTTATAGTGTTGGAAAGTGTTTCTAGATGATCTGGCTACCCATGCCTATCTTTTTTTTTTAGCCAGATATAGCGTATATATAGGTATGTGTTCGATTTTCCTGTGATTGCCATTTTTCGTTTTTTCCCATTTCTTTCAAAATTACTCCATACTAAGGAACTATCACAGAGTAATGATTCATTTAGATGTCTATTTGCCGGAAAATTTAGTTTACTTCTTTTTTGATTGAATGTCATCAAATTTTTTTAGCTAAAATATTATATTGTTTTACATTTTTTTTTCGATTTTATTTCCCTTAAAAAATTTTTTTTTTGGGTCAGAATTCTAATTTTATAGTCGTAAAATAATCGACAATCATCCTGCAATCCACCATACAATTTTTATGCATATCTAAGAATAATTAGATTAGTAAATAACACCTTGAAATTGACATACCCTTCCTACATTTCAGGTGGCAGATTAGGGAGTCTGAGTCAGTGTGGTTGGCGGCCATTTTGTGGACATATCCGAAGCGTAAGTTGCCCTATCTATATATATTCTTGTTCCCTATAGAATTTGTGATATTTTGGTATATTTTTACCTGCATAAATATCATATTATATATTAAATATATGTATTTTTTTACGAAATTTCTAAGTACTCAAAAAATGACCTTTAGATATGGCCCATGATATAAATATAATTTACAAAATAATGAAGATTTTTTTTACATATTTCTATTTTAGGATAAAATATGTTTATTCCCTAAAAAAATTAGCCACTTCCTATTTCATTTGGGTACCCAAAAAAATTCATGAAATTTGGACAAATTTTTTTGGCCAAAAAAAGTTACCCTTTTTTCTCATTTCAGATCTTCACCTCCATGGGTCCGACTTCATCCAAAATACATCAAGATGTGTCCTAAACATTCAAGAATCAATTCCTAAAAGGATTTGTGTATATATGTATAAATTTTTTTTTTATGAATTTTTATGTAAGGTCTTTTTATTTTTCTACTTAATTTTTTAAAATATTTATAATAAATAGTTTTTCTGCAGATGAGTAGTATTTATCTTTACAGTAGTTTTAAGCATTCATTAAACTTTTTTTTGGCAAAAAAAAAAAGGAGGTTACTGCAAAAACAGATTTTTCAAGAATTTTTTTTTGCGTCGGGGTCGCGCGCTACCGAGTATACCCTTAAAGGGGTGTCCGAGGACCATACCTATCCAGGGTTAAATTAGATCCATAACATATAAATAATAAAAAAAAAAAAAACAAGAAGAGAAATTAGATAGAACCACAAACAAGACAACTCTAATCAAATTCAGTGGAAAGCCATGGTACAGAGGATATGGCACTACCCAAGACCAGAGAACAATGGTTTGATTTTGGAGTTTCCTTATCCTTAAAGAGCTGTCTACCATAGCTTGAGAATCTCTTCTGCTGTTACCAAAAGGAGAGTAGACTCTGAACAATTACACTGCAGCAGTGGCGTCAATAGAGGTTAAATTTGGGAGGGGGGGGGGGCGCCCTACCAACTTGATATAATTGATGAGCAGGAGTGAAAATATGGCGTATTACATGCATATTACATATATTTACATAGCATGTTACACGAGATACTAGGATGAAACTGTTCTCTGCACATATACTTTCACGTATTCTTACAGAAGAACAAAACTTTAGAAAAATAGAGTAATATGAGCCATTTATCTCATAGAAAAAATAAATAAACATAATAATAACCCACATTGCTTACATGAAGTGTATTGCATCTAACTGAATTAAATTAGAGATAAAAGCCTTGTGGTGGATTCACCTGAGTTTGACCTTAAATATATTGGGATAGCTGCAAATCTATCCACTACCTTATCAAGATCAAGGTAATCCACTACAGCTTTCTCAATAGAAATTGTGCCTAGACTGGTCAGTCGTTCCTGACCCAGT
>NC_090745.1:40568040-40575540 GCF_036898095.1 Palaemon carinicauda
TTAGTCAACCTTTGGCTCAATGATTTAGGAATGATTTGGAGGAATATGGCACTTGGACAAAGAAGTGGGATCATCAACACACGTGAAACAACAAACTAATTGAAAAGGTTCCAAAAGATAAGAACATTGCAAGCATATTTGAAATTTTTTAAAAAATGAAATTCATGGTAATTACCAGGTAAGCTTGTTGTCAATGTGCACCAGATGAGCTGAAAATGGTGTGAAGGAATCAGAGCTTCAACAAAACATGTCTGTGCTCCATCGACAATCACCTAGAAATAAATACTGCTAGGACAACCAGTTGCCCAGGGGCTACACATTAATACACAAGTTGAAAAAATTATTTTTTTTTCCGCAGGTTGGTGATAATTTGCACCATGGTTACCTGCCCAGGGTTAAAAAGGAGTAAGGAAGCCGATGTGGGCTTACCCAGCAAATCTGAACGGGAAATGGACTACATCAGTGATGGGGGATAGTTTTGACCAGCCTGTCTTAATCGGGCATAGGAAGATTGGGGTCTCATATGCAGCCAGATAAGAGGAAGGAGATCCAGACATGTGACCACAAGTCAGCTGATGAAGAGGAAAAGGAAACTGCCACTCCTTGAGAGGTTGAAAATCTGGCCTACCTGACTTCGGCACTGGATTTTATCCAGCTGTTTTACACTTGGTATTTTTTTTAATTGTTCAAAGCAGAACAAAAAAATATATATGTAGGACAACACCCTGCAGGTATGTCAACTTCATCCTTCATTTCGAGAATACCAGTGATTGCATAGAATATTGTTCAGTATCCACGCTTCCTTTTCCTTTTGGGGTTCATGCAGAGGACTTACCTCAAAAATTTGGTAGGCTAGGTATTCCTGTAAACAATATAAAACTCCTAAGTCTGTACGTGGAATACTTTTTACAAGGGTCATGATAAATGACATTTCAAGTTTCTTCAGTAAAATATAAATTCCTTTCAAGAGCACACCCATTTGCCAATGAAAAAAAAAAAACAGTATCTTAATTAAACTGTATATAACTAATAATGCATTCTCAGTAATTTTTACCAGCAATAATTTGCATGTAGTATGGGCATGCCGTTATCACCTCTTTTAGCCAAAAGTGGGGATATTTAAAAATGAAATATTAACAACTATTAAACCTATGATCATGGTTTGGCAGACCTACATTGATGACATTCTCCCATTTTGGGATGGTAGGAGAGGAGATTTTTACTAAAATTTCCTGGTCCCTAACATAAAACTAAAAACTGAATAAAAAAAAAAGGTGGATATTTATTGGTAGTAGGTTGCCAGGGCATCAGCCAACTGTCAAGATAATACCTTGAGAAATATTAGGTCCTTTGACATGCTAGAGAGTACTACATAAGACCCTTTTCTCTGGTTATGGCTCCTTTTTCCTTTTCCTGTACATACACTGAATAGTCTGGCTTACTCAATCTACATTCTCCTTCGCCCTCCTGCACCTAACAACACAGAGATTACTAACTACTGTTCAGTGATTATTTTCCTCTTGGTAAGGGTAGAATACATTCTTCAGCTATAGTAAGCAACTCTTCTTTGAGAAGGACACTCTAAAATCAAACCATTGGGTAGTGCCATAGCTTCTGTGCTATAGTCTTTAATTGTGCTGGGCAGAGGTCTCTTGCTTGAGGGTACACTAGGGCACATTATTGTATCTTATTTCTCTTCTACTTGTTTTTTGAAGTTTTTGTAGTTTATATATGAAAGATCTAGTTTGATATTATTATAAATCTTAAAATATTTCTATTTCAATTATTCATGACTTCTCTTGTAGTTTATTTATTTCCTTCTTTCCTTTCCTCACTGACATATTTTTCCCGTTGGAGCTCTTGGGC
This sequence comes from Palaemon carinicauda, assembly GCF_036898095.1. Lineage (NCBI taxonomy): Eukaryota > Metazoa > Arthropoda > Malacostraca > Decapoda > Palaemonidae > Palaemon > Palaemon carinicauda. The sequence continues at coordinate 40,569,907 of NC_090745.1, forward strand.
TTATAGTATCTATGGATTGTAGTTTAGTTGGTAAAGATAATATTACTATCATTATTGTTATTACAAGCTTAGCTACAACCCTAGTCGGAGGAGCAAGGAAAATAGCCCAGTAAGGAAAGGAGATGAGGAAATGAATAAACTACAAGATATGAAAGAAACAAACAAAATAAAATATTTTAAGAACAGTAACAACATTAAATAAGATCTTTCATGTATAAACTATACAAAATTTATATAAAAAAAGAGGAAAAGAAATAAGATAGAACAGTTTGCTTGAGTGTACCCTCAAGCAATACGCCTCTAATCCAAGACAGTGAAAGACCATGGTACAGAGGCTGTGGCCCTACCCAATACTAGAGAACAATGGCTTAATTTTGGAGTGCCCTTCTCCTAGATGAGTAGCTTACCATAGCTAAAAATTCTTATCTAAAAAAAAAAGCTGTACACCGCACGCATATCACACACTCGTACACTTTAACGATATTCCTGTTATTTTTATATTGTTGTTATCGCTCTCCCCTTGCACTGGTAAATCGTTTCTGCCTGTATGAGCTTGTATCGATCTGTTTAAATTTTTGTGACCTTTTTTCACTGAAACTTGTCATGAAAGCTCACAGTATGCTGAAATAAAGTTACTTGCAATTACAAAATCTCTCATTTACCACCTGCTAGTGTATTCACACATTGGTGACCACTGGAGTGTTTAGCTCCTACCCGCTTTCCTCTGCACTGCTGTGTCTTATTGTTTGATAATGCCGCCATCAGACACTGATTCTACTATCAACGCCATGCCCCTGAAGCTATCGTCTTTCACCAGCGGGAAGCATTAGCCTGGTTCCAGCGTGCTAAAGTCCAGTTTCGCATCAAAGGCATGACTCAGGCAAGTACCAAAGCAGATTAGGTTCTCACGGGGATCCCCATGGACACCTTCTCGGAAATCTCTGATTGGCTGTGCGAGCAAGGAGACCCACCAATAATGTACAATGCCCTCATATCATACCTCTTAGAGCAGTACTCGCCAGTTGCCATCATAGCAAAGTTTTTTCAGTTCTCTCAACAACTGCTGGGGGACCAAAAGGCTTTGCTTTCGCTCAGGGAAATGACCAGTATACCTCACCTATAACCTGCCGCAGAATACTCTCCTCGTGAAGTGAATCTTCTTTGTGCCCTTTGGGTAGGGCACCTACCTGAACCTGTATGTGCTGCTATCCCCAATGTCGATATTTTGCTTATGAAGGACCTGATGACCAAAGTCGACAGCAATAAGGACAGCCACTTTACCACCTTCCAGACCTCCAACAACGCCTCCACTCCTCACGAACTGGACACCTATTCAACATGAACTGAAGCCTACGTGAATACGGTAGGACACAGACGCCCACCCCATGATGTACCGGAGCGGCGACCAAGCCGCCTACCATCCACATATACCCCCCTCACTTATGCCACAGACAATGACCTCTCCAGCACACTTCTCTACACCCATCGACTGCAGTTATGCTACTACCACTCCAAATTCGGGGTTGCGGCAAAAAAATATGCAGATCTGAGATACTCACCCATGGTTAAGATACCCTCATATTATTGTTTGGAATCGCTCAATATATCTGGAAGCTTCTCGTTGCTGACGTCCCATTGCCAATCCTTGGTGGGGATTCCATGTTGCATTTCCTCCTCCTGATTGATGTAGCTCACCGATGGTTAGTGAACGCGGATTCATCATATAGACCCCTCTCACCTCGCTCTCCACATCAGCGCACCCACGGATCCATCCACACACCTCACATCGCACCTGGATGGTTTCCGTCCAGAATTTTTTCAAACACCCACAGATCCCATGAAATATAGCATTTATCACTATATCAAGATGACGGGGCCCCCAGTGTTCACCAAATTCAGATTTCTGACACCGGATCATTTGGCAACCGCTAAACAAACGTTCAATTAAATAGAAGAAATGGGATTTTGCCAAAAGGCCTCGAGGATATGGTCATCACCCTCACACACTCTCCTGAAGAAAGATGGCTCTCTGCACCATTATGGGGATTATAAGCACAAGAACATGCAGACAGAACCGGATCACTACCTCTTCACGAACATCGCCGACGTGACCATCTACTTGCAGAAAGCGAAGGTTTTCTCCACATTAGACCTTATGAAGTGGCATTATCAGGTGTCTATGAACTCAGAAGACATTTCCAAGACCGCCATCACCATCTCCTTCTGTACATATACCTTCAATTACTTCAGTTTACAATGACCAAGCAAAAATTACCCCCTTGAGTGATGCAGAATTGTTTGATATTTTCAGGGTTATCAGGTGTATGGGGACAGGGGAGGATATGAAAAGAATAGGCCAGACTATTCGATGTATGTGTAGGCAAATACAAAAGTAGCCGTAACCAGAGAGAGGGGTTCAATGTAGTTCTGCCTTGACAGTGAAATGAGCCAATAGCTCTGGTGGTAGTAGATTAATAATAATAATAATAATAATAATAATAATAATAATAATAATAATAATAATAATAATAATAATAATAATAATAATAATAATAATAATGATAATAATAATAATAATAATAATAATAATTAGCCTTTTTGGACATTAATTATAATGGAATCCTCAAGATACAATGTCACTGTGTAGAGAAAACAACCATTTTCTGTTTCCCAGAATAATTTTCTTAGAGTTACTGTTATATTTCTTTATACATTGGGGTAGCTGGCAATCTTTATCTTAGACATTTAAGAATCTTTTCCTAAGCCTTTACTAGAGTTACTCTACCAGACGCATGCTATAGAAAAAACCATCACCAATCCCAATACAATATACTATCGAGATCCTGCAGTAATTCATCAAAGAGATTTAAACAACTCCCCTACACAAAAAATATAAAAACATAACTAAGAATATCAAAGCTGATAGCACTTTTGTTATTTTCCTATCACAAGACCATAGAAAGCTCTCTAATTAATATTTACTAAAATATAACAGATAATGAATCTACAGTTTACAAAGTATGTGGCGAATGTAAAAACGTTTACAAATTACAAACTAGCCATTCTCTTTTTCAGATTATGTTAGCAAAAGAGATCAGATAGATATTGCTTTGAGAACTCGGGTATTTTCGTTCATCTTAGAGACCCAGGGCATCAGATTAACCTGAATGAGTTATCGTTGCTTTTTAAAAAGTGTCTGTTCATATGGGAGAAAGATTATGGAACTTGCCATAATAAACCAAACAAATATGAATTTATCCAAAGAACAATAGAAAGCTGACATAGTAGGTAATACCCTTCTGAATCCGGTCATCAAAAGGATAATCCAGCAAGACTAACCACCAGATAACCATCGAAGGTCAAAACGTCAACCTTTGATCTGGGAAAGAAAATGATAACAAGAATACACCTGGAGGAGACTAATTTGGATACTCTTACTACACACCAACCATAGCCATATTAGATATGATTTTACTTTATATTGTAATTTGAGTCAAAACTAATATCAATTTCAACTTTGAATTTCATTCTTCCAGTGATCGAATTCAGTTGTGAACTGATTAATAGACTGATATTTCCAAAACGGCTTCAGCAGCATCTCAGGATCTAATTGAAGAAAAATATTCACAATACGGAAATCCCATAACAAATTATCATATATTTTGTTTTCATTTGGTAATTAGTTTATTTCAGAGGGAAAAAAATACATACTGTTACCGAATATTGAAAGAACCTTCCATATCTGAAAAGCTCCAATGAATTATTGTCAAACAATTTTAGCATGATTAATTCAATACATGTCAACATATGGATACACATAGCCCTCTTGGCAACTATTTACCAATGAACTAGAATGACTAAATTATAAAAATGAATTATTCTAAAATTAATGTTTACCCCATTCCTGGTCTCAAGACAAAGATAATGAACATAAGGACAAAGAGCAGGGTAATTAAAACTGCAGGTTATGTATATGATTATTAGCTTTCGGGACAAGATAAAGATAAAGGGACAATGTGTAATAAGAGGGAATAAACAAATCAAGTTTGGGGTAGCTGGTTGCCAGTCAGATATCATATAAGGTAGAGAGAGAGAGAGAGAGAGAGAGAGAGAGAGAGAGAGAGAGAGAGAGAGAGAGAGAGAGACTTCGATGTACAAAGGAAAACATTTACCGTCATTTTACGTTTTATCTACAGAAAATGACAGAACGAAAGTACTATTATAATTTCTAGTTTAACATGAAATATTTAGAGATTTTTGTGTTCCAATAAAAAAAAAAAAAACATACTACATCGGTAGCCAGAATACTATAAAATCAACAAATGAACAAAATTAACACAATTAATAGACCACTGTCAGTCGATTTGATTTTACTCCCAATAAAAAAGAAAATAGTTCAACATGATGTGAAATTCTAGAAAACTAAAATGAACATGCATGAAGCAAAGTTAAATTATGGCAAAGTTTTAGTAACTCACGAAGGCAATGAGTGCCTGTGAGATGCTATCGGAAGGATAAACTTTATTACAGTCACAGTGGTATATCATAATTTCATCATTATCATCTCCTCACACGCCTATTGACGCAGAGGGCCTCGGTTAGATTTCGCAATTCGTCTCTATCTTCAGCTTTTAAGTCCATACTTTCCTACTCATCATCTCTTACTTCATGCTTCATAATCCTCAGCCTTGTAGGCTTAGGTCTCCCAACACTTCTAATGCCTTGTGGAGCACAGTTAAAAGCTTGGTTAAGTAATCTCTCTTGGGGAGTGCAAAGAGCATGCCCAAACCATCTCCATCTACCACTTCATCACTATCTTATCCCCATATGGCACTCAAGTAATCTCTCTTATAGTTTCATTTCTAATCCTGTTCTGCTATTTAACTCCCCATATTCTTCTGAAGGCTTACTCCTTAAACCTAAAAAATATGTTGGATTCTGTTTCATTGGCATAGCACGACTCTTGTCCATACCGCAACACCGATCTTTCTAAACTGATATATAGCCTGATTTTATATGTACAGTAGTTTCAGGCGATATGATTTCCAACTTTTGTTTGCCATAGCTATTGTCTGATTGTATTTTTTTTTTCAATCTTTCATTAAACTTCCATTCTAAAGACTCTGTAATAGATATGGAGGGTTCCTAAAAGCTTAAATGATTTTACCTCATTAATCCTTTCTCCTTTAAATGATATTTCAGCTTCCATTGCAAATTCCGCTCTCATCATCTGTCTTTCTTCTATTTATCTTGACCCCTATCTTATGTGATATTTCATGCATTCTGGTAAGCAAGCATTGTAAATCCTGTGTTGTTCTGCTAAAACATACCATCAAAAGGGAATTTTTATATTCTACACATTGCTCTACATATGTCTTCAAATTCAAATTTGGTCAGTACTATTTCTACCTTTTCTAAATCCTGTTATTTCATCAATCTTTTTCTCTAGCCTCTTTAGAATAAGAACATTTTCTTGATAATTCACGTAAGCGTGGTGCCTCTGTAATTATTGCAATCAGTAAGACTTTCATTTTCTGCCATTTCCACCAACACTCTTGGCTCCCATTGATCAGGTTTTGCCTCTTCGTGAAACATTATACAAAATAATCTTGTAAACATGATGGGGTCACTTCA
>NC_090745.1:40585540-40613040 GCF_036898095.1 Palaemon carinicauda
AATCATATACTGTAGTTGTGTATTTAAATGAAATAAAAATAAGAATGAATTTTATCTTTGTAGTATTACAATATTTTCGTCACCAAAAACATATGCTTTGGAAAACTAGAATTGCTTACATGTTTGCCAAGAGATGACAGTATATTGTGGTTGTCATTATATAAATAACTCACGAACTGTGTTTTATATTTATACTTTCTTAGACAGAAATAAAGCTTATTTTATAAACTAAAAACATAACTATCTTAGTAATAATTGTTTCTTTAAAGAAATATGAAAATCCTTCGGTAGCATGCCTTAACCCTGGAACGGTACGGTGGGTCGTCCGCGACACCGAGCGTCAAAAAAAAACAGGTTTTTCTCACGTGACTTACCCCCGTGACTGAATTTGTGGGTGATCGACCTGCAGTAGGTGTCTCGCCTACACGCTCTAGTAGTGTCCAGATGTGCATTGCTGTAGCTGTACTCCTTACCCGATTTCTGAGACGCGTCGGGGTCGAGAGCAACCGAGTTTACCCTTCTAAGGTAATTTGCATAATTATCAAAGTTATTACGTAATATGGAATTGTCGTAGAATGGTGTAACTTGTATAGGTTATCAGTTGTGGAAAGTCTTGGTGGATTGTTTGGCTACCATGTGCATGATTTTTTTTTTAGTTAAAATGTCGTTCATCACCACGAGGACCATTTTACCGCGAGTGCCGCTTTTTCATTTTTTTTCATTTCTTTTGCCAAGTCATTTTTCCGTAAGATATTGCCAAATAGTGTCGTAAAACTTTTGCTTTTTTAGTGTTGGAAAGTGTGTCTAGATGATCTGGCTACCCATGCGTGACTTTGTTTTTGTCAGATAAGACGTAGTTATTGGTATATGGGGTATTTACCTGCGGTTGCCAATTTCTGTTTTTTTTTCAATATTTGTAAAAATTTACTACGTAGTAAGGAATTGTCGTATATTATTGATTTTTTTTTCATGTTTTTTTGTTAGAAAGTGTGCCTTGATGGTTGGGCTAACACGTGCATGTCTTTTTTTTTATCTGAGATGCCGTATATTAGAATGTTGGCCATTTTTCCGCGAGTGACCCTTTTTATTTGTTTTGCATTTTTTTGCTTAGTCATGTTACCGTAAGGAATTGGCAAGTAGTATCTAGATGATCTGGCTACCCATGCCTATCTTTATTTTTTAGCCAGATATGGCATATATATAGGTATGTGTTCGATTTTCCTGTGATTGCCATTTTTTCGTTTTTTCACATTTCTTTCAAAATTACTACGTACTAAGGAACTATCACAGAGTAATGATTAATTTACATGTTTATTTGTCGGAAAATGTTCCTTGATGGTTTGCCTAGCACGTGGCTGAAATTTTTTTTTTCTGAAATGCCGTATAGCCTATTAGAATGTTGGCTATTTTTCCGCGAGTGCCCCTTTTTATTTGTTTTGCATTTTTTTGCTTAGTCATGTTACCGTAAGGAATTGGCAAGTAGTGTCGCAAAACTTATATTTTTATAGTGTTGGAAAGTGTTTCTAGATGATCTGGCTACCCATGCCTATCTTTTTTTTTTAGCCAGATATGGCGTATATATAGGTATTTGTTCGATTTTCCTGTGATTGCCATTTTTTCGTTTTTTCCCATTTCTTTCAAAATTACTACGTACTAAGGAACTATCACAGAGTAATGATTCATTTAGATGTTTATTTGTCGTAAAATGTGCCTTGATGGTTTGCCTAGCACGTGGCTGAATTTTTTTTTTTTTTCTGAAATGCCGTATATTAGAATGTTGGCCATTTTTCCGCGAGTGCCCCTTTTTATTTGTTTTGCATTTTTTTGCTTAGTCATGTTACCGTAAGGAATTGGCAAGTAGTGTCGCAAAACTTATATTTTTATAGTGTTGTTAAGTGTTTCTAGATGATCTGGTTACCCATGCCTATCTTTATTTTTAGCCAGATAGGGCGTATATATAGGTATGTGTTCGATTTTCCTGCGATTGCCACTTTTTCGTTTTTTCTCATTTCTTTCAAAATTACTACGTACTAAGGAACTATCACAGAGTAATGATTCATCTAGATGTTTATTTGTCGGAAAATTTTGTTTACTTCATTTTTGATTGAATATCATCAAATTTTTTTAGCTAAAATATTATGTTGATTTACATTTTTTTTTTTTTTCGATTTTATTTCCCTTCAAAAAATTTTATTTGGGTCAGAATTCTAATTTTATAGTCATAAAATAATTGACAATCATCCAGCAATCCACCATACAATTTTTATGCATATCCAAGAATAATTAGATTAGTAAATAACACCTTGAAATTGACATACCCTTCCTGCATATCAGGTGACAGATTAGGGAGTCTGAGTCAGTGTGGTTGGCGGCCATTTTGTGGACATATCCGAAGCGTAAGTTGCCCTATCTATATATATTCTTGTTCCCTATAGAATTTGTGATATTTTGGCATATTTTTACCTGCATAAATATCATATTATATATTAAATATATATATATTAAATATATGTACTCAAAAAATAACCTTTAGATATGGCCCATGATATAAATGTAATTTACAAAATAATGAAGATTTTTTTTAACATATTTCTATTTTAGGATAACATATGTTTATTCCCTAAAAAAATTAGCCACTTCCTATTTCATTTGGGTACCCCCAAAAATTCATGAAATTTGGACAAATTTTTTTGGCCAAAAAAAGTTACCCTTTTTTCTCATTTCAGATCTTCACCTCCATGGGTCCGACTTCATCCAAAATACATCAAGATGTGTCCTAAACATTCAAGAATCAATTCCTAAAAGGATTTGTGTATATATGTATATATTTTTTTTTATGAATTCTTATGTAAGGTCTTTTTATTTTTCTACTTAATTTTTTAAAATATTTATAAAAAATAGTTTTTCAGCAGATGAGTAGTATTTATCTTTACAGTAGTTTTAAGCATTCATTGAACTTTTTTTTTTTGGCAAAAAAAAAAAAAGGAGGTTACTGCAAAAACAGATTTTTCAAGATTTTTTTTTGCGTCGGGGTCGCGCGCGACCGAGTATACCCTTAAAGGGGTGTCCGAGGAGCGTACCTATCCAGGGTTAATCGGCTAATTTGGAAAGCTGAAACATAAACAATGGTAAAGATCATAATTCGCTATGGTTTTATTTACAAAGATGATACTAAAATGTGAATATTACATGCATTATTATTGGATATTGTTTATTTCAAATATAGTTGTAATTTTTTACCATAGAAAATAGGCATGCAGTGCAGAGCAAGAGCTGAAATGAGCTGGGGGGAGAGAAAGGAGTAGCACAAAGCAAGCCTAGAGCAAAGAAGCGCAGGCTATTAGGAAACATCGTGTCGTATGATTTTTTATTGGGAACATTTGATTTTTTATTTAATAGGTATTTCGGTTCTCTGTGTCGCATATAAGTGAAATCTCGAAGTATAGATGAGCGTAAAGCTCGGGCTGACCGTACATGCAAAGGCAAGCTTAAAAGGGGTTCTGCTATCAGTGCGAGGAAGAGCAAGAGATGAAACAAAGGCAATAACATTAAGATGCACAAGCATCTATAAAACATGTGGGGTAAATCTGAAAGAAGTGCTAGGTTATGATAACAAATAATACCGCAGAACCCATCGTTAAAGATTGTAGGAATCTGATGATAGTTCCTTTATTCTGACGTGTGGGATGTGATTTCCTTGTTTATTCGAAGCCATTCGGCTTTCTATTTTTTTCATAACCGAAGCTACTATTTCTGACAAGCAGCTTTTTAAGCTTTTATCTCAAGTTCTATTATGGTCAACTCTATAGCCTAAGATTATCCGTCAGATCGAAAGAAAATCTCCACATACTGAGCATTTAAGTAAGGTATAATATTTCTATTATTAGTATTATTGACAATACAATGACAATCAAGAAGCAGCAATTGAACGATTGGGGAAAAATCCATCAGACGATGCTTGGTGTCAGAAAGGGATGATTTCTTACTAAGTTATGTGTCCTGGACATGGCAGAATCTCTGTGACTCCAATAATTTAGAGTCCTTCTAGTTCCCACCCTCATCAGTACACTCTAACCTCTTGATATAAAAACATGACATTCCTTGTTATTGTCATTCATTGTGACTGCTAGAAATCATAACTTCAATGGCACTATAGTTTTGTTGCAGCTCACTTTAGTACTGCCATAAAAAGATGTTAAGTTGGGTATGCCAAAAACTGTGACGTTAGTACACCGTTGATGTAGTTCCAACTGTTGCCTATGCCTCATTTTGAGAAGAATGAACTATCATATACAGAGTGTAAAATCGAAAGGTAATCGAATATTTGGGCTATGTTAAATTGCCTTATTATCGCAATAAAACTGAAAATATTCACAAGAATACCCAAGAAATCAGAAGAAATTAAATATTATGAAGTAAATTGATAAACACAAGTAAAGAAAGGTTAGGCCAATGATACAAAAATTTAAGAAAATATAAAAATCTGGAACTTTTATGTGAGAACACAAGAACAAATAGGAAAAGAGTCTTAGATAGAAGGAAAAGAAAAATAGCATATATGCTACAGGTTTGTGAAGGCAGGAATAGATTTTATATAGAGAATGCAGCTCGAAAATGTCAAAAATACATAAAACTGTTCTTCCCAGTATGTCTAGGGACAGACTAATGCAAGGGCATGCACACAACTATCAAAGAAAATGGCAATTATTTTAAAATGATAGTTATCATAGCTTCAAATGAAGTTGCACAAGTATAACTAATATCAGTAGCTATATAGTAGTTTATGTTGTCAAATACAACCTGTGTGAAATATACAAGTGATCAAATAGTTTATATAAATGAGGTATATTCAAACTTCTGGACCTCCTTGTAGAAATCTACATGACTCAATCAGGGGCCGGCCTATATCCCAACATATGGGGGTAAAGGAATAAATGCACAAAATCCTGAAAAAAAAAAAAAAATCACTGAGCTTTGTATGGCAATAGAGAATGCGTATATGAAATGTTTTGTCAAAACTCCTCTTACTTTCATAGTTACAGGGTAATTAGTAAAATAAATTCAATAAACTAAAAACATTATTCCCTACAAGAACAAGAAAATTAAGTATTTCTTCTGTTATCGTAATTTTTTATGATTATTACATTTTAATATAAAACAAATAGTGAGCAATGGCATCTGTATAGATTCCATGAATCCCAAGACGATGTATTACACACGGTAAGTGCACCTTTCAGCCTTCAGTCGTAGCACACTCCTAAGAGAGAGAGTGTGCGTGTGAGTTTGACCTCTGACATTCACTCGATTTTACGTCTGTCTTTAAAATATGGCATCAAGGTCTATAGATATAAGAGGTCTTCTCAGGCCACCTTAGTGCGCAGGTAGCCGGATGGTGGGAGTCGGGTCGGTCAGAGTGATGACGTCACTCGGACTTAACCGTGGCTGAGTAACCTGTGGAACTTCCATAAGAAAATAAAGGAACCATGCTTTCTGCTTTGTATTTTTCAATCTTTTCGAAGATTTATATTTTATTCTTTTAGGATAATAAAAGTAAGATTACAAATACATAACTTTATTACACTCAAATAACCAAACAAATATCTGATGATGTAAATAACTGAAATTTGTTGAGCAACAGACAGTTTAAATTCATAAAATAAATAATGATATATACACAATATATATTTCATTTATGTTCTATATCACGTTGCGAGCTTTTTCATTTTATTCTGCGCTTTTCTTGATGAACTAATATTTCTATTTAAAACACGAATTCTAAAAAATGTATGACATCTAACAAAAAATTTAATCACTTCGTATGGTAATGGGATATCATTGCTTTTAAAACACTCGCTAATTAAATCAGTCAATTTATCCGTCGCTCCTTTTCCAGGTTTTAGGTACTTTTCCCCATGATGACAAAGAAACATTTTTTCCATCGTTTTTAAATGCATCAAAAATTCTTCGCTTGTTTGCATTAGTTTTCCATCTCTTGCACTTATGGCACCAGTCCACGTGCCATCTCCCTTCGTCGCTGCAGTTCCAAAGAATTCATATTCAGGAAACTTACGAGCTATATAACCCCCTACGTATTGTAAGCCTCCATCTTCCATCGCTTTCCCTAATGCTTCTTTTTCAGTGTCAAATTCTACATATTCATCATTTTGCAAACCATTAACAAATTCCCCTGGCAAACAAAACAGCATTGCCGATAGACTCAGCTCTTTTTAAATAGAAGTTTCTTCATCTACAAAGGATGCACTTTGTTCAACAGGAAAACTGGAAAATGAGCCTGACGTCATCATATCACTATTGCAACTTTCAACGTTGCAGTTTGATCCTAACAGTTTGCTGTCTTTTCCTAGAATGTGGGCTCTGACTCGGTGCTTAAATGCGACGGGTGATGGGTGTTGATGGTATGCACCCATCTGTCTTATGCAGCCAAAAAAGTGTTCAAGACCATCTTGATTTAGCCTATAAGTAAGAAAATATGATGTATCAAATTTAGCTTTGACCATTTTCAGCAGCTTCATTAGAGAATTGCACGATATAATTAAGCCTTTTTGGAAAGGATAGAGCCTATTGCTTTTAATTACTTTCATTTCTTTAGATACTCGAATCATATCTTGCAACGTTTTATTTTGTAGGTCCAGATTCATCCCATAGGCATTTCTTGATGGCTTCCTATCACGAGGTACTCGAGAATTGAATAAATCGAACCAGGTATCTACAAGATATATAAACTGAGTTGTCGTTTCCCAATGCTTATCTTAGAGCAGACCTTTGTTACCGAAGTCCTGAAGGCATTTATATGTAGTTTCGGACAGTAATTGCACCGCTAGTTTAACATTCATGCGTTGCATACCCATAACATTGATGTGCTTTTCAGAGAGTTTATATGCTGTCCGTAGATCACTTTTGTTTTTCATAATTAACTCCCTGACTGAACCACTAAGAGCAAACCTATCTCCCGACAATACAAATCCATGATCAAGAAAATTATTCCTAATGAGTTTTATTAGGTGCGGTGCATCGGCAAACACATGTATTTCTCTGTTATCATCTACCGGGTTAACAAATGCAGAATTGTCTATATCAATGCCTAAGGAATTCCACAAACTGATATTTGTTGATCCTAAGTCACTAACCATGGCTACTACAGGAAACCCAGCTTTCTCAACCCGAATAATCAATTTAAAAAGGAGATCTTTTTTCATGTTAGTGTCGAAATTGTAATAAATAATTTGTTTCCAGGAAGTCGTAAGTCCTCTGATCATTGCACATTGTACTTTGGATTTAGGATCATACAAAGTGTCCGCGCCTTTATCGTAACTCCAAATTTGTGCAACACTGCACTCGTCAAATGAAATTACACACAGACGCTCGTGTTCCAGCATTGCTCCGATTTTATTTTTAATAAGTGGATTACCGATTCCAAAATGCCAGGTTCTACAGCTATCTTACTTGACCAGCGATATAAAGTTGATAAAGAAGAAAAAGGTAATTTCCACTCTTCTCTTAAAAACTTAAAAGCTTTTGGACTCAAACTGCGTAACGTTAAGGCTTTGCTGATATCATCGTCTTCCCAAGTATTAATATTACTTCCAGTGACAAGACATGCTACTTGTTTGGGTGAAAAGTATTTCTTTAAATTAGCTTTTACTACAGCAGTTGCTGATGCATACATCTCATTGAACTTAACGTACATCGCTGTTTTCTCTTTTTTCCAGTTTTCCTTTTCTTTTTCCACTTGACCTTATTATCCAACCATTTAGCTTTTTCATTTTCCCATTTAGCCCTTTCAGTAGCAAAATAGCTTTCTTCAACTTCCCACTGCTCTTTTTCACATTTCCACTTTACCTCATATTCTTCCCACTTCCGTTTGATATCATCTCTCTCCTTCTCCAGTTGCTCAATTACACGTTGCAAATCTTCAATCGTGGGCACCGATTTGACTTTTTGTACAAAAATCTTCCCTGTTTCGTCTTGCTCTTGACTAAGGATTTCATCTACAAGTCGTTTTTGTCCTCTTTTGTCGGCTCTTACCATCCTGGACGTATCTGATTAAAATCAAAATTGAATTATTAAAAAGATGGACTTGTATAGAGAACAATGCGATTAGAATTTTCGGACATTATTGAATATGCAAAAATCTGAACTAAAATTTATGAATGGTACTTTTTCACAGCGAAATGGAATAAAAGAAAATCTTTTTTTAACTATATATGAGAAAAACAACTCATTCCGCGATTTCCAGATTACTGGTGAATAATAAAGTGGATATACAATAATTATAATCTATGTAAGTTGATTACAGCGTCATTTATATCTTAATGTTTAACCAAGAATACACGATACTGGTTTCTTACCTTGTGATGCATGTGAATGTCCAGTTGTAGGTAAATGCATCGTTGGTACAGATCCTTTCTTTATTCTGATGAGAGATCGAGGCACTGATTGATTCAGCAATTCATACATCAAATTCCTTTCAAATGCACCAGCTTCAAATTGTTTACTACATATCTGAGCGTTTTCCCCATTAATAAGATCTTCTCGTTTGCACAGCTGAATCCACGTTTTCCTTGTGATGATATCCTTAGGGAATTTATGAAAAGTGAGATCCTTACTTTTTCCTCTATATGAGAAGCATCCGAAAACTGCACAATTACTGGGCATTTTGTTCTATATAAAACAGCTTTGATCAGCAAGGCGGAAGTGTACACCACGTTTGCTTGTAAACAACTGCCCGGTCAAGGGGTGATCGACCTTTGGTATGCTTGGGTGAATCTAGTCTATGACCTTGGCCGCACCTATAGGTACTGCCTACGTCACAGTCTGTACCTGCGCAGAAGACTCATATTTTTGGTCGGGGTTGAGAAGACCTCCTTAATCTATAGACCTTGTATGGCATTAGCCGGTCGCCGACGTTCACCTCATAGGGAGTGTGCAATGAGTCTACACAGTTATGGCTCTAAATAGAGGTAGTCTGAAATTTCAAATTTTTGCATAGTTTGTGATTGTACACATATTTCGTAGACTAATTACTAGCTCTACTATCCGTGACATTTGCTGAATGAGCGTTTCAAAGAGATGAGCATTAATGTCTCTATATTGGTGATAATTTCAAGTGATGTTATATTTATTGCCTCCGTACCCTGTTATTTCTTGTATGATTTAGAATGATCGTCACTTTCCCTTCTTGTATCAAACACTTTGTAAGTGATTCGTCTGACATGGAGAACTGTGAGGGTGCACTTCAAGTTATAGCAGTAGTTAATGGGCCTTTCTTACAGTTAATATGGGTTTATAATTTTGGGGTAATCACACAGAGAATTGTAAGAATAATAGTGATAAACTTTTTGCGATGGGAATGTCAAGTGGAGATTAATATCAATTCTGGGTACATTTCTAACTCTTGATTATTAAAGTATTAAAATGATGAAAACAATAAATGATAACAAAAAAGTACAAAAATTTCAGTAATAACTATAAGACGACAATTCACATGTATGATAAATAAGAACCGAATTATTTTCATATGATAATAATGATAGCTGAAGGAGTAGTTACACAAGTGTACCCCAACACCACTCACAGTCTGGAAGAAATGGTAATTACTAGCAGTAGCTACATAGCAGTTCATGTTGAATGCAGATAAGTGTGTGAAACATCTTACTGATAAGATAGTTCATCTGACATGATGGCATGCTTATTACCCTGCACCTACTTATAGTCATCTGCAAGACTTGCGCTACACAAGACGATAATCTCCTCACAGGAAGCATTCTCTCAATAAACGTACACAACTTTTGGTTTGAAGAGATGTAAAAGAAATCATTACAGCCGAAGCATTGGGTTGTGGATTTATACCTTGTTCCATTGTCCAAGTAGGGTTTAGAAGATATGGGTCTCAGTGTCACTACATTGTTCGTGATTTCAAATAATGTTATTCATTACAACTTCACCCTGTTATTCGAAACGTCTTTTTGAATAGTAAGGTCACTTTCTCTCCTTGCATCAGATGCTGTATGTGATCCATCTGACAAGGAGAATTTTGAGGACCAAATTTCTAAATCATTGGATTTCACTAGACTTCTGTTTCTCCAAATAATTTTAACAACAATGTCATGGAAACGATAATTCTTGAGCTTAGTCTTGTGGGGTATCAATGGATTAAATCCTCTTTTCTATGTGGATGCTGTTGGAAGTGGGCATCCGAAATTTCTTCCTTTTTAAGTTTCTTTTTTTTTTTATGGGAAACAAACGAAATTGGCTTTAGTTGATATTTGATCATGGATTTGCTGTGTGACATTATTGTACCATTTATTATTTTTTAATATTAGTGTTTGGAAATTCAAAAGTTTTTATGTCTTACAGACAGGAAAAAAAATGTATTATCTTGAGAAATAGAGTCAGACAGACAGTCAGTTTTCAATCATATTTTTGTGAGCCAAAATATGGGTAACTCCTATTTATTATGGCACACCAGCCTACTTTCCGTTAATAATATATAATTTTCCGTTGCATTGTTTCCAACAACTCCCATATATTATTAGGGGTGATGCCAGCGGCGTAACTAGGAGCCTGTAAAGGTTGGGGTGAGGGCGGGGTACCTGGGCAGTACAGCTGAACATTGGTGTCGGCACGGCTATGCACACATTATGATACTCATTCTTTTTTTTAAGTCGTATGAAAAGATATTAAGGTTGTTTAAAGTATTTAAGCCTATTAATCTGGGAATCACATTTGTATATAACTCAATCTTGCCCAGAATATAGTCAAGAAAATAAAAGTTGACACTTGTTTATTATAAAAGAGAATAAGAAAAAAAAAGATATATATATATATATATATATATATATATATATATATATATATATATATATATATATATATATATATATATATATATATATATATATATATATATATATGCATAGATCATGGAATATATCTTTGCCATGCTGAAACAGTGAGTCGAAAGAAGTTAAAACATGTGATTGCTACAATTAATGACTTCAGTTAAAGTATAAATAGTAAGATTCCATTACAATTGGTTACTTGATCTAAATAATAAATCAAGTAAATCATTTAAATAATACTATTGATAACAATGTTGCACGTTTATCAATTTAATACAGCTGCATCATTCTTTTTTTTATATTTACTAACAATAGTGTTAACAAACTTTTCCATATCGAAATTCTTTGGATTGCCCCTGGTAGATTTCAGTTAATGTGACACTGGGCAATTTATGATCAAATACAGAATTTCTGGGATAGTTCTTTATGTGTGTTAATGAAGAGAAGCTTCACTCACAAGAAGCAGATGTTGTTGGTAATACAAGAGAATTTATTAAATTTATTAACATTTTGTACAAACCTGGAAATGCATCTTTAAATGGAACTAATAAAAGCTGTCAAATTCACAATGTTGGCAAATTAACCCTGTCAGCTTTATTACATTTTACTAATAGTTTTGCTTGTCCTATCTCGACATCTACTGGTAATAATTCTAAATCAATATTATACTTAGTTGCCATTGTCTCCAACTGGTCCTGCTGTAAAAATTTAGGGAGGAAGGATCAAGAGAGGATATAGAATGGTGAAAGGATTGGTTGGCATTATCAAATATTGGTTCATTTCAGTTAGAAGTCTGTCCATTACTGGATAAAAGAGTGTAATTTTCCATACTTCTTGTTCCTCATACTCACACACTTTTCAATGTCCAGTTGTTTACTAGACAGCAGAATCCTTTATATGCCTCATCAATTTATGTATTCTTTACTTGGTAGGTGAAACCTTAATATTATCCGTCTCGTACATTACAACTGTTTTCTATCTAAAGGTTTGCCATTGTTTTTCTGAGCGGTCATTCTCTCATTCCTGCAGAATAACATTAATAATTTTGGGCAGCTACTGACACGGCGACTGAAGCATATCTGATACCAGCTTCGTTTAGTGTAAAGTATGTTTGAACATTATATATATATATATATATATATATATATATATATATATATATATATATATATATATATATATATATATATATATATATATATATATATATATATATATTTATATATACATATATACATATATATATATATATATATATATATATATATATATATATATATATATATATATATATATATATATATATATATATATATATATATATATATATATGTATATATAAATATATATACAAAATTAAAGTTCATTAGTAAAGTGCTTGCAATTTATGCACGGCCGCCTGTGCGGCACTGGGATGAAGAAATCTCTTAAAGGGTATCTATGACTGTAGGAAAGGTATCAAGCAGAACCTTTCATGATACTTACTGACAAGACCATCTTGTATCACTGGGTTTTTTTAGATATCTAATTTGTTTATTAGGAAATAATTCCTTTTGCTTTGCAAGAAAAATATCATGTGGTGTGTGTGAGGACGACAAAAATGTATAAATCCCTTCTAGCAAACTAAAGAAAGAGGCAGCCAGAAGAACTGATTTGACGCTGTCATCGATAATAAGATTCAATCTGTGAATTTAACAGTGAATGTAAAATGCTCTCGATTCCTCCCTCTCGTTACAGAAGCACCATCATTTGTTTGCCTTAAACAAAGTTGAGAAAAAATCGAGCACAATCTGAGAACCTTTAACAAACTATCGTGATTTAGCATGAAGGTTGTGCAACCAAATAAAGTCTAAGAATTGGTACCCCCCCCCCCCCCAATCTCTCTCTCTCTCTCTCTCTCTCTCTCTCTCTCTCTCTCTCTCTCTCTCTCTCTCTCTCTCTCTTGATATGCAATAATGCAATATTTCTGAAAGTTTGTGTAGGATGATTTCATATCCCGATGTTTTACCAACTGTCTATATGCCAGCCAGTCTGCAAATCTTGTTGCGTCATATATAAAAATATAACGATATATATATATATATATATATATATATATATATATATATATATATATATATATATATATATATACATATATGTATATATACATATATATACATATATATGTGTGTGCTTGTGTGTGTGTTTGCATGTGTTGCGTGTGTGTGTGTTTGTATGTGTGTTGCGTGTATGTGCGTAAAAATCAGAAAGACTGACACATGGTGAGCATAAAATGTATAATGATCACGGAGGGAAAAAGAAAAAGACTTGATTGAAGTTAATACTTTCCTCCATTGGGGAGATTAATAACAATAATAATAATATATATATTATATATATATATATATATATATATATATATATATATATATATATATATATATATATATATATATATATGTGTGTGTGTGTGTGTGTGTCTATATATATATATATATATATATATATATATATATATATATATATATATATATATATATATACATATATATATATATATGTATATATATACACACACACACACACACACACACACATATATATATATATATATATATATATATATATATATATATATATATATGTATATATATATATATATATATATATATATATATATATATATATATATATATATATATATATATATATATATATATATATATCGTCATCATCATCATCTTCTCCGCCTATTGACGTAAAGGGCCTCGGTTAGATTTCGCCAGTCGTCTCTATCTTGAGCTTTCAATTCAATACTTCTCTATTCATCTACTTCACGCCTCATGGTCCTCAGCCAACTAGGCCTGGGACTTCCAACTCTTTTAGTGCCTTATGAAACCAAGCTGAACGTTTGGTGAACTAATCGCTCTTGGGAAGTGCGAAGAGCATGCCTAAACCATCTCCATTTATTCATCATCATGATATCATCCACATATGGCACTCGAGTATTTTCTCTTATAGTTTCATTTCTAATCCTTCCCTGCCATTTAACTCTCATTATCCTTCTGAGTGCTTTGTTCTCAAATCTACTAAATCTATTCGAGATTGTTTCATTGTCTTACCATGACTCATGTCCATATAGTAACATATATTCTGATTTCCTTCTTTTAATCTTTCACTGAACTCTAACTATATAAAGATCCTGTATTGGAGATCATAGTTTATAAATATTTAAAGGATTCTACCTCATTAATCCTATCTCCTTTCAATGATATTTCATCTTCCGTTGCATACCTCGTTCTCATCATCTGTCTCTCTTCTTTTTATCTTGAGCTCAACCTCGTGTGATATTTCCTGCATTCTTGTAAGAAAGCATTGGAAATTCTGTGGTGTGCTACTAATAAGGACACCATTATCAGCATATTCTAGGTCTGCTGATTTTCTATCACCAATCCAGTCTAGTCCTTTTCCACCTTCTCCGACTGCTCTACGCATTACAAAATCCATGAGGAGGATAAACAACGTAGGTGACAAAACATTATACTTTATATTTTCGTAACGACTGACGTAAGTACTATGCCTCTGTATTTATTTCAATCAGTCAGGTTTCCTTATTTTGGCATTTTTACCAATACTCCTAGCTCCCATTTATTAGGTTTTGCCTCTTCATGCCACATACTACAAAATAATCTCATAAGAATTCTGGGAGTCACTTCAATTTCAGCCAATATCATGGCGGCAGTTATTCCATCCTATCCAAGGGCTTTCCATCTCTTGAGTCTTTTAATGATAGCTTCGACTTCAAACACGGAATTCATTTATGGGCACATCAAGGTCTCTATCAGTTTCAGGTATATCAATCAAATTATTCCTTTCATACCTCCTAATCATAACCTCACCAAAGTGTTTCCTCCAACGTTGTCTTTCTTCTTCTTCTGTTGTTATACCAGATCCTTCTTTATTATTGATGGGTATATGCTTCTTCTTCTTTTCCCCAGCAGAGATTCCATTAATAATTCTATGAACAGTTATTAGACAATAGCCACTCCCTGAACTGATAGCTTTGTCAATCTCATCTGCTTTACTCTCTAAATATTCTTTCCAGTCATTCTTGACTTCTCTTTTGACTTCACTATCATTACTGGAATACTTACCATGCTCTACCTTGTAATTTTCATTACTTCCTCGAAAACATTGAACAATTTCTGTCTTTGTCTATTTTTCATAGTATCCCACGTACCATCTGATATCCAATGCTTTCTGTGAATATATCTATCTATATATACATATGTATATATATATATATATATATATATATATATATATATATATATATATATATATATATATATATATATATATATGTGTGTGTGTGTGTGTGTGTGTGTGTGTGTGTGTGTGTGTGTAAATCTCTCTCTCTCTCTCTCTCTCTCTCTCTCTCTCTCTCTCTCTCTCTCTCTCTCTCTCTCTCTCTCTCTATATATATATATATATATATATATATATATATATATATATATATATATATATATATATATATATATATATATATATATATATATATATATATATACATCACTTGAAATTATCACCAAAAAAGAGACATTGATGCTCATCTCTTTGAAACGCTCATTCAGCAAATGTCACGGATAGTAGAGCTAGTAATTAGTCTACGAAATATGTGTACAATCACAAACTATGCAAAAATTTGAAATTTCAGACTACCTCTATTTAGAGCCATAACTGTGTAGACTCATCGCACACTCCCTATGAGGTGAACGTCGTCGACCGGCTAATGCCATATTTTAAGGACAGACGTAAAATCGAGTGAATGTCAGAGGTCAAACTCACACGCACACACTCTCTCTCTTAGGATTGAGCTACGACTGAAGGCCGAAAGGTGCACTTACCGTGTGTAATTGTTGTTGTTGGGGTATTAAAGCCAACACTTGTTGTTGGCACGGGCCTTTCCCTTGGTTGGCCCGTAGGGGATCTGTAAAAATTTTTAAGGTAGTTGCATTAATGGAAATTTGAAAGGTTTTTAGTAGTAGAAAAAGATGTGGATAGGGTAAGGATGATGGTGGTAGTGGTAGAGGGCCATCATTTCTCGGATAGTGGTAGTTTGAAAAGTGGGGGTGTAAGGCTTTTGAAGATTAGAGAGAAATTGTGCAGGTGGGGTTGTCCAACCCTTTACTCCCTAGGGTCCCTGCAGAGAGATTTTAAGTGGTAGATTAGTTGAGAAGTGAAAGGGGGTGATGTGAATAGAGCCTTACAATGAGGGGATGAGATGGTGCATGGAATGAAGAGGTCTTACCTTGGTGGAGGTAGTGTTGAAAGCAACTGTGCATGTGTGTCTATGCTTTCGACAATTGCTTTTGCCAGTGTGGCTGCCTCTTTCATGGCATGTGGTGTGTTGGTGTCTACAAGTAGATCACCTCGTAGCTGTGCTGTTTCTCTGCATTCTAGTAGATAGTGCAGGAGAGCTTGTTGTGGTATGACATCACAGTGTTCACACCTTGTCTGGATGTCATCTAGGAGTTCCCAGTTTGCTTTGTAACCCAGCCGGAGTCTGTGTATACATACTGCCAGTTTTCTTGGGGTGTATCTGTCTATGGGAGGGGGTTCTAGTTCCGATGCCCATTTGTACCATGTTGCAGAGGGAGAGCCATTCTCTATCCTCATATGTAGTTCCTTGATTAGGTTGTTCTTGAGCTGTGTCTTTATTTTGTTTTTGATTTGTTGCAGCGCAGGCTGTATGTGCACCTGTACATTGTGAATGTGTTTGGTGCTTTTGGCTAGCTCATCAGCCTTTTCATTCCCTGGTATCCCGATGTGACTGGGGATCCAGTTTATAGTTACTAGTCTGTTTCTTTCATTATGTTGATGTAAGAGGATTTTAATGTCCGCTATCAGGGATTTGTTTTCTTTGTTTTTGTCCTGCTGTAGGACCTGCACTGAGGATCGTGAATCAGTATGGATGACTACTGGTCCTTCCTCATTTTCAATAGAGTATTTTAATGCTTGCTGTATTGCGACAAGCTCTGTCTGCAGGGTGGAGACATTATTGGATGTTCTCCAGCAAGCTGTGAAATTGCAGGAGTGAACTGCCGCTCCTGCTGTTTGGGTTCCAGGATCTACTGTACCATCAGTATAGTAGATCTGTGCCCCTACATCGTCTTGGGATTCATGGAATCTATACAGATGCCATTGCTCACTATTTGTTTTATATTAAAATGTAATAATCATAAAAATTTACGATAACAGAAGAAATACTTAATTTTCTTGTTCTTGTAGGGAATAATGTTTTTGGTTTATTGAATTTATTTTACTAATTACCCTGTAACTATGAAAGTAAGAGGATTTTTGACAAAACATTTCATATACGCATTCTCTACTGCCATACGAAGCTCAGTGATTTTTTTTTTTTTTTTCAGGATTTTGTGCATTTATTCCTTTACCCCCATATGTTGGGATATAGGCCGGCCCCTGATTGAGTCTTGTAGATTTCTACAAGGAGGTCCAAAAGTTTGAATATACCTCATTTATATAAACTATTTGATCACTTGTATATTTCACACAGGTTGTATTTGACAACATAAACTACTATATAGCTACTGATATTAGTTATACTTGTGCAACTTCATTTGAAGCTATGATAACTATCATTTTAAAATAATTGCCATTTTCTTTGATAGTTGTGTGCATGCGCTTGCATTAGTCTGTCCCTAGACATACTGGGAAGAACAGTTTTATGTACTTTTGACATTTTCGAGCTGCATTCTCTATATAAAATCTATTCCTGCCTTCACAAACCTGTAGCATATATGCTATTTTTCTTTTCCTTCTATCTAAGACTCTTTTCCTATTTGTTCTTGTGTTCTCACATAAAAGTTCCAGATTTTTATATTTTTTTAAATTTTTTGTATCATTGGCCTAACCTTTCTTTACTTGTGTTTATCAATTTACTTCATAATATTTAATTTCTTCTGATTTCTTGGGTATTCTTGTGAATATTTTCAGTTTTATTGCGATAATAAGACAATTTAACATAGCCCAAATATTCGATTACCTTTCAATTTTACACTCTGTATATGATAGTTCATTCTTCTCAAAATGAGGCATAGGCAACAGTTGGAACTACATCAACGGTGTACTAACGTCACAGTTTTTGGCATACCCAACTTAACATCTTTTTATGGCAGTACTAAAGTGAGCTGCAACAAAACTATAGTGCCATTGAAGTTATGATTTCTAGCAGTCACAATGAAGGACAATAACAAGGAATGTCATCTTTTTATATCAAGAGGTTAGAGTGTACTGATGAGGGTGGGAACTAGAAGGACTCTAAATTATTGGAGTCACAGAGATTCTGCCATGTCCAGGACACATAACTTAGTAAGAAATCATCCTTTTCTGACACCAAGCATCGTCTGATGGATTTTTCCCCAATCGTTCAATTGCTGCTTCTTGATTGTCATTGTATTGTCAATAATACTAATAATAGAAATATTATACCTTACTTAAATGCTCAGTATGTGGAGATTTTCTTTCGATCTGGCGGATAATCTTAGGCTATAGAGTTGACCATAATAGAACTTGAGATAAAAGCTTAAAAAGCTGCTTGTCAGAAATAGCAGCTTCGGTTATGAAAAAAAATAGAAAGCCGAATGGCTTCGGATAAACAAGGAAATCACATCCCACACGTCAGAATAAAGGAACTATCATCAGATTCCTACAATCTTTAACGATGGGTTCTGCGGTATTATTTGTTATCATAACCTAGCACTTCTTTCATATATACCCCACATGTTTTATAGATGCTTGTACATCTTAATGTTATTGCCTTTGTTTCATCTCTTGCTCTTCCTCGCACTGATAGCAGAACCCCTTTTAAGCTTGCCTTTGCATGTACGGTCAGCCCGAGCTTTACGCTCATCTATACTTCGAGATTTCACTTATATGCGACACAGAGAACCGCAATACCTATTAAATAAAAAATCAAATGTTCCCAATAAAAAATCATACGACACGATGTTTCCTAATAGCCTGCGCTTCTTTGCTCTAGGCTTGCTTTGTGCCACTCCTTTCTCTCCCCCCAGCTCATTTCAGCTCTTGCTCTGCACTGCATGCCTATTTTCTATGGTAAAAAATTACAACTATATTTGAAATAAACAATATCCAATAATAATGGATGTAATATTCACATTTTAGTATCATCTTTGTAAATAAAACCATAGCGAATTATGATCTTTACCATTGTTTATGTTTCAGCTTTCCAAATTAGCCGATTAAGGCATGCTACCGAAGGATTTTCATATTTCTTTAAAGAAAAAATTATTACTAAGATAGTTATGTTTTTAGTTTATAAAATAAGCTTTATTTCTGTCTAAGAAAGTATAAATATAAAACACAGTTCGTGAGTTATTTATATAATGACAACCACAATATACTGTCATCTCTTGGCAAACATGTAAGCAATTCTAGTTTTCCAAAGCATATGTTTTTGGTGACGAAAATATTGTAATACTGCAAAGATAAAATTCATTCTTATTTTTATTTTATTTAAATACACAACTACAGTATATGATTATAATGAACATATAAAATGTTGTTAAGTCAATCCTGCCAGACTACCATGTGAGTAAAAAAAAATGAATGATAACTATGGAATAATCTAGGTTTCAGGCAACTAGGCTAGCTTACCGACAACACACTAGAGCCAGAGTACGATAAAAGAATAAAGATAAAGTTAACGGTAAATATTCTTACTTTACTTACACTTAAAACTCTATACCTTAATTAAAATGAGTATATTATATGACTTAAAGTCAAGCCTTCCAAACTACTACCCTATCAATGAACAATATGCAATTAGAATACCCATTAAGGGGGCCGGCAGGTATACCAATATATGAGGGTATAGGAAGAAAAAAACAAAATCCTGAAAAAATTCACTGAACTTCGTATGGCGATGGAGAATGCATATACGAAATATTTTGTCAGAAATCCTCTTACTTTCATAGTTACAGGATAATTAGTAAAAGTAATCCAATAAACCCTACAAAAGATACAGTATTTCTTGTTATCGTAAATTTTTATAATTATTACATTTCAATATAAAACATATGAGCAATGGCATCTGTATAGATTCCTTGAGTCCCAAGACTAAGTATTACACAGGTAATTACATCCTTCGGCCCTCAGTCGTAGCACAAACCTGAGAGAGAGTACTAGTTTGAGTTGGACCTCTGACATTCAGACATTCACTTGTTTTTACGTCTGATTTTCTCGGTTTCGGAAAAAAATTTCATCATGCAAAAGAGGAAAAGGCAATTTCAACATCTTTCTATCATAAGGAAGAAGAAAATTTGCTCTAATAAGAGTTCAGAAGTGGTAATATCTGTGAAATTAGCGTAGTGACGGAGAGATGATGAAGGAGCAATGGTCTCATAAGGCCCGTACACACTTGGAAATATTGTTTGGAAACGGTTTCCAAACAGTTTGGAAACTGTTTCCGAAAACTTGATTCCAAACAGTTTGGAAACAGTTTGCAAATTATTTGTAAAATACTTCTAAACAATATTTCAGGTCCACACCCCAGTTGTTGTCATGCCTGTGATGAGTGTAGAGGTTGCTGCAGCAGCATCTGCATTTTATTTGGCACATTTGATAAAGTCAAGGGAGGTTAAGAAAAAGAGAAAGGTATGGATGAGGAATTTTTTTTGAAAAAGGACCCTATGGTGATTTGCTTTTGGCAAATTCAATTTGTTCTAGAGTTTTCTCGGCAGACCACATGGCGTTATCACTGCAAGTCTCGAGTAGGTACTAGTTCATCGTCGCCTCGGCCGCACACACACACACACACACACACACACACACACACACACACACACACAGTGTTTCCCATTCTGGATGGGAAACAGTAATTCGTGAAATGGTGTTTGGAAATGGTTTGCAAAGTTTGTAAGCAGTTTCGAAACATTGTTTGCATACAGTTTGGAAACAGTTTCTAAGCTGTTTGGAAAACGTTTCCAAGCTGTTTGGAAACCGTTTCCAAACATTGTTTCCAAACAATGTTTCCAAGTGTGTACAGGGCTTAAAGAAGCAAGCCGGACGGCCCCCTTAACCAAAGTTTCATTCACGTTGCCTATGCACGATAATTTATAGCTTTTATTTGTGTGGTGCTTGATTATAAAGCTAAGGAAAATATCTATATCGTGTTATAATAAAACCATATTCTTGGGTTTTCAGAAACTTTGTAATGTTATCTTATAAATTCAGCATTTACATTTGATTAAGTAATTTGCACATTCATAGGTTCTTACTAAATTTCTTTTTTGTTTCTTAGTTTCAGACATGGTTTTCTGCAATTATAAACAGAATAACAGTTATGAATATTGTTTGCTTTCTTGCCTTCATTTACAACTTTTTAGTTTATATTTGGCAAAATATTTTCTTGAGGGTCTTTTCTCCATTGTCAAGGGAATAATGTAAAAATGTCAGTCTTATGCTACATTGTTTACTATCGTACGATGATTGAAATACAAGCAAAACACTTATTATCGGATTCAATTGTTCATAATAAAAGAGCAGTTTTATGTTCGGTTGTTATAAAAGAGCAGTTTTAAGTTCCGTTATTATGGTGGCTGTATGCATATGTGCAATGATTATAACATTAATAATGATACTTTTATCTTTTAATTTTCCAACCAATGGAAATAGAAGATGAAATGAATATTATTATCGGGATACTGTAGATGTTAGACGGATACCCTACAGAAGACGGCACCAACGCATCAGGAATTGCATCATAATAAAATAGGGCTGCTTAGAACTTCATACAAAAATGGTTATTGGTCGTTTTATAAGATATGTACACTTAGTTAATCTTAAATTGTATAAATATTGTACAGTACAAAATCACAGTAATCTTGTTTATTGTAAATGTATGCTACGTATGCGGTGAGTCAAGACGTCCAAAAAATAACAGCGAACACTTATAGTAGCGCTAAGCTTTACTGTTGTGATAGTAGTATATTACAGTAGTATACACTCCAGTATCAGTTAATGTTATACAGTATTACTAGATAGGAACAACTATACTGTGATAGAAACAAAGTTAAAACAATATTATGCAGTAAACAGTGTGTTAATTATCTGAGCGTCGGCAATGGGCAGTGAGTTATTCGACGCTAGAACACCAAAGATATGAAAAATCACGCTTTTTGCGCCTGTCTCCGTTACCTACCTTTGCAAAGAGTGGGGGCAGACTGTATTAGTGTGTTTTAATATTTCTGACATTTTTACTCGGATCTGTTTGCATATCAATTCGTTATCTGATGAATGATGGTTACTTGCATTCACCTCGTCTCTCTGTTAACAACCATCTCACCCTTTGATGAACCTCGGAGTTCTCAGTTCCATTCTACATTTTTTCGCCCACCACTAAGCCCAATCCTTGTTATGATGCCGACTACCGATCCTGACCCTTCAACCCACACTTTATCATTGAAACTGCCACCCATTGCCATCAGAGAAGCTTTCACTTGATTCCAGCACACCAAAGTACAATTTCACATCACATGGTTGTCAGTGGCCAAGAACATGTAAGTGGACCATCGCTTGTGGTGGTGCCCCTCCACACCCATCACTAATATTTTTTTTTATATGATGCAGATATGGGTACATTTTTTGGTAGACACTGGTGCTTGTCGTTCACTTCTACCAGAGTTACTCGCGAAATCACAACACGACACTTCCCCCAACCTCGGGGGGGAGGCTGATTTAAAAAATAGAACAAAAGGAAACTTTTCTTCTCTATTCTCCTCCCAGCCTGAGTTTGGTTGGTACTGCTAGGGTGCTATAGCCCACTCTTCCCTGGTATCCACCACAATGAAGCTTCATATGCTTGATCCCCCACTGCTGTTACATCAACGGCCACCATGGCTAGTGGAGGAACCAGCAAGGCCTACCAGAACTGCATCACCAATGCTCACTATTCATTCCTTTTTTCTAACACAGTTATCCTCCTGCCTCCTAGAGCTTTCTTCGCTGCATCCATCCATCACTCCATCAACTCTTGCATTCA
Source organism: Palaemon carinicauda (assembly GCF_036898095.1). Classification (NCBI taxonomy): domain Eukaryota; kingdom Metazoa; phylum Arthropoda; class Malacostraca; order Decapoda; family Palaemonidae; genus Palaemon; species Palaemon carinicauda. Next base: position 40,608,473 of record NC_090745.1, read on the forward strand.
TCACCTTCTTCAGCAAATAGCCTTTATACATTTTATTTTTCCAGGTAGTAGGTTGGCGAGGGTACCAGCCACCTATTGAGATACTACTTCTAGATAGTTATGTGGTCTTTTGACTGTCCAGATAGTACTACATTAGATCCCTCTCTCTGGTTAGGGTTCATTTTCCCTTTGTTTACACACAAACACTGAATAGTCTGGACTATTCTTTACATATTCTCCTCTGTCCTCATACAAATGACAACACAGATTACCGAACAATTCTTCTTTACTCAAGGGGTTACTGCACTGTAATTGTTCAGTCTCCACTTTCCTCTTGGTAAGGGTAGAAGAGACTCTTTATCTATGGTTAGCAGCTCTTCTAGAAGGAGACTCTAAAATCAAACTATTGTTCTCTAGGCTTGGGTAGTGCCATAGCCTCTGTACCATGGACTTCCACTGTTTTGGGTTGGAGTTCTACTGCTTGAGGGTACACTCGAGAACACTATTCTATCTTATTTCTCTTTCTCTTGTTTTGTTAAAGTTTTAAGTTTATATAGGAGATATGTTATTACTCTTCTTACTCTTTTTATTTCCCCTTTTTCCTTTCCTCACTCGGCTATTTTCCCTGTTGGAGCCCCTGTTTTTCCAACTAGGGTTGTACCTTAGAAGATAATAATAATAATAATAATAATAATAATAATAATAATAATAATAATAATAATAACACATTCATATACACTCTAGCTAGTAAATAATTTCTTACTCTCGTTCTGACCGTTACTACTTTGTTCCTAATCGTATTTAATTGAGATACACCAGCCATACTCCTCAGACACTTAATCTTGATCACATTCAATTTCTGCTGCTCCATCACTTTCACCCCCCCCCCCACAACTCCGATCCATCCATCAAAGTTGGTACAATCCCCTCATACAGAACTTCCTTTACATTCATTCCTGGCCCTCTATTCTTTGCCACTCTCTTCACTGCCCCCAAACACTTTACACCATTCTTTTACTCCCTGGCGTACATCTGCTTCTACTCTACAATTTGCAGCTACAGCAGACCCCTAGTACTTAAACTTATATACTTCCTCAAATAACTCTCCATTCAATATGACATTCACCCCAGCAACAACCCCCTTCTCGTGCATCTCATAACCTTACTCTTACCCACATAACTCTCAACTACCCCACTCTCACACACCCTTCCAAACTCCGTCATTAATTGACCAAGCTTCTACAAGTCTACAACCAATCCAGTATCAACTGCAAACAACAACTGATTAACCTCCCACTCATGATCATTCTCCTTTAAGTTCCAGTCCTCGACTAAGCACTCAAGCATTCACCTCTCTCACAACTCTATCAACAATAAATTGAACAACAATGGCGACATTACACATCCTTTTCTCAGCCCCACTTCCACTGAAAACCACTCCCTTACTCCATTTCCTATCCTAACATATGCTTTACTTCCTATGTAGAAAATCTCACTTATTACAACAACCCCAACACATTCCAAATATCTTCTCTATCAACCATATCATAATCTTTCTCCAGATCCATAAACGCAACATACACCTTCTTATCTTTTTCTAAATATTTCATCCATATGTGCCTAACTATAAAAATCTGATCTATATATCCCCTACCTCTTCTATAATCACCCTCTACCTTTACAATCGCGTCTTCTGTTTTATCCTTAATCCTCTTCATTAGCACTCCACATACACTTTTCAAATCAAAGTGAACGAACTAATACCCTTTAAATTACACTTATGCACATCTTCCTTACCTTTGTATAGCGGAATAATACATGCACACTGACAATATAAAACATATGTTAAACAATCTTATCACCCACCCAAGTACAGTCACACCACCTTCCTTTATTATATCATCCCTCACATTATCCATACCAGGTGGTTTTCCTGTTCCCGTTTCATCTAGTGCTCTCTCCTCTTCCTCTCTTGTAATCTCTGTTTCATTTTCATCTCCCATCACTGGCACCTCAACACCTGCAACAGCAATTATATCTGCCTACCTATTGTCCTCAAAACTCAGCAAACTTTCAAAACTTTCAAACCACATTTTCCTTGCCTCCTCTCCTTTCAACAACCTTCCATTTTCATCTTTCTCTGTCTATTCAGTTCTCGATACAACCTTCCTTCCTTATTTCCAAAACTGCTTCTTATTCTCTTCATACAAAGGATCCAATCCCTGACTCCACCCCCAGCAAGCCGCACGCTTCGCCTCAGCTACCTTATGTTTTACTTACGCATGTTTTTCTCTGTATCTTTCATACTTCTCTACACTATTACTTTGCAGCCATTCTTCAAATGACCATTTTTTCTCTTCCACTTCCCTCTTCACTCTTTCATTCCATCATGCACTACCCTTCCTCATGCTGCCTCCAGTATGCATCAGTTTCTCTCAGTTTCCCCCTGTCATATGCCTCTTCCAACCTTTCTTGATATTCACTTTTTACCTCTGGTTCATTCCACTCTTCAACCTTCACTACATCCCTTTTACATCCCTTCTTTCCATTTCCCCACTCTTTTGCTACAACTAATTTTCCTTCAACCAAAAAATTATTAGACATACCATTAGCCTTACCCCTAATCACGTGCACTTCTGACAATCTTCCAAACATACTTCTTTTTATCAACACATAATCCATTAATGCCCTATCACTCTTCAATTTCTCACTCTTATTGTTATTATCTTTCTTCTTGAAAAACTACAAATTATCACCAACTCTTGCTCAAAACACATATCTAACAGTATCACCATTTTCATTTTCCCATGGTGTGCCATACTTCCCAAATGGCACATGCATCTCTCACACCCACTCTGGCATTTAAGTAACCCACCACAACTTCTTAATTTATTCTACCTAGTCCTTCTACAGACCTTGTTAATTCATTCAAGAATCTAATGAGCTCTTCTTCACTTTTCTCACAACTTGGCCCAAATACACTAACAAAAGCCTATAATTATGTGAACAACCTAATTTTTACCCATATTAACAAGTTTTTTTTTTCTTTTTTTTTTCCTTTCTAAATCGGTATGGCTAAACTATAACAGATTAAGGCTTCTGGCTGGATGTGTCATGCTGACAAGGATTGAACTTAGCGCTAATGTGAAAATCATAACTAGAATCTCAAAAAATAATAAAATGTAATTGGAGAAAGTGAATTAAAAAAAATGCCATTTTCTCTTTTTTTTAGAAATTCGTGATAAATACAGCAATTAAGTTTGAGGATTTTTATGATTCGCAAATTGTGTAGAATTGTAAATTATATCTTCCAGGTGAATGTAACCACTTTCCAATGAATTTATTATTCAGTGAGGTGTAAATGGATAAATAATAGTCTTTTTTGTAGTGAAAATTTCCGATTTTCTAATCTACTTTATTGACGTTTTTCATTGCTACGACGTAACCAAAAAAAAAAAAAAAAAAAGATAAGGAAGATATAAAGATATCACTTTAAAGCCGATTAAATGTACCGTAAAACATATATATATATATATATATATATATATATATATATATATATATATATATATATATATATATATATATATATATATATATATATATATATATATATATATATACATGTATATATATACAGTATATATATATATATATATATATATATATATATATATATATATATATACATTATATATATACAGTATATATATATATATATATATATATATATATATATATATATATATATATACAGTATATATATATATATATATATATATATATATATATATATATATATATATATATATATATATATATATATATATATATATATATTTATATATATATATATATATATATATATATATATATATATATGTATATATATATATATATATATATATATATATATATATATATATATATATATATATATATATAGTTGGGAAAATATGAAGCAATTTACTGTTAGATAACGGAGTAAGTTTTTAAATTTTGTTGCGGGTGTTTTTACGGTAATATATTGTGTATATAAGCGTTATGCTTTTATATTGTCTTATAAACCATGTAAAATACAAAGAATGGGGTTTCTTATCATGTATGAGACATGTATATTACAATTATTCACATACGCACGAACCCACCTAGAATTTTTTTTTCTAAAAGAGTGTAAATTGAAAAAAAAGGAAGCCACATTGGAAATCAGCATAGCATAGACCTGCCATGCATGCGCTGCTACAACCCGTTTTCTTAGGCTCCATGTGTCCCTTAATCATCTGCCAACTCGTAGCTTAAGTTTCATTTTCCTTTAGTGAAGTGCGTACTTACACCGACTTTCCTCCGAAAATGCGAAAATACGTTACGTACGACATGACAATTTGTCATCGGATCACTTGCGTCAGTAAATATCTTCACTCAGAGTGTTAACCTCGATTATATAGCTCAATACATTCAACTACTGCACTTATCTTTTTTCCATTTACTCGGCAGTAATAATAATAATAATAATAATAATAATAATAATAATAATAATAATAATAATAATAATAATAATAATAATAATAATATATCGGTGTACAACTGTC
>NC_090745.1:40618040-40630540 GCF_036898095.1 Palaemon carinicauda
AGATTATGTTCTCGCGGCAATACCCGAGGACACCTTCTCGGAAACATCCGACTGTCTTTGTAAACAAGGAGACATCCCAATAGCGTATGACGACCTCAAAACATACCTTCTGCAGCAGTACTCGCTGTCGCCAGCCGCCCGTATAGCAAAGCTTTTTCAGCTCTCGCAACAACCATTGGGGGATCAAAGGGCTTCGCTTGTCCTCAGGGAAATGACCAGTATCGCTCGCCTGCAACCTGCCGCAGACGGCTCTCCTCGTGAGGTGAACCTACTTCATGCCCTTTGGATACGCCGTTTACCCAGACCTATACGCGCTGCAATACCCGATGTCGATAGTTTACCCATAAAGGACTTGATGACCAAAGCCGACGCCCTTATGGACAGCCACTTCAAGACCTCCATCAACGCCTCCACCCCTGACAAAGAGGACGCCTATCCAACGTCAACCGAAGCTGACGTGAATGCCGTAGGAAATACACGCCTACCCTGTGACATGCCGAAGCAGCGACAAAGCCACCCACCACCCACCATTCATTCGTGCCCCAACCAATGACTTCTACAGCCACTTACTACCTCCCATCCGCCGCAGTTTTGCTACTACCACTTCAGATTCGGGGTAACCGCGAAGAAATATGCCAAGGATTGTCAGTGGGCAAAAAATGTGTAAGTAGGCCATCGCTCGTGGCGGTGGCCTCCAGTGTTTCTAATCTTTTCTTTTTACATGATGCAGGAACGGGCGTGCGATTTTTGGTAGACACGTGTGCGTGTCGTTCTCTCATGCCAAGGGAACTCTTCAGGACACGACGTAGTCTATCTACGTCTGCTGACGTCCGCTTGGTAGCTGCGATACCCACCTACAATTACGAGAACCTCACATTATCCTTCGGAAACGGTAAATTTAATTGGAAGTTTCTCGTTGCTGACGTCGCATTGCCAATCCTCGGTGCGGATTTCCTCTCTCATTTCCAACTTCTGGTCGATGTCCCCCACCGACGCTTGGTCAACACAGACACGTACTTGTTGACACCTCTTCAACCTGCCCCCTCCAACCTCGCTCTCCACTTCAGCGCACCCACGGATGCCTACGCCCACCTCCTCACGTCGTACCCGGAAGTTTTCCGTCCAGAACTTCGCCAAATGCCCACGGCTCCTGCCAAGTACGGTATTTATCACCATATCAAGATGACGGGACCTCCAATCTACGCAAAATTCAGACATCTGGCCCCGGAACAATTAGTAGCTGCCAAACAGACGTTCGCCAAAATGGAGGAAATGGGCCTTTGCCAAACGGCCTCCAGCCCATGGTCATCACACTTACACATCGTTCTGAAGAAAGACGGCTCCCTCCGTCCGTGCGGGGATTACAGGCGCCTGAACATGCAAACAGAACCAGATCACTACCCCCTCAGAAACATTGCCGACGTGACCTCCTACCTGCACAAAGCGAAGGTTTCCTCTATGCTCGACCTCCTGTAGGGTATTATCAGGTGCCTATGAACCCAGAAGACATCCCCAAGACTGCCATCACCACTCTGTTTGGTACATACACCTTCAATTACTCCTGTTTTGGCCTTTGTAATGCTGGGGCCACGTTTCAACATCTCATGGATGGTATCGTAGGGGGGGACCTCCCCTTCTGTGTATGTTATGTGGACGACATACTTGTGTTCTCTTCCTCAAAAAAGGAACACCTCCGTCACCTGGCATCGAGCTCGACCGCCTGCAACAAAACGGCCTTGTAGTCCGGTATGACAAGTGTACCTTTGGCGCCAACGAAGTGTCGTTTTTAGGGCACCGCATCACTCCTGAAGGGGTCCATCCCCTCCCTGAAAAGGTAGCAGCCGTTCAGGACTTCCCCGCCCCCTCGACCGTCAAAGCTCTGCAGGAATTTTTGGGCATGATCAACTATTATCACCGTTTTCTGCCAGCCATTGCCGCCACTCTTGCACCTCTCTGCGCCTGCCTCAAGGGCAAGCCAAAGGACCTGAAATGGGGTCCCCTTCAAGAAGCAGCCTTCTGCAATGCAAAGAAGGACCTATCAACCGCTGCGGCTCTCACTTTTCCTATCCCACATGTCCCTCTCCTTCTCTCCACCGATGCCAGCGACGTTTCTGTTGGTGCAGTACCCGAGCAGGTGGTCAACGGCTCGCCCCGCCCATTGGCCTTCTTCGGCAGAAAACTGTCCAAGGCAGAATCGGGTTATTCTACCTTCGATCGCAAATTGCTGGCGGTGCACTTGGCTGTCCGTCACTTTCCCCATTTCTTAGAAGGTACCACATGCCTCTGGCGCACACCTTCACTCGACAGTCCGACACCTGGTCTGCCCGTCAACACTGACATCTCTCCGCCGTGGCTGAATACAATTGCACTCTTCAATACGTCCCTGGAAAAATGAATCCCGTTGCCGATGCCCTGTCAAGAAACACGTTGGCTGTTGTTCAACTGAGATTGGATTACAACGCCCTGGCTGAAGCCCAACGATAGGATCCAGAGTATCAAGCATGTACGACATCCTGCACGTCCCTCCGTTGGGAAGACTTCCCCTCGAAAACTCCAACACCACCCTCCTCTGTGACGTCAGTACTGGTAGACCGCGACTTTGGATTCCTGCTCCCATGCGCCGGCAGGTGTTTCATTTCATTCACGGCCTTTCATATCCCTCGTGCCGTTCTACTGTACAGCTGCTGAAGACAAAGTTCATTTGGCACAGCATTTCTAAGGATGCTAATGATTGGGTCCGCGCCTGTACTTCTTGCCAAACTTCCAAAGTACATCGACACATGGATTCCTGATTGGGCACCTTTCCTCAACCTCAGCGTCGTTTCGCACACATTCACGTTGACGTTTTAGGCCCCTTACCCACATCACAAGGACATCGTTACCTGTTTACCATCGTTGACCGCTCCATTCGTTGGCCTGAAACCATTCCCATGAAAACTGCAACGTCCGCCTCATGTACATCTGCCTTACTCTCAGGATGGATTGCGAGATTTGGTATCCCTGAACATATTACTTCTGACAGGGGTACCACTTTCACCTCTCAATTGTGGACATCATTAGCGAATCTCCTGGGCATCACCCTACATCAGACAACTGCCTACAACCCCGCTGCCAATGGAATGGTTGAACGTTTTCATCGCACCCTCAAAGCAGCTTTGATGTCCCACTGCAAAGATTCCAACTGGTTTACTCAGCTTCCCTGGGTCCTCCTGGGACTAAGGACCACTCCTAAAGATGCCTTCAACGATCTCGGCAGCTGAAATGGTGTATGGCGACCCGTTGGTCGTCCTAGCCGAATTTTCTTCTTCTACAACCTCCTCCGACGATCTCCAGCGCATACGTCACGTCGTGGAAAAATTTACTCCATGCCGCCAGACTTACAAGCCCCCAGCGAAGCATCACATACCGACAGACTTGCACTCTGCAACGCACGTCTTCCTGCGCAAGGACACTAGCAAGCCACTGCTAAATGCCCCTTACACGGGCCCCTTCCTTGTGATTCGATGCAGTCTGAAAGTATTCCCACTAAACATTCGTGGCAAAGAAGACTGGGTCTCCATTAATTGTCTAAAACCTGCTTATATCCTGCCAGATGACTCACCTACAGTTCGCCTCTCTAGATCAGGGCGCCCTATTTAACATGTACAGTATGTCATTTTTAGTGGGGGTGGGGAGCCATGTACCAACCGTGTGTCACACGATCGTACATAGTTTATTTTGTGTATATATTATGCTTGTATCTTCGCTCTTCCCTCGCACTAAAAAGAGCCTGAATAAACATGTCTGTTTTTCTCATCTGTAACAGTGTCTGTTTTGAACATGAAAATTCTTGTTGCTTTGAGCTTTTGTATATAAAGGAGAGTGTTCTATTATAAACTCACTCTGTTGCTTTCATCCTGTCTTTGAGTCACAACCTTCTCTTGGCTCTGCGCTAGTTAAAGTAATTATACAGTCAACATTATTCACTACTATGAGATTCAGGGCCTCTGTAACACGGTTTTTTGGACTTTGCTCCTTATCAAAGCATCGGATGTAGCTGAAAGTTGACATATGTATATTTTACAACCACACACAAATTTTGTCGGCATTATCAATAACCTAAACCCGATAGTTCTAATTTTCATAGAGTAAAAATGATCGCGCCGACGCCATGGCCAGTGATAACGAGCCAAGAGTCGAAAACATTCATTACGTAAGCAATGTAAACACCTTTTGACAAAATTTTGCTCCACCCATCCACCAGACACCCATTCACCTTGTTCTATCTGCTCTGAAACCCATATCAGTCAAGAATGGCTAACATGATTTGGAATTGCCCCAGCGGATGCAAAACTGCATTTGTCTTACGACTTGCAACTTTATACAGTCAAGAGAAAGCCCGTGGCCATATTTACTATAGCCTGAATAGGTAATTTTTCAAATTTCTAGTTTAAATCTAATGTTTATGGTCTGATTTGTATTTAGCGTAACATGATTATAATACTTGTAATGTCATTCAGGCTTTTGAACATTTCCATTAACTATTCACTATGCCACCAAGAGAGAGAGAAAGAGAGAAAGAAAGAGAGAGATTGTATGTAAATAGTCTTTATATAACTATTTTTGTTATAATAAGAATTATGTGCTAAACTCTCCATCAGACCAACGGATCATCCGATATAATTTTTTTTCTTCTTCTTAGGCCGTACGACCGTGTTGGCTATGTTTTGGGCATGACTGCATTTTGTAAATAAATCAGGAATAGTTTTAGGAGTTTTATTTGTACTTCTAATGGGAATTTATAGAAGTAAAGTGAACATAATTCATTTATCCTTTAAAATAATTACTACATGTAGAAAAACAAGTAGTAAAGATGATAATGCAATGAAGGAATGATACCATACTTTATCTTTAGCTTCAACATCGGCAATAACATACCCAGTTGCCATAATTTGTCAGCTTAATGAAATAACCTATCATCTAATGTTAAACTTAATTTCTGAGGAGGCCATGGCTTATTGCACAGTGAAAACACATGACCAAGACTTTATGAATGGCGGAACGATACATAAATGTGGGTGGGGTATCTGTGCTAGCGTAGTAATACTACTGTAGCAGTAGTGCCGCAACAGTAGTATACATGAATTAAACGTTTAGGCCAACTGCTGGGATCCTTGAGGATCATTTAGCACTTCTAAAAACTACTAAAGAAATGAGTTTTTATAGCCAGAATTTAAATTTTCTGATCCAACAATGCCAATGATAGCCTTCAGTGTTATCCTGAATTATAACCAGGCCAAAGTGGGTGGAGCCTCATGAAGTCATCATTCTGACGATAATTATTGGTGAAGGTTTAAAGCCAACATACGGTACCGGCTATTTTTTTTTCTTTACAGTAAATAGGTTGGTAGATAGACAATAAATAAAAATTGCTTGACATTGGATATAGCAGTTATCAAATCAAGCTTGTCTACTACGTTTTGGAAAATTACCAACTATTCCCTATACCTTGTCAATCTGATTGTGACCTATAAAGTAGACTGTAATTTCTTAGGAAACTTATTTTGGGAGTTAGACTAATATTCGAAGTGTTTTTGTATCTATTAACATATTTTGTTGGTTTGTCCATTATGACAATTATCAGTGGAGAGGTTTCAGAGTTCATAAAGGTGTCCTGCTTTGCTTTTATTTAAACTTTTGTGTCATTGTTGGCAGAGGTATAGCCTTCGTTACGTATAGCCAATCATTGATCGAGAAAGAGGGAAGAAATGGCGTCATAAGTTACATAACGAGTGCGTTCGAAACCTTTTCTCTGAGCAAGTTGGCCCGTTTTCAAAAAACGTCACTTTTACATTATAAGTACCAAATTTATTCAACCTACGTAATGCAGAATATAGTAAAAATTTATGTGTAGATATAACGTGCATTCTGAAGAAGCGTTATATTTATGAAATTCATAGATAAAAAATTATTGCGAAAAAACCGTGTTACAGAGTCCCTGAATCTCATAGTAGACTCTATGATTCTAGTAACTCACTAAATGCCCAAGCGTCAGGATTTGATGCGTCATCCATCCAAAAATTGAAGTCTCCACAGATAACTAATTCGTTTTTTTCCATGATAATCATCTCAATGAGAGCACTGAATTCTCCAAAAAAGATACTAGTGTTTGTTCTAGGAGGTTATTCTTCTATTTTTTGGCGTAAATTTTATTTCTTTATATTCAAAGCTTGTTACACTAATTCCTTTAAACATTTTGAGATTTGTGTAACTTTTATGAACAGAGTCCGACACCCCCACCAGACCTACCTTCTCTCGGTATGTGAAAGAAGGCATGTGTGGTGAGCGTCATTTCAGTGATCTTTGCCTTGTCCAAGTCATTTAACCATGTTTCAGATAATGCTAGTATATCTAAATATTTCTCGTTTATCAATCCTCGAATTTGAACAGTCTTATTACCTACAGATTGTATATTTACATAGCCATAGTTTATGACATCCTTAGTAACCATGATCAGTATTTTCCGCTAGTCTTTTCAATTCCAAGTCATAAGCATTACAGTCTCTAGTGTTGTTCATAAGAATGTAAACTGTAAATGAACAAATAAAACTTAGGAAAATAATGGACTAAAAGAGTGCTAATATATTAGTAATTCTGTTCTGTAAATAGAAAAAAACTATTTCGATGTTGCTTTACTCAAAAAATCAGCAAAAGTTCAAATTCAAACATCGAACTTTGGCGATACCTACAATAACACCGTACATAACAAAGGGAAGTATTACAAACAAATAAAACAAGAACATAACAGAAAGCGCATGAGAGTTTGGTGCCTATGAAAAAATTATGACTTAATTTAAGTCATATTAAAGCGAAGCAATTTATCAGATGTTTTCAAACACGACAAGTGACAACAACACCATAGGAACAACAGAATTTCAGTGGATAAGAAGTGGGAGTATTAATTTTTTTTATCACTATCCATCCCTGCATGAATAGATTAAGCAGTGCAATGAGTTCTCAGAGAGAGAAAAAAAAAAAAAAAAACGCGTGAGGCGATGATAGACAAAACAGCAATTGAAGAATTTTTTTTTCCTTATTAATTTCTTCTTTACTTGTACGGAGATTAGATCATATACCTCTCTTTTTAGGAAGTATAGTCTAATTCCAAAGGGGAATAAGTTGAATTGATTTTTGCTTATGTTCTAACCATACAACATTAAGCACACATCATTACTTGTATGTACTATAACACACACACACACACACACACACACACACACACACATATATATATATATATATATATATATATATATATATATATATATATATATATATATATATATATATATATATATATGTATACACATATATTTATACTGAGTAGGATCTTATTCCACAGGTGATATATGAAAATGTTTTTTTTGCGGATATACTCACTCATATGATATATTGCAGGTAACTAACTACCTGTAAAGAAAATAAAACTGGGAACTAGAAATACAAGATTAGGAATTATGTTCTCTGCAGCAATCTTGGGAGTTCATGAATGCTCTCACAAGTGAATTAACTAATTATAACTAAAGAATTGCTGCTGGGAGACTTTCACAAGTTCGCAGTAACAGTTTAGGGACAACATAGAAGACAGATTTTGCCCAAACACATAAACTGTGCAAATTTATACACTAATAGAAATAACAGGAACTTACATTTTCTGTCATGACCTGAAGCATGTAACATTATGGATCCAACTACATTTCTGAAGCAAGCAACACGATTCTGAAGTATTTTCAAGGAGGTACATTCTGACAAATCTCCAAAAGAAGCATATCATGTAGACAGGAGGATTGCTTTAATACCTTCCGATAGAAGAGAAAAAAACATTCCACAGAGTGTCAAACGAAATGCAGAAGAGTGAAATTAAAGGCCCAGGATAGTATATTCATTAAAGTTAATAGCAAAAATCGGAATTCCCAATATTCTACAGGAGGAAAGGGGAGAGGGTTACACTGAAAATAAAAGGATAAACCCAAACTCAAATACTAAACGAACGCTTGAGAACTGCCTCCGGACAGGAAGAGTATATCATCAGAATCATGGAGCTAGGCATGAGATAAAAGGAAATATTAGAAGAAGAAAGAATTAAAAAGGTAGAATAATTTAACTATTTGGAAATATAATCCTTAATACATGGTCTTTAAAAATGGAGTTTAATGAAAGATTGAAAAAAGAAAATCAGACAATGGTTAGGTTAAGTATAATTTGGAACTGAAATTCCCTAAAATTAAATAAAAATCAGGTTAAATATCAGTTTAATGAGATCTGTGTAACAGTATGGACATGAGTCGTGATAAGACGATGATACTTATTCAACAGATTTGGTAGATCTGAGAGCAAAGCTCTCAGAAGAATTTTGGGAGGTAATGGCAGGACAGGATCAGAAATGAAACTATAAGAGAGATTATTCGAGTGCCAAATGTGTATTATATTATCATGAGTGGTAGATGGGGATGTTTTTAGCATGTTCACACTCCCCAAGAGAGATTAGTTCACCAAACGTTAAATTAGGCTCCACAAAACACTTAAGAGTTGGAAGAATTAGGCCTACATGGCTGATGACTATGACGTGAAGTACATAATGGAGGGAGAAGCACTGAATAAAAAGCTCAATATAGAGACGGCTGGTGAAATCTAACTGAAGCCTGCTGGGTTAATAGGTATAAGAGGAAATGAGGATGACGATGACGATGACGACATATATATATATATATATATATATATATATATATATATATATATATATATATATATATATATATATATATATATATATATATATATATATATATATATGTGTGTGTGGGTGTGTGTATATATAAACATATATACACACGAACACACACATACATACACACACACACACACACACACATATATATATATATATATATATATATATATATATATATATATATATATATATATATATATATATATATTTATATATATACATATATATAAATTTATATATAAATATACACACACATATATATATATATATATAAATTTATATACAGTATAAATATATATATATATATATATATATATATATATATATATATATATATATATATATATATATATATATATATATATATAAATACATACATACATATATATATATATAAATATATATATAAGTTTATATATATGTATATATATATATATATATATATATATATATATATATATATATATATATATATATATATGTTTGTGTGTGTGTGTGTGTGTTTCTGTACGTATATATACACATACGAGTATATACACAAACACACACACACACTCACACACACACACACACACACATATATATATATATATATATATATATATGTGTGTGTGTGTGTGTGTGTGTGTGTATGTGTTCGAGTGTGCGTGCGTGTGTGTGTGCATGTGTGTAATTTCCATCAAAGATCCTCGAATTTATCTAGTTTCTACAGATTCTACAGTATGAGTCTTCGGTTAAAGACGCAGTATTTATTAACTTTTCATTATTTCATCATTACTGCACTTTTTCAGCAATGCTATTTATTTATCATGTGATTATTTATTCACGTTCATTTTTCAATTCCCTGTATGTGCACACACACACACACACACATATATATATATATATATATATATATATATATATATATATATATATATATATATATATATATATAGATATATATATATATTTATATAGCCTGCTCTACTGTCAGAGTCATAAAGGGGCCTGGGCATGAAGCGTTGTTTTTTAGCCATCTCTGGGATGTGACATTCCTGCGGAATTGTACATTTCTTCCAGACGCCGAGCGATACTTCTTCATTTCCCACGTTACAGCAAGTCAGTTTTCTGCTCGATTGGATAGTGTAGTTAGGCTCTTGATGAATTTTCCGTGTTGGTTTTTGTAGGGTGATGCTTACAGCTCTACATATTATGAGCCCGCCGTAGTTGTTCATCACTCCGATCTTTCACGAATGCTTTTCAGTTTTGGATATCATTGATAAGTTGATTTAAGCTCCTGACTTTCAGCAGGTTAACATACTTTTTTGTAGTGCTATGGATATGTCAGATTCAGTACAAGGATTTGATCCCATGGCTACACCAGTCAATTTTTGAACTAGTTGTTCACGGTGGGAGAAAAACTGAGCCTCCATGTTACTGGATATCAACATCTCTCTTAGGACATCATCAGATATTATTATTATTATTATTATTATTATTATTATTATTATTATTATTATTATTATTATTATTATTATTATTATCATTATTATTATTATTATTATTATTATTGTTGCCAGCCAAGCTACAACCCTAGTTGGAAAAGGAAGATGCTACAAGCCCTACAACAGGGAAAAAATAGCCTAGCGAGGAAAGGAAATTAGGAAATAAATAAATCATGAGAAACAGTGAACAGCCACAATAGAATACCACAAAAACAGCAACATCAAAACAGATATTTCATATATAAACTTTAAAAAAACTTATGTCAGCCTCTTCAACATACCATTCGCTGCAAGTTTCATCTTTATATGTATATTATTTTCATGGTTTTCTCGACGGCACGGTCGTCCTTATTTTTTTTTTTTTTTTTTTTTTTGGGGGGGGGGGGGGCTCAATTGCTCCCTTTTAGTGTTAACTTCCACCTCCCAAGGGTTACCTTGCCCCCTCAGTCCCTAAACTCCAAAAAGTTAACAACAGCTGGTTTTCCTCCATTCCTACCGAAATTCAAATGTGTCATCACTTCAACATCACACTTAGTTATATATATTTTTCATGGCTAAGAGTAGCGAACAATGAAAAGTATACTAAGAGGTGAGACTCATAGGTAGCACAAATTTATTACAGTGAGATTTAGAAAAAAAACATTCTAAAAGTAAAAGACCTACAAATGCTATGAGTAGTTGGTTAAACTTTAAGACACTTCAAAAATAACACGTTCAATTAAAGATAAAATTGATGCCAGCAGGTCAAAAGAAGTAGAAGCAAACAGAGAACATGAGAAGTGTTTGCTGCGTTGCACAAGTTTACTGGGTAGGCAGGGATTAGCCTTCCGGGACATGATGGAAGTGAAACTTCAGAAAATAGAGGAAACTTGCATGAGACGATCGACAAATGAAATTTTGCGTAAAAAGATGGAAGTAAGGTATGGCCACTACACGTCCCCGAGTATCAAAATGACTTGTCACAGGTGTTTGGCAATAAAGTTCTCAAAAATGTAGCTTCACAAATTAACAAGGCAAATTATTTTTGAATATTAGTTAATGAGACAAAAGATCAGTCAAGAAAAGAGCAATTAAACATAATAATCTGGTTCTCTGATGGTGAAAAAATCCAGGAGAGATGTTGTGGTACTTATCACATGCAAAAACTAGATGCAGAATCCCTTGCAAATTTCATTCTGAAGAAATTAACTGAGCTAAGATTAGAACTGTCAAATTGCATAGCACAGTGCCATGATGGGGCGAACATTATGAGTGTATAGGCTTCAGGAGTTCGGCTCGTGTAGCAGAGAAAGTTCCCTATGGTATATACATACATTGCTATGCACATAGGGTCAATCTAGTCTTCATTGACTGTGTGAGGAACCTTCATGACTTTGCCGATTTCTTTTGAACCATACAGACTTTGTAAAAATATGTTTCAAATAGCAACTCAAGACATGAGCTTTTGGTTAAATTACAGTGGTACAAAAGGTACTAGATTTAGAAAGAACCGTTGCAACTAGATAGTTCTATTGGTACAGGAGTATTTACAATATTCATGCTCGATATGATGGTATTCTTGCAGTGCTAAGTTCTCTATTCGAGTCAAGTAATGGAGCTTCTATGGAAGCATCTGGCCTAAAGTAAAAATAGAATCTTGGAGACTCATAGTTTGTATGTTTGTTGCAGAAAAATTGTTAATGCAAAAAAATTGTCTGTCTCAGAAACTTCATAAAAAGATATATCTATTGGTAAGAATGTAGATCTAATCACATCAACAAAAACAAATATGGTATATATGAGAACTGACAAAGAATATGAGAAGTTGTATGATGAAGCACAAACGTTTGCTAAAAAACTTGGAATTAATGTACCAGAGGTAAGTGCCACTGTGGGATTAGCTGGCAGCAAGAGAATACAACACACATCAATCAGACTTAAAAGCGCATTCCATAACAAGTACAACTGGGAAACAGCATGGTCAATTGGCATCATCTTTAAACATAAATTTGAAGAAACATTTGAAGACAGATTTACATCTGCCCGTAAGTGATAAGTGCACTGCTGAATTTGACCGCAGGCTCAGCAATAACATTGATTTATTTCAATCTTTCTCTACATTTGATTGTATATAAAAGTAGTTCTTTGATGGGGAAATGCTGTGTTCGCAAAATACTACAGTACTATTCTGCAAAGGCCTTCTTAGAACAAAAGAAACAAAAGTACCTATTTGATATGTACTCTGCATTAAATGCCTTACCAGT
>NC_090745.1:40638040-40678040 GCF_036898095.1 Palaemon carinicauda
CCGCCCCATCTGACTGGTCGGCTGTGGATTTGATCCCATGCCACAGATTTCTTCGAAGTCTGAGATAGCTGCCTTAAGTGACTTAGCCATCTAGGCTCTTTCAAATTACATTCAATGCTTCACCATGAGTGTTAATGAATATCAAGGAATCCCAGTTGTCATCTTTGAGTCGAATTCTTATCTCTTTGATGAAACCCTAACATTCTAATGCTTTATATATCATATCATAATCTGTTTCTAATACCAATTGGGTAACATGCAGGATTTTCAGTTTTCCTGTGATGCCCAAATTACTTGATTTTCAAGTATTGAAAGAATGGTCCTTTTTAGTTCCGAAGTTGTTAACAGAATTTTGTTATAAAATGAATCATTAGAGGTAGTCAACAAGCAGTGAGGAATCGGCATATCAGGGGGATGGAGCGACATTTTTTAAGGGTCGATAATCAAGGGTTCTGTTTATTTTGTTGTTTTTTTTTTCTTTTTTTTTTGGGCTGCTTAAAAATATTAAGAAAGTATCATACATTGGAAAGGAAATTTACATTCTTTACTATCGGCAGAGCGAGAGTATACTTCCCACATGGTCCACACCATACCCGTGGGATAACACCAAAACAGATATAGGGACACTGGTATAAGCTAAACACGCCTGTTAGAACTGAGACCAAGAAAATATAGAAGTATCCTACCCATATCTTTAATGATGGGCTTCCAGTCAGCAGCCGAGAGTCCCACCACATGAGTCGGATCACCCCGGTTTCTGATGACCCAACCCTTGAGAATAGGTCCGGCCAAAAAAAGGCCCAAAACATCTTTGATATGGCTGAGATCATCCGATACTCTCACATATAGCTTTGATTGAAAATACCTCCCAATCGTGATCCCTTCTTCCAATCATCTAAGCAGGCATTAATAGTAAATGTGAAAATATCCAATCCTTTGAAAAATAAATGTATAAATAAAAATAAAAATATGGGTATAGGCATATACATATATGTATACTGTATATATAAATATATATATACAGTATATATATATATATATATATATATATATATATATATATATATATATATATATATATATATATATATATATATATATATATATCTCTATACATATATATATATATATATATATATATATATATATATATATATATATATATATATATATATCTATCTCTATACATATATATATATATATATATATATATATATATATATATATATATATATATATATATATATACATATATATATATATATATATATATATATATATATATATATATATATATATATATATATATATATATATATATGTATATATATATATATATATATATGTATATATATATATATATATATATATATATATATATATATATATATATATATATATATATATGATATGGGATAATTAAGGTATAGAGAATGTGATGGTTGTTGAGGGTCTTGGCGAGGTTGCAAATGAAAATGGGGCACACTTTATAAGTTTTTGTTCAACAAACACTCTTGTTATTGTAGATACTCTTTTCCAGCACAAAGACATCCACAAATATACTTGGACTTCACCATGTGGAAATTACAAAAATCAAATAGATCATATAGACATTAATAAGTAGAGTATGAGGACTCTGAGAAATGTAAGAGGCTATAGAGTTGCAGATATTGGTAGTGATCACCAACTCATCATTGCCATACTGAAATTAAAACTGAAAGAACACAACAGAAATGTAGATAAAATACTGGGTTTGATACAAATAAGCTTCTAGAAAAGCACAGAGAAACCTTTGCAATTGAATGTTGGAATCGATTTGCAGTGTTAGACACTTTAAGAGAGGAAGAGCTGAAAATAATGAATAATGATGTGATATCAAGAACATATATCAGTCAGTTGGTAGTGAAAATTTGGGACTTGCAGTTAAAAGAAGAAACCATTGATATCAAAAGATACATAGGTTACTATAAAAAGGAGACAAAGAAGGAAATAGATTGTTGAAAAGTTTCGAGGAAGCAATGAAAATTACAATGTAGAGCATGCTAAGTATTCCAGTATTGATAGTGAAGTCAAAAGAAAAGCCAAGAATGACTGGAGAGAATATTTAGACAGGAACGCAGATGAGGCTAACAAAGCTATGAATTCAGGGAGTGGTTATGGTGTAAAAAATGCTCATAGAATTAATAATGGAATCTCTACTGGGGCAAAGAAGATGAAGCATATAGCCACTAAAAAGAGAGATAGATCTGTTATAACAACATAAGATGAAGAAAGGCATCGTTGGATAGAACACTTTAGTGAGTTCATGAATAGGAGATATATAGGAAATAATTTGATTAATATACCTGAAGGTGAGGAACACCTTGATGTGACCGTGAATGAATTCTGTGTGTTTGAAGTCGAAACTCTCATGAAAAAACTAAAGAGAGGGAAAGTCTGTGGATATGATGGAATAACTGCTGAGATAATATTGGCTGAAAAAGAAGTGACTCCCAAAATACTTACAAGATTTTGTATAATATTTCGTGAAGAGGCAAATCCTGGTGAATGGAAGCTAGTAGTGATGGTGAAAATGGACAAAAAAAGGGATATATGATTGATTACAATAATTACAGAGGTCTCATGCGTACGTCAGTTGTCATGAGATTATATAGTATGTTCATTCTAAAGTGATTTGAGCGAAAGATTGACGAAAGGCTGAGGGATGAACAAGCAGGATTTCGAAAAGGTAGAAGTTATATTGACCTAATTTTTATTTCAATACAAGTGTGTGGAATATAGAAATCCAGTTTTCATGGCACTTGTGGACTATGAAAAAGCTTTTGATATTGAGCACCGGCCAATTTTTTGGAAAGACCTGTGTTATTATAGAGTTCCTCTTAAATATGTAAATTTGATTAAGTTTGTTCATGAGCATAGCAAGTGCCAAGTTAATGTTAATGGGGTCCTTGCAAATGAATTTCCAGTGAACAGTGGAGTACAGCAAGGAAATGTGTTGTCACCTATATTGTTAATCTTCTCATGAATTTTTTATATATAGTTGAGGATGGTGGAGAGGGATTGGACTGGATTGGTAACAGGAAATTAGCTCACCAAGAGTATGCTGATGACACTGTCCTTATTAGCGAAACACCGCAGGACTTACAAAGCTTTACCAAAATGCATGAAATATCACAGGAGGTCGGGCTCAAAATAAATAGAAGAGAGACAGAGATGATGAAAACGGAATATGCAATGGAGGAGGAAATACCATTGAATGGAGAAATGATTAATGAGGTGGAATCATATAAATATTTAGGAGCTATAATAGAACTTTAGAATTTGAGTTTAATGAAAATTGAAAAAAAAAAAAAATCAAACAATGCCTAGGTTAAGTAAAATTTGGAAATCAAACCACCTGAAATTACATATAAAAATCAGGCTATATATCATTTTAGTGAGATCATTGTTACTGTATGGACGTGAATCCTGGTATGACAATTAATCAATATCCAGCAGATTTTGTAGGCTTCAGAACAAAACCCTCAGAAGAATATTGGGAGTTTAAATGAGAGAACAGGACTAGAAATAAAACTATAAGAGAGATTACTCAAGTGCCATATGTGGATGAGATCATGGTGAGGGGTAGATGGAGATGGTTTGGGCATGCTCATCATACTCCCCATGAGAGATTAGTTTACCAAACTTTCAAACGGGCTCCACAAGGTATTAGAAGCGTTGGAAGACCCAGGCCTATATGGCTGAAGACTATGAAGCGTGAAGTAAAAGGTGATGAATGTAAAAGTATTGATTTAAAAGCTCACGATAGAGACGCCTGGCGAATTCCAACCAAGCCCTTTATGTCAATCGGCGTGGGAGGAGATGATGATTGTATATATATATATATATATATATATATATATATATATATATATATATATATATATATATATATATATACATATGTATGTATGCATGTGTGTATGATAAGATACGGGAAATATTACTCATAGAGATAGGACAGCAAGAAGAAAGATATTTTATAACATTTGGAGGATGTCGAAGTAATATTGAGAAGTAGAAATAGAAAATGGAGAGAGAAATTTTTATTCAAACTGTAGGAGCAATTTCCCCAGGTTCGAGAGCCCTCTTGCCCCTCAAAATGCTTCAACATGGAAACGATATTTCCTGTTGAAGCACGATGACTTCGACAAGGCATTCTCTTGTTAAGAGGGTCAAGAAAAACTATCAGAAAAGACCAAAAACCTGATAAAGAAAATATTGGAAATGAGGGTAAGATCCAAGAGAGATTAAATAGAATTAGCAGGACTATCCAAAACAACACACCAACTAAAAACCTAAGATATACGGAAACACAATCAAACCAAAACCGAGGAAACACTTAAGAAAGGAAGAATCCTCAAATTGATGGAATGAAGTTTCGGAACAGAGCCAAAACAGATGTTTGCTTTAAGGATAAAAATGGAAGTATTATCCTCAATAGAGTTGTTGTGATTAAACTGCAGGTGATTTCTATACAATGCTACGCAATAGTAGTATAAGAAATAACTTCACCCATAGAAATAATGATACACCTGAGCCGTTACCAAATATAACAGTAGAAGTAAAGAAAGCACTGAGATGCATAAAAAGAGGCCAAGAGGTAGGAGATTTAATAATAGATCTAGTAGATTTCATAGTAGTAAAACTGGCTGAAGTTCACACCAATTGTCTGCAAGAATGCTTTATACCTACAGCTTGGAAAAACTTTATCATTATACTGTACAAATCAAAAGAAAAAAGGAGACATAAAGGACCTGAAAAATTACCGCGCAATAAGTTTACTTTCCGTATTATATAAAATATTTACAAAGATCATATTAGGCCGAATAGAAACACAGCTAGAATTTAGTTAACTAAGAGAGCAGGTGGGCTTTAGAAATAGGTATTCAACAACTGCCCATATCCATGTAATTAAGCATCTAATGGAAAAATCATCAGAGTAGGATAAAGAACTATGTATGGCATTTAAAGACTACAAAAAAGCTTCTGATTCTGTAAAAACATTAGCAAAAATATAAGCTTTTCAAAAACAAGGAATAGAAGAACCTTATTTTAGAACACTTGAGGATAACTATACGGGAAGTAAAGCAATCCTAAAACTACATAAAGATAGTGAGAAAATTCTGAATTCTCTCCTACACTATTCACACCATGCCTAGATGAAGTTTTTAAGATTTTAGATTTGGAAAATGTAGGAATTAATATTAATGGGGCATACGTCAACAACTTAAGATTTGCAAATGACATAGTTGGGGGGAATTACAAAAGATAATAGAAGATTTGAAAAAAGAAAGAAGAAATGTAGGACTGAGGATAACTGTACAGGAAGTGCAGCAATCCTAAAACTATATAAAGGCAGTGAGAAAATTCCAATTGCGAAAGGAGTTAGACAGGGAAACCCCATATATCCTAAATTATTCACAATATGCCTAGAAGAAGTTTTCATGAACTTATATGGGAAAAACGAAGGAACTATTAGTAATTAGGGAATAGCTCAACAAGTTAAGATTTGCAGATGACATAGTTGTGTTTAGTGACTCATGGGATGAATCATAAAAGATGATAAATTTGAATAGAGAAAGCAGAAATGTAGGACTGAAAATGAATATGAGTAAAACTAAGATAATGTTCAATGAAAATGCAGAAAGACTATAAAAAAGAGTTATAGGTGAGCCTCTAGAGATTCTTAATGAATATACGGACTTATAACAAGTGTTTCCCCAGGACACATGAACGTAATCAAAAGAAGGATAAGCATGGGATGGGAAGCATTTGGTAAACAAATTGAGATTAGGAAAAGTAAAAGGCCACTTTCCCTAAAAATAAAAGTACTTAATGGTCCTACCAGTATAAACTTCTGCATGAGAAACTTCAAGTCTTACTAGAGCCTTAGAAAATAATGGGTTGGTAGTAAATGATGTGTGAAGGATTTAGCTAAATAATGGGGAGAGAGAGAGAGAGAGAGAGAGAGAGAGAGAGAGAGAGAGAGAGAGAGAGAGAGAGAGAGAGAGAGAGAGAGAGAGAGGTAGTTAGTGAAAAGGTTGTTTGTTGTGAGAAAGACTGTTGGAATAATTGAGGTTGTTTGTTTACTTGTTTAGCTAGCCTAGGCCTGATGAATGTCTAGAGCGAATGCTTTTCTTGATTTGACTGTAAACAGAGGCAGTGTGTTTGTGAAAGCAGGATTTATTTTACATTATTTCAATTCCTTAAGAGAACTGATTTTTTTGTTATCTGGATCTATATTTGATGACCTGGCATGTAACAGAAGATTATATTTAGATAGCATTTTCGGACTGCACAGCCGTTGATGACATGGCCTGTTATAGAAGATATTGTTTAGACTGCTCTTTTGGATTGTACAGCCGTTGATGACCTGGCCAGTGTATTAAGATTACGTATGATGATGATGATGATAATGATTTTGACACCCATGACCCCAAAGAGTCAAGGCCTTGGTGGAAAATTACCAGACAGTCTTTATTATACAATGGTGTTGTGCCAATAAAGACAGTTGGCTCAATGAATGGTTAATTGTTTTTTCTTGTGACTTATTTTGCGAAAGTGTCAGTGAACACACACGCAATATATATATATATATATATATATATATATATATATATATATATATATATATATATATATATATATATATATATATATATATATATATATATATATATATATATATATACATATATATTTATATATATACATGCACACACACGCACACACACACACACACACACACATATATATATATATATATATATATATATATATATATATATATATATATATATATATATGTATGTATATATATATATATATATATATATATATATATATATATATATATATATATATATGTGTGTGTGTGTGTGTGTGTGTCTGTGTGTGTTTTTCATTTCTTAAGTTTAGGTTGGGGTGAATTTAAGTTTAAGTTTTTTTAGTGTTTAGTGTTGAACTTTGTTATTGATTTTGAGGGGTTTATTAGACTGTGGATGTTTTTTGTATTAAGCATTTTAGTTTTAAGGAATATATTATTAAGAATTTATTTTGTGTTTATTTCTCTTCCGTATAAGAGTCCAACTGTCTGTTTAGAGTGATCAAGGGTGTGGGGGTAGTTTTTTTGCATCCCATCACATTATTTTGGCGCCCAAACCGGGACTGCTGAGGTGGGATTGAAAGCTGGACTCTTGGACAAAGGACTGAATTAGGATTTTGGAATTAGATTTTAGGTTGATGAAAATGGAAGAGCAATTAAAGGATGAATTACAGTTGCGTAAGGAAGGAGAGGAGAAATGGGCAGTTGAGAATGAGTTATTGCTTGAAAATAATAGGTTAAGTTGTGAGAATGAGGAGATGCAAATGAAACTTAGAGAACTTGTGGGAACTGTCTAAAGAGCGGAAGAAGGTGTTAAGATAAGAAAGAGAGAGAATGAGGAACGAATTGAAGAACAAATGAAGAAACTAAAGGAGAAAGGAATGGAAGCTATGATGGGTCAAGTAACGGAAATGATGAAAATGTTCATAGGTGGAGGTGCATTGCGAGGTGTGGCCTCTTCTTCGAATAAAGGGTTGGTAGTGGAAGAGAAGGCTAAGGTAAGGGGTAAGGGGAAAGGAAGTGATAAGGATAGTGAAAGTAAACGGATTAGGCATCGTAAGCATGAACCGAAAGTTGATAAGAAGAATGAGAAGAAAGGAAAAGGTAGTGTGAAGAATGAAAAGAAAAAGGATCAAGATGAGACTGAGGATGATCATGAATGGGTGAAAGTGGTAAGAAAAGGGGTAGAGTATATATAAGTCTAGAAATCTGAATGTAGGATTAGATTCATCGTATTCAAATAAGGACAAAGGCAACAAGAAGGGAGTAGGCATTGAGAATGAAGTTGAAGTATGTATGACAGTGTTTATGAGAGAGGTACCTAGGTGTGAAAAGTTTAATGAACATAGCAGTAGGAATGTATATGACTTTTTTAGGGAGTATAAAAGGTTCTGTCAGGCTAAGTATGGTGATAGTAAAAAAGTTTGGGCTAAGGAGTTAGGAGAATATTTGACAGGATAGTTGCTGACAATGCATGGTGTGATAATGAGCGTAGATGTTGAGTATGGAAGTGTGAAAATGAATAATTGAGCAGATAAGAAAAATGAAAGGGAGTGTTAAGTATAGATCAAAGAATGATTCTGATGATGCACGAATGAATGTGGGTGAAGTGATATCGATGTATGTATGTAGGTTGGAAACGTTAGCTAGGAAAAAGTATGGGGATGAAAGCATAAATGAAAAAAAGGAACTAATGAAACTTTTTTTGAGTACAGTACCAGAGAATGTGTCAGAGTTTATTAATTTGAATCGTGAGGAGAGATTGACATGGGATGATAATTTAGAGATAGATAGTTGGGGATTAAAAGTTAGATAGATGTATGAAAGAAAGTAAATCTGTGAACGAGAGAACGGAATGGAGGAAAGTGTACCAGAATTTGTTAGTTTTTGAGATGCTTTTATGAGACGGCCGATGTGGGTATCTGATAGTGTAGTAGGTAGGAGTGTTAGGGCGAGTACTGTAGGAATGCCTGTAATGACAAATGAAGGGTTTAGACAGGGAAACCAAGTTTGGAGAGATAGTAGTGCTGGTGCTCAGCAAGGTAGGTCAGGTAGTTGTATCTGTGAAGAGAAGTAATATAGGTCTGGGAAGGTAGGACACAAAAAGTAAAAGTGTAGATGGGCATTTGGAGAGTGTTTCGGGTGATGTGAGACAGGGTATTATATTAGTGAGTGTAAGAAAGAGGAAGTGGTTAAGTGTTATCGGTGTGATATGACTTGGCATATAGCGAATAGATGGAGAGTAATCATACAAATGGGATTTGCGGCCATTGTGGTGTACCAACCGTGTGTCAGACGATCGTATATAAATTATTTTGTATATATCATGCTTGTATCTGCGCTCTTCCCTTGCACTAAAAAGAACCTGAATAATCATGTCTCCAGTTTTCCTCTGTAACATTGTCTGTCTTGTGAACATGAAAATGCCTGTTGCCTTGAGGTTTTGTATATAAAGGAGAGTGTTCTATAACAAATTTACTCAGTTGATTGCTTCCTGCTTTTGAGTCGCAACCTTTCTCTCGGCCCGTCACATTGGTGACCCCGGAAGTCGACTCGCTCCCACCGCCTTCCACCCCCACCCCCTCGCCCCTCCATCATTGGTACTATGGCGGACTCTACGGCAGTTGGCGACGCGGCCGCCCCATTCAAACTTTCATCGTTTGCCAGCGGAGAGGCGTTTGCTTGGTTTCAGCGCGCAGAAGTCCAGTTTTGCATCAGGGGCGTGACTCGCTCAACCACCAAAGCAGATTATGTTCTCGCGGCGATACCCGAGGACACCTTCCCAGAAATATCCGACTGGCTTTGTGAAGAAGGAGACACCCCACTAGCGTATGACGACCTCAAAACATACCTTCTGCAGCAGTACTCGCTGTCACCAGCCGCCTGTATATCAAAGCTTTTTCAGCTCTCGCAACAACCGTTGGGGGACCAAAGGGCTTCGCTTGCCCTCAGGGAAATGACCAGTATCGCTCGCCTTCAACCTGCCGCAGACGGCTCTCCTCGTGAGGTGAACCTACTTCGTGCCCTTTGGATACGCCGTTTACCCGGACCTATACGCGCTGCCATACCAGATGTCGATAGTTTACCCATAAAGGACTTGATGACCAAAGCCGACGCCCTTATGGACAGCCACTTCAAGACCTCCATCAACGCTTCCACCCCTGACGAAGAGGATGCCTATTCAACGTTAACCGAAGCTGACATGAATGCCATAGGACATACACGCCTACCCCGTGACGTGCCGAAGCAGCGACAAAGCCGCCCACCACCCACCAATCGCTCGCGCCCCAACCAACAACTTCTACAGCCACTTACTACCTCCCATCCGCCGCAGTTTTGCTACTACCACTTCAGATTCGGGGCAACCGCGAAGAAATGTGCCAAGGATTGTCAGTGGCCAAAAAACGTGTAAGTAGGCCATCGCTCGTGACGGTGGCCTTCCGTGTTTCTAATCTTTTCTTTTTTACAGGATGCAGGAACGGGCGTGCGATTTTTGGTAGACACGGGTGCTTGTCGTTCTCTTTTGCCAAGGAAACTCTTCAAGGCACGACGTAGTCTGTCTACATCTGCCGATGTCCGCTTGGTAGCTGCCAACGGATCTGCGATACCCACCTACGGTTACGAGAACCTCATATTATCGTTCGGAAACGGTAAATTCAATTGGAAGTTTCTCGTTGCTGACGTCACATTGCCAATCTTCGGTGCGGATTTCCTCTCTCATTTCCACATTCTGGTCGATGTCGCCCACCGACGATTGGTCAACGCAGACTCGTACTTGTCAACACCTCTTTAACCCGCACCCTCTAACCTCGCTCTCCACATCAGCGCACACACGGATGCCTATGCCCACCTCCTCACGTCGTACCCGGAAGTTTTCCGTCCAGAACTTCGCCAAACGCCCACGGCTCCTGCCAAGCACGGTATTTATCACCATATCAAGACGACGGGACCCCCAGTCTTTGCAAAATTCAGACGTCTGGCACCGGAATGATTGGCAGCCGCCAAACAGACGTTCGCCGAAATGGAGGAAATGGGCCTTTGCCAAAAGGCCTCCAACCCATGGTCGTCACCCTTACACATCGTTCTGAAGAAAGACGGCTCCCTTCGTCCGGTAGGGGATTACAGGTGCCTGAACATGAAAACAGAACCGGATCACTACCCCCTCCCAAACATTGCCGACGTGACCTCCTACCTGCACAAAGCGAAGGTTTTCTCTACGCTCGACCTCCTGAAGGGGTATTATCAGGTGCCTATGAACCCAGAAGACATCCCCAGGACCGCCATCACCACTCCGTTTGGTACATACACCTTCAATTAGTCCTGTTTTGGCCTTCGTAATGCTGGGGCCACGTTTCAACGTCTCATGGATGGCATCTTAGGGGACCTCCCTTTCTGTGTATGTTATGTGGACGACAGACTTGTGTTCTCCTCCTCAAAAGAGGAACACCTCCGTCACCTGCGCAGCGTGCTCGACCGCCTGCAACAAAACGGCCTTGTAGTCCGGTACGACAAGTGTACCTTTGGCACCAACAAAGTGTCGTTCTTAGGGCACCGCATCACTCATGGAGGAGTCCATCCCCTCCCTGAGAAGGTAGCAGCCGTTCAGAACTTCCCCGTACCCTCGACCGTCAAAGCTCTGCAGGAATTCTTGGCATGATCAACTATTATCACCGTTTTCTGCCAGCCATTGTCGCCACTCTTGCTCCCCTCTACGCCTCCCTCAAGGGCGAGCCAAAGGACCTGAAGTGGGGTCCCCTTCACGAAGCAGCCTTCTGCAATGCAAAGAAGGCCCTATCAACTGCTGCGGCCCTCACTTTTCCTATCCCACACGCCCCTTTCCTTCTCTCCACCGATGCCAGCGATGTCGCTATTGGTGCAGTACTCGAGCAGGTGGTCAACGGCTCGCCCCGCCCATTGGTCTTCTTCAGCAGAAAACTGTCCAAGGCAGAATCGGGTTATTCTACCTTCGATCGAGAATTGCTGGCGTTGCACTTGGCTGTCCGTCACTTTCGCCATTTCTTAGAAGGTACGCCTTTCGTCATTCGCACAGACCACATGCCTCTGGTGCACGCCTTCACTCGACAGTCTGACGCCTGGTCCGTCCATCAACGCCGACATCTCTCCGCCGTGGCTGAATACAATTGCACCCTTCAATGAATCCCGTTGCCGATGCCCTGTCAAGAAACATGTTGGCTGCCGTTCAACTTGGATTGGATTACAACGGCCTGGCTGAAGCCCAACGACAGGATCCAGAGTATCAATCATGTAGTACATCCTGCACGTCCCTCTGTTGGGAAGACTTTCCCCTCGAAGACTCCAACACCACCCTCCTCTGTGACGTCAGTACTGGTAGACCGCATCCTTGGATTCCTGTTCCCATGCGATGGCATGTATTTGATTTCATTCACGGCCTTTCACATCCCTCCTGCCATTCTACTGCACAGCTGTTGAAGGCAAAATTCACTTGGCACGGCATTTCTAGGGATGCTAAGGAATGGGTTCGTGCCTGTACTTCTTGCCAAACTTCCAAAGTACATTGACACACGGATTCAGGAGTGGGCACCTTTCCTCAACCTCAGCGTCGTTTCGCACACATTCACGTCGACGTTGTAGGCCCCCTACCCACATCATAAGGACATCGTTACCTATTTATCGTCATCGACTGCTCCACTCGTTGGCCTGAAGCCATTCCCATGGAAATTGCAACGTCCGCCTCATGTACATCTGCCTTACTCTCTTAATGGATTTCAAGATTTGGTATCCCTGAGCATATTACTTCTGACAGGGGAACCACTTTCACATCTCAATTATGGACATCATTAGCAAATCTCCTGGGCATCACCCTACATCAAACAACGGCCTACAACCCCGCTGCCAATGGAATGGTTGAACGTTTTCATCGCACCCTCAAAGCACCTTTGATGTGTCGCTGCAAGGATTGCAACTGGTTTACTCAGCTTCCCTGGGTCCTCCTGGGACTAAGGACCACTCCTAAAGACGCCCTCGACGTCTTGGCAGCTGAAATGGTGTATGGCGACCCGTTGGTCGTCCCTGCTGAATTTTTTCCTTCTACAACCTCCTCCGACGATCTCCAGTGCATACGTCACGTCGTGGGAAAATTTACTCCGTGCCGCCAGACTTACAAGCCCCCAGCGAAGCATCACATACCAACGGACTTGCACTCTGCAACGCACGTCTTCCTGCGCAACGACACTAGCAAGCCACCGCTAACGCCCCCTTACACGGGCTCTTTCCTTGTGATCCGACGCAGTCCGAAAGCATTCCTACTAAACATTCGTGGCAAAGAAGACTGGGTCTCCATTGATCGTCTAAAACCTGCTTATCTTCTGCCAGATGACCCGCCTACAGTTCACCTCTCTAGATCAGGGTGCCCTATTTAACATGTACAGTATGTTATTTTTAGGGGGGGAGCCATGTACCAACCGTGTGTCACACGATCGTACATAAATTATTTTGTATATATTATGCTTGTATCTGCGCTCTTCCCTCGCACTAAAAAGAACCTGAATAATCATGTCTCCGGTTTTCTACTGTAACATTGTCTGTGTTGTGAACATGAAAATGCCTGTTGCCTTGAGGTTTTGTATATAAAGGAAAGTGTTCTATAATAAAGTTACTCAGTTGATTGCTTCCTGCCTTTGAGTCACAACCTTTCTCTCGGCCCGTCACAGTGGTAGGCAGCAGCGTGCTAATTGTATTGAGTGTGGGGTAAATGGGCATATAGCTAGAGTTTGAAGGAAGAATGGGAAAATGAGAGATAGGAGAATGATAAATAGTATGAATGATTCTTTTGTTAAAGAAGAAAATGGTTTTGATGAAATGGATGAATTGTTGATGGAAATAAGTGAGATTTTATGGCCACATGATAGTGAGGTGGATGGGATAGTGCATGATATATTAGATTGTGGCGGGATGTTGCAACAACAACACCCACACCTTTGATCACACTAAACAGACAATTGTCTCTGCAATGTCCATTTGTATATATATAAGAATATATGTATGTATATATATATATACACATGTATATATATATATATATATATATATATATATATATATATATATATATATATATATATATATATATATATATATATATATATATATATATAAAGTCAGCTAGACTTTAATCAACCACGAAAGCAGGCAGGCTTAAGAAGTGGGTATTGAAAAAAACTGACCATATCCATGTAATTAACCAGTTACTGAAAAAATTAAGTATGATAAACCATATGTATGGCATTTGTGGACAAGGTAGTAGGTTGGCAAGGCCACCAGCCACCCTTTTAGATACTACCGTTAGAGAGTTATTGGGTCCTATGACTTGCCAAACAGTACTACATTGGATCCATCTCTTTGGTTATGATTCAATTTCCTTTTGCCTACTCTTTCAACGAATACTCTGGCCTATTCTTTGCATATTCTCTCCTGTCCTCATAAATCTGACAAAATTGAGATTACCAAACTATTCTTTTTCACTAAAGGGGTTAACTAATACATTGTAATTGTTCAGGGGTTACCTCCCTCTTGGGATGGGGAGAAGAGACTCTTTAGGTATGGTAAGCAGAGCTGCTAGGAGAAGGACATTCCAAAATATAGCCACCCTTCACTAGTCTTGTAAATTAGTTATTTCCTTATTTTCTTTCCTCACTGGAATATTTTCGTGTTGTAACACTGAGGCTTATATCATCCTTCTTTTCTAACTAGGGTTGTAATAATGATAATAATAATAATTATATTAATAAAAACAACAACAACAACAACGGCAATAATAATAATAATAATAATAATAATAATGATAATAATAATAATAATAATAATAACAAAAATCTTTTGATGCTGTCAGAACTTCAGCAGTAACGAAAGCCCTTCAAAGACGAGGAGTATATGAATCTCATGTTAGACAACATGAAGATATCTATACGAGAGGTAGAATACTGCTAAAACACTTAAAGGTAGTGAGAAAACGTTGATAATGAAAGGATTTAGGAGGGAGACCCCATCTTTCCTAAATCCTTCACAATGTTCCTAGAAGAGCTTTTTAGAATTTAGATTGGAAGAATGTAGGAATTAACTTTATGGGGGAATACCTTATCAACTTAAAATTTGCACATGCCATACTTCAATTTAGTGAATCATGGGAGGAATTGCTAGAAAATATGGAAGATCTCGTGAGAAAAATGAGAATCTTCGACTGAAAATGAACATGAGTATGAATTTAATAAGACTATATTTAACGAAAATACAGAGACAAAAAATAAGGGTAACAAATGAACCTCTACATATTATTAATGAATTTACGTACTGATAATAGACAGTAAGTGTTTCGCCTAGACCGGAATTAGAAAAAGAATAAGCATAGGATGGAATGATTTTCGTAAACAAAATGAGATTAGGAAAAGTAAAATACCACTATCTTCAAAAAGAAACAAATTTGATCAGATGGTCCTACCAGTATTAATTTATGTATTAGAAACTTGGAGCTTTATTAAAGCCTTAGAACTAAAGTAGTTAAAACTCAGAGAACTATGGAAAGAATAATGATGGGGATAAAACTAAGCAATACAAAAGGAGCAACATGGATGCGTGAGTGAAATAAAGTATAGGATGATCTTACCTGCAAGAAAATGAAATGGACAATGACAGGAGCTTCAGGACATATAATAAAAAATGGCAGATGAACATTAAAAATAGCAGAAAGGATCCCTAGAGATTAAAAATGAAGCAAGGCAAAGGAAGAAAAGATGATGGATTGAGGAGTTAAAAAAAATTCTGGTATACAATGGCATCCAAATTCCACGAACAGACGCGAATGGAAGGATATGCTGAAGGCATTTGTCCTGCACTAGTTGTAGCTGATGATGATGATGATGATGATGATGATGATGATATATATATATATATATATATATATATATATATATATATATATATATATATATATATATATATATATATATATATATATATATATATATATATATATGAGTGTGTGCGTGCATGTGCTATGAATTGCGACTTGTGTATTTACTTTTTGCCTTCTTGCATATTTATTCCTTATTTAAATTATATTAGATTTCACCGATTACCTTAAGTTTATTTAATGATACTTGTTTCTTCAAAGAAATTGATTATCGTGATCAGAGTGTTAGCCATATCAGTGTATGGAGACAAGAAATTCCATATGTGTTTTTATGGTAGGAAAAACTTCACACTTGCTACAGATCATAACCTTTTATTGGCAATATTAGGTTCAAAAACAAGTTTACCAACGTTAGTAGCATCAAGAGTGCAACGTTGGGCAATTACATGAACCGTGTATTACTTTGATATAGAATATAGGCCTACATAAAAAATGGGCAATGCAGGTGCTTTATCTAGATTTCTAGTAAACAAAGCTCCAGAAGAGTATGATAACAGCATACTTTCAGTTTCAGTGTAAGGTACCCATTACAGCAAAGGACATTGTTAAGTGTACAAAGAAAGACCAAGTATACTGGCAAATGTATTAAAAAGTTTGATCTCAGGAAAGGACTTATGTGCGAAAGAAGAATGCTGTAAACCCTATAAAGACATTTGTAATGAGTCAAGTTTCACTTAATGTTGTATCATGAAAGGATCAAGAGTTGTAATTCATAGTTTATTATTGAATAATGTTTTATCCAAAATACATGCTGATTAGCAATACGTTGTCTAGTCTATTGCTGGGACTTTTGTCTGGTGGCCAGGTGTAGATGGATATTGAATTATTTGTAATAAATTGCATGAATTGTGTTATGCAACAAAATCATTTTGGAGTTCCTTTTTAAGTTACTTATTTTTAGTAGTGGCGGATGCTTACAGCAAACGGCTACAAATAATTCCAATGCAGACTAAAACATCAATGTCAGTTTTTGCAACACAGGGTATTGCAGAAAGGATTGTAATAGATAATGTTCCACAGTTCATCTAACAAGTGTTTAAAGAGTTTTGTAATGTAAATGTTACTAAGCATGCATTTTCAGCAACGTATCATCCTTCCATGAATGGAGAAGCTGAAAGACTTGTTCAAACATTTAAGCACAACATGATGTGTAGGAAAGCAAATGCAAGGGAGTTTTTTAATGCATCAAAGTTCTTATTTTCAGATAGAACAATAGAGCACAACACAACAGCTGTGGCACTATGAAATTTGTTGATGGAAAGGAGGATTAAATGGAAGTTAAATTCGATGTGCCCAAGTTTGCAAAGTGAATTAGAAGGGAGAGGTTAAAAGGAATTTGAAACTCTTCCAAATGTAAGACATTTTCGTTTTATCTAATGACATGGTAAGATCATCCAGTGCCACAGGGAAGTGGGTGCCAGGTGAGATAGTTATATAAATTGGAAGTTTACATTATGGTGTTAAAGTTAGTGGAGATATTGTAAAACGTCATGTTGACCAATTAAAACCGTTAAATCCAGTAAATCTTTCAAATGTTAGAGAAGAAAAAAATCCAGAATTAGTTAGATCAAATTAATCAAATAATCACTAAATGTTCAAACACCGATATTATGGCCATTTAAATTCTGTTCATACACCAGTTCTGAGTGAAGTTAGAGTACTTCTCAATAGTATGAATAAAGGGAAGTCACCTAATCTGGTTGATTTACTTACTGCTGCGGCAGCCTTCACAAACAATTTTCACAATGCATCTGGTATGAAACGTGAGTGTCCTTAAAGGTCTAAAGTTTTAGAGGAATGTAAAGTTTTGTACAATGCCAAGTTAAGGGAGAGGAGACTTAGGTATTATGTAAAATGTATACAGTAATACAATAAGCACTAAATGTATTGAACCTAATATTGCATCACATTTCATTGATATAACATGTTTTTATTTCAATTATATCTGTTATAGTGTATGCTATAAGGTGCTGAATCCTGTATAAAATACCTCAAAGATAATAATGCTCAATTGTTCAGTTTGTATTCCTTACTTTTTAACGGTGCTAGTCTAACTTAGACACTCAACCTACAATGTAAATTTAGTTATAAGAATAAATAAGTTTCATGCAATGAAGTATCATCACGTTCAACACAAGTCAACGACAATTATGGAATAGGTAAACATCACAAAAATTAACCAATGTCATTCTAGGTAAGAATACATTACATTACTGAAATCAAACATTGTCTAACTACATTGATTGCAAATATGAAATTGAAACTGTGAACCGATTTATTACAAAAATAACATAATTCAAAGTATTACTTTAAAGGAAATAAAAAAAAAAACATGTAGATAAATAATTATAATAATTCTTAGTTACTGAATAGAATATACTATCTTCATGGCTAGGAACGTACGATTAACAAAAAGAGTATTGAGAATGATTTAAGTTTTACATGAAATAAAGGCACATTCCCAATACATGACATCTTTATTACTGTTATGCCCTATGAAATTTGACTTCAATACCTTTGCAGTTGATTGGTACGTGGGATTTGAACCCTAGTCCAGGATATCTGTATGCCAGTGACCTTACCACTCAGCCACGAAGAAAGATAAAAGTCAATGACAATTCTGCTGTACATATACCTGTCAAATTCAGGTCTTCTGTACTTAGAATTGAAATCAACCCATCTTCACCTACATATTAGCTATGATGGTGAAGATGGGTTGATTTCAATTCTAAGTACAGAAAACCTGAATTTGACAGCAGAATTGTCATTGACTTTTATCTTTCTTCGTGGCTGAGTGGTAAGGTCACTGGCATACAGATATCCTGGACGAGGGTTCAAATCCCCGCCGGTCCGATATTATAGTCTGTGGGCGGTTCCGCCTGGGTCTCTGATCCCGCGGTCGTTAAGAGAATCCAGACTTTAATGTATTAATATATATGGCTTAT
Organism: Palaemon carinicauda; assembly: GCF_036898095.1. Classification (NCBI taxonomy): domain Eukaryota; kingdom Metazoa; phylum Arthropoda; class Malacostraca; order Decapoda; family Palaemonidae; genus Palaemon; species Palaemon carinicauda. The sequence continues at coordinate 40,656,579 of NC_090745.1, forward strand.
TTGATACATGTATATATATATATATAAACATACATGCATATATATATATATATATATATATATATATATATATATATATATATATATATATATACACACATGTGTGCACACATACACACACATATATATATATATATATATATATATATATATATATATATATATATATATATATATATATATATATATATATATATATATATATATATATATATATATATATACATATATATAATGTGTGTGAGTGTGTGGTAGTGTTTATATATGCATGTGTGCATATATGTATGTATACATATATATATATATATATATATATATATATATATATATATATATATATATATATATATATATATATATATAAATATATATATATATATATATATATATATATATATATATATATACACATATATATATATATATATATATATATATATATATATATATATATATATATATATATATATATATATATATATAGCATAAAAGAGCATGTTGATAATGTTAATGATGATAATAATAACAAAAATAATAATAATAATTATATATATATATATATATATATATATATATATATATATATATATATATATATATATATATATATATATATATATATATGTGTGTGTGTGTGTGTGTATTTCAACGGGTACATTCAATTCATCAGGGATTTTTCTCAGCCTTTCTATGAATATATGTGGTACAAATTTGAGCTGCAGCTTCCAGTGAAGCAAGTTCATCAGCAATAGCATTGGTGGTGTCGTCCTCAACAATAAGAGGATTGCCGCTCCATTCATTGGCCCGATTTTGCTGTAGCTTCTGAGCATTCAGAGATTCGGAAGGAAAACTTCTGCTACTTTACATCGGTTCAACAGAACACTCTGTGGATTTCAATGCATCGCCACCGATGTTCATGTACTCTGGTATCACGTGTATTGGCATTCCAGCAATGCCAGGGGTGTGAACCATCGTGGACGAGCATTCTTTTGTCCAGTAGCAAGGAAAAGTATGTGTTCACATTGGTGTGGATCCCTTAGGGGAAGAAAATTCAGTGGTGATTCATCAAAAGGTTTTACAATAGCATACTGGTGCTTGCATGGGGCACCATTCCACACAGCAAAGGATGTGCAAGTCGATATTGAAGTATCAATATAACATACTGTAATATGTCAAGTTTTGATTGACTATTCACTTCATAAATGTGGGCATCAATCTTCGTGATGCTATCTTTTTGGATTGATGATTCTCCTGGTAGAAGTCTCTTAGAAATAGTGACATCCACACGCCCAATGGCAAGGTCTGTCAGACGGCGCTCATAATAAAATGGTAGTGGTGTGACCAAGAAGTCCAGTAATTGCACAATATTGTATGCACGGACACATTTTAAAATTTGATCTCTGAGAATCCTCATGGCTGCTTCTGCATAATTATCAGTATTGTTCCAACGGACAAACAAGTCATGCTGGTAACACACAGCCCATGCTTGACGACGGTCATATAGCTTCTTGCATTGGACCAAATGGTTTGGGTACAGGCATGTTATGCTATTTAACTGTATCTCAGCTTAAGCCTCATGAGGAGCTTAAGCTCTGAGGACGATTATCTTTTCTGATATTGTTTTTCCCTTCCCACAGGAATCTCCAAACTGCTTGAAGCAAGTGAATAAAAAAACAGAGAATCAATGTAGCCTCAGGAAAGACATTAGGAAGACTCTGCTTATGTGCCTCACTGGCATCAGACAAGAACACCAAAGGTCCAGTTTTTCGGTATAATGCATATTTCGGTATAATCTCTAAATGGAGCTTTAAAGTGTGAGTTATGCAGTCCCGTGACTCAGATGTGACAATGAGACATCCAAGAGGCAACTCTGGGTCAACATCATGAAGATTCGACAATCGCATCTATCCATACCTCCTGATGCATCAATAAATCCAAGTTCCCCACTATAGTCATGATACTGGTGTACACATTTCATTAGTGGTGTACACAGAGCAATTGCAATCTTGCCATTTATGTCTTTTACTTTACCACAAACCTCTCCTTGCTCACTATTGCAACTTTCTATGGCTGATTCCAAATCTTGCTGCATTTTCTGCCCACCTGCAGCACCATCGGTTTTTTTTCAATTATCTTCTAGTACAGCCTGAAATAGATTATGAGTATTTATTAGGAAATCATACAAAAATACCATATTGTATTTTTTTCTTAAATTTTACTTAACACACATTTCACAGTACACCTTTACACACGTAAATTGAAATAACTGAGCTTCAAATAAAAAAAACTGGATTTTAATTCAAAATAACTGAACTCAATTTTTAACAACTTTAATATCAATGCACAGATGACTGAGGTCTTTTATTTTCTATGTATTAATCTTACCTGTGACAGAGCTGCATATCAGTACAATTGGCACGATCTGTAGCTTTATAAACATAATCATTCTCATATTGTAGTTACATATCCTACTTATGTGTATTCAGTGCAGATGCAGGAGAATGGCCTTTGGCATATAGATCAACAGTCTTCTCACTAACGTCTCGATGCTTAAGGGTATCTGCGCTATTGATCATATGGTTATGAATGTGCTTAATCTTGACCACAGTTGGATAAGTCGGTAGGAGAAGGTCTTCATTTTTGGCTGTAGAATGGAAAAGTCATAGATTTCAGTTAAATAAACATCTAAAGCAATATGCCTAAAGAATTAATGTTTTAATCAAAATTAAGTACATGTTTTTTTCCTGAAAGCAAGATCGTTGCATATGCAGCTGATGCTATACTATCTGCCTCAATTCAATCTCCTGAATGTAGATTTTGGGTTGCTGAATTCGTTAATAGAGATATAGCTAAAAAATAGCGCATGGTGCAAATTATGGAGTATGAAGTTGAATTCTAACAATACTCAAAGTACGATTGTAAGTACGTCAAGGAGAATTGGGTCCTCGTTTTCCGGATCTCCGCATTGAAAATGCTTCTTTTAACTATATACAGCTCCTTTAAAATTCTAAGTGTGATTCATGATTGTAAATTTGCCTTTTAGAAACACATTGTTTCTTCTTGTCTGGTCTTCAATTGCTGAATCTCAGCGTACTTTCTTAGACAAAAACTTGCGATCTATTAAAGTTCTTATTCTTGATCTGGATATTTATCTTTGGCATCGTCGTTCAGTTAGTTTCTTGGGCATGTTGCTTAAATTCTTCATAATTCTGGTCATCTTTTATATTGAAATCTTCTTGCTCTGTACCATCCTGTTCATAATACTATGCATGCAGTTGATCTTGATAGTCAGGTCTTCTCCAGCATGAGGCTTAATAATACATAGTATTCTAAGTTTCACCCTGATCGTTAGATATTTCATATTCTTTATTCATTAATACTCCTGAAATTTATTTATTTCCTTTCCTCACCATGTTATTTATTTTTCCTTGTTGGAGCCCTTGGGTTTATAATATCCTGCTTTTCCAATTAAAGTAGTGATGATAATAGTATTGGCACTAAGCACGCTATTAAGGAGACTATTCCAGGTATCCACTAATCTATTACCAAACCCGTTTTACCTATATCTATCAGTAACAAGATTTCCAATTCATATCCGTTGCCTCTAGTTCACTCTTGACAACTTATTTTTAAAAAAATATGCTTATACCGCCCTTAATAATGCACTTGAACCATTTGGATACCTAATTGATGTCTCAGTTTCGACGTCTTTCCTATGAGTTTAAGTAGTCTCTGTAATCAATCCTTATATGATATATTCCTGTTATTACGGATTTTTATTTTTGTCATTCTTTTTACTCTCTCCAAAAAGTCAATATCAATCTTTAATTAAGGTGACTACAACAGTACTAGAAAGGTTTTCACAATGTTATCATAATCCTGATCTTTAGTAATTGAATGTGAATTCTGGTTATTTGGGATATTACCCGAGTGGTTCTGCGAAGATCTAACCTGACCTGACCTGACATCTTCTACCTGGGTTACTCTGAGTTGACCTAGGGTAATCTGATCTGACTTTTCATAACTGGGTTACTCTACTACACAGGTACATGGGTAATCCCTACCCAAGCCTCCCTATTGATTAATTAGTGAAACGTACCTACTAAGTTTTCCAGGTATCCTTTTAACAGTCAAATTAATTTGAGCTGGACAATTCGTGTTCTTAGATGAGGTTTTCTGATTAGTTGTCAATGGACGTGGTAATGTCTTATGCTGACATCGATAAAAGATTTTAAAATGGGAGACCCAACCATTGGTAGGTTTTGTTGCTGCTAAACGAAGAGTTATCGTACTAATCTGTTGGTCAGTGGTTGATCCAACGTCTAGCATTTTCTTCGGTGCAAATGGCTATTCTGTACCCCGTGTCGTATCCTTGCTCCACGACTTGATACTTGCAAATGTGACAATCATACACAGTTGGTAAGGAATCTTCCAACCAGCAAGTAGAGTACATTTGTTAACTTTAATACAATAGTGCTATAAAAACCCTGCGGTCGTCACTGAATGTAAGAAAAGATATCATATATAACTTCATCCTTTGAAGCTTCTGATATAATAGGCATTCAATAGGGCGAAATAAAGTACACTGTAATGGCAATTATACATTAACCCTGGATAGGTACGGTCCTCGGACACCCCTTTAAGGGTATACTCGGACGCGAACGACCCCGACGCCAAAAAAAATTCTTGAAAAATCAGTTTTTGCAGTAACCTCCTTTTTTCTTTTGCCAAAAAAAACTTCAATGAATGCTTAAAACAACTGTAAAGATAAATACTACTCATCTGCAGAAAAACTATTTATTATAAATATTTTAAAAAATTAAGTAGAAAAAAAAAAGACCTGACATAAAAATTCATAAAAAAAAAGTTTATACATATATACACAAATCCTTTTAGGAATTGATTCTTGAATGTTTAGGACACATCTTGATGTATTTTGGATGAAGTCAGACCCATGGAGGTGAAGATCTGAAATGAGAAAAAAAGGGTAACTTTTTTTGGCCAAAAAAAATTGTCCAAATTTCATGAATTTTTTTGGGTACCCAAATGAAATAGGAAGTGGCTAATTTTTTTAGGGAATAAACATATGTTATCCTAAAATAGAAATATGTAAAAAAATCTTCATTATTTTGTAAATTACATTTATATCAGGGGCCATATCTAAAGGTAATTTTTTGAGTACTTGGAAATTTCGTAAAAAAATACATATATTTAATATATAATATGATATTTATGCAGGTAAAAATATACAAAAATATCACAAATTCTATAGGGAACAAGAATATATATAGATAGGGCAGCTTACGCTTCGGATATGTCCACAAAATGGCCGCCAACCACACTGACTCAGACTCCCTAATCTGCCACTTGAAATGTAGGAAGGGTATGTCAATTTCAAGGTGTTATTTACTAATCTAATTATTATTGGATATGCATAAAAATTGTATGGTGGGTTGCTGGATAATTGTCGATTATTTTACGACTATAAAATTAAAATTCTGACCCAAAAAATTTTTTTTGAAGGGAAATAAAATCGAAAAAAAAAAATGTAAAACAATATTTTAGCTAAAAAAATTTGATGATATTCAATCAAAAAAAAAGTAAACAAAATTTTCCGACAAATAAACATCTAGAGGAATCATTACTCTGTGATAGTTCCTTAGTACGTAGTAATTTTGAAAGAATTGGGAAAAAACGAAAAAATGGCAATCACCGGAAAATCGAACACATACCTATATATACGCCATATCTGGCTAAAAAAAAGATAGGCATGGGTAGCCAGATCATCTAGAAACACTTTCCAACACTATAAAAATATAAGTTTTGCGACACTACTTGCCAATTCCTTACGGTAACATGACTAAGCAAAAAAATGCAAAACAAATAAAAAGGGGCACTCGTGGAAAAATGGCCATTCTAATATACGGCATTTCAGAAAAAAAAAATTTCAGCCACGTGCTAGGCAAACCATCAAGGCATATTTTCCGACAAATAAACATATAAATGAAATATTACTCTGTGATAGTTCCTTAGTACGTAGTAATTTTGAAAGAAATGGGAAAAAACGAAAAAATGGCAATCACAGGAAAATCGAACACATACTTATATATACGCCATATCTGGCTAAAAAAAAAATAGGCATGGGTAGCCAGATCATCTAGAAACACTTTCCAACACTATAAAAATATAAGTTTTGCGACACTACTTGCCAATTCCTTACGGTAACATGACTAAGCAAAAAAATGCAAAACAAATAAAAAGGGGCACTCGCGGAAAAATGCCCAACATTCTAATATACGGCATCTCAGATAAAAAAAAAGACATGCACGTGTTAGCCCAACCATCAAGGCACACTTTTTAACACATAAACATGAAAAAAAAAATCAATAATATACGGCAATTCCTTACTACGTAGTAAATTTTTACAAATATTGAAAAAAAAACAGAAATTGGCAACCGCAGTTAAATACCCAATATACCAATAACTACGTCGTATCTGACAAAAACAAAATCACGCATGGGTAGCCAGATCATCTAGACACACTTTCCAACATTAAAAAAGCAAAAGTTTTACGACACTATTTCGCAATATCTTACGGAAAAATGACTTGGCAAAATAATGAAAAAAAATTAAAAAGGGACACTCGCGGTAAAATGCCCGACATTCTAATATACGACATCTCAGATAAAAAAAAAGACATGCACGTGTTAGCCCAACCATCAAGGCACACTTTCTAACACATAAACATGAAAAAAAAATGAATAATATACGGCAATTCCTTACTACGTAGTAATTTTTACAAATATTGAAAAAAAACAGAAATTGGTAACCGCAGTTAAATACCCAATATACCAATAACTACGTCGTATCTGACAAAAACAAAGTCATGCATGGGTAGCCAGATCATCTAGACACACTTTCCAACACTAAACAAGCAAAAGTTTTACGACACTATTTGGCAATATCTTACGGAAAAATGACTTGGCAAAAAAATGAAAAAAAAATGAAAAAGGGGCACTCGCGGTAAAATGGTCCTCGTGGTGATGAACGACATTTTAATTAAAAAAAAAAACATGCACATGGTAGCCAAACAATCCACCAAGACTTTCCACAACTGATAACCTATACAAGTTGCACCATTCTACGACAATTTCATAATACGTAATAACTTTGATAATTATGCAAACTACCTCAGAAGGGTAAACTCGGACGCGAACGACCCCGACACGTCTCAGAAATCGGGGAAGGAGTACAGCTACAGCAATGCACATCTGGACACTACTAGAGCGTGTAGGGGAGACACCTCCTGCAGGTCGATCACCCACAAATTCAGTCACAGGGGTGAGTCACGTGAGAAAAACCTGTTTTTTTTTGACGCTCGGGGTCGCAAACGACCCACCGTACCTATCCAGGGTTAAACAAGTTCGGAATACTTACATAAAGAGCTCGGTAATTTATTTCGGATATATTTTACATTCCTTCTTTAGAACAGTCAAAACTACACTGTTTTATTGACGTATCTATAGCCGAGGACTTACAAATTAAGGAAAAAAAAACACACTGCAAAATTAACAATTTCTAAGAATTCTTATTCATCAATAAGGTTAGGTTGGTGTAACAATGAGGGCATAGTTAAATATAAATCTTACGATTGATAGTAGAGCTGAATTATGTGATGTCTGGGTTAATAAAATAATCTTCTTGAATATAATTATAATAATAATCATTACTTTTATTTCTATCATACCTGTATTTGAGATCCTTGTGAAAGCAGTTACACAACTATGCAGTTAGTAAAAGGCGTTGAGTGACATTACTCGTTTTCTATATTATAAATATTCCGCAAAGATCAATCATTACGGAGAATATAGAAGCAATAACTACGATTTGCATTGAAAAGGTAGGCTATTTGAACGAATTGATTATTAAACTGTCATTGCTAACACAAGCACACTTTTGAAAATTAAACCATGTTAGTAACATTTAGCTTTAAAATTTAAAGGTCATATTTTCCATTTTCATGGTAAATCATCAATATATATATATATATATATATATATATATATATATATATATATATATATATATATATATATATATATATATATATATATATATATATATGTGTGTGTGTGTGTGTGTGTGTGTGTATGTCTGTGTGTGTGTGGACACACACACACACACACACACATATATATATATATATATATATATATATATATATATATATATATATATATATATATATATATATATATATATATATATATATATATATATGATTATTATTATTATTTTCATTATTATTGTTAAATATCAATATGTTATCCAAATTAGTCATTTATTTTAGTCATGCCTTTGGTAATTTGCTGTAAGCGGTTCTTTTTCAGTAGCTTCTAAGTTGGCGTTCCTAAATTATTTTACTCCCATTCTCTTGTATTTATTTATAGATATTTTAATAATTTAATCCTTAATTGATTGCTGATAAATTACACAAATTATAAGACATTATTCTTAGTTTATTTGAGATCAGCGAACATCATTTTCTCTGATGACTTTAAATATTGTTATGTTTATAAAGTCTGTGTTTTTCTAGGAAATAAAAGAGATGAAGGGGAGCCGCTTGTGATTTCAAACTTATGAAAGTTACTGTCTGACTTTCAGTGATTCATAGTAATGTTCCCACAGTGGTCATTTGATGCCCAGACACCGGAATTAGAACTATAAGTACCTGATAAAAACTAGCAGTAACTCATTAGAAACTGCACCCAGTGATATAGTTATAATGGAGCAATTACATAGGGAAAGGCAGCGGATGAGGGCTGGGTGACTAGAGTTAGTAATAGAATAGATGTCCTACTAGTCTGAGACCTACCTCCTATCTCACGTGAATTAGTAGAAGCTCTAGAAGAGATTAATAGAAGACTTTTTAAACTAGAAGAAGTGTAGGATAAAATGGAAGTGGAACTCGATCCTGAGTAATTAGAAGATTACTTAGAACAAGCAGATCGTGCACGGCCTAGGGCTAGACAAACTAGTCTGCGATGTGCAAATAGACTTAAGGATATTTCGGTAGCAAGCATTAGTGATGACGACCCTGGAAGTTCTGCATGTACAGCATCCATTCAGGCAAGGCTGCCAAAACTAGAATTACCAAGATTTGATGGCGAAATAACCCAGTGGCAGAGTTTCTGGGATCAGTTATCGTCCCACATAGACAACACAGAGTTACCAGTCATTAGTAAGTTGACCTACTTGCTAACCCTGTTAGACGGTTCTGCCAAGGATGAGGTGCAAGGCGTGCCAAACATCAGTGCGTTGGCACTTTCTCAAGGAAAGATTTGGCGAGTCTGAGTGCATTATTCATGCACATATCCAAGTTCATCGTTCCCTTCAAGTACCTGTCAACCAAGGTAAGAACTACACAAAACAGCTTTGGAGACTTCCGGATGAGGTCATAAAGCATACAAGAAGCTTAGATGCCCTTGGAGTAACGGGCAAGCAGTGTGAGGTTCTCCTAACCCATATGATTGTGTCGCGGCTTCCAACTGAGTTAAGGCTACAATGGTCAAGAGTGTAGTGGCCATACAAGTGATCTTGAATGGCTGTTGGAGTGGCTCAAAAGGGAAGTAGAAGTGCTAGAAAGAAATGAGATGCACAGAAAAAATATCCCAGCTTCTGGGCCTCATGGTAGAAATGAGGAAAGAAAGAATATTAATAGTAAAGATGGCTGAGATAATTTGTATATAACCTCTGCCTTATAAGCAGTTTCTCAAAGTGAAAGTTCAAATTGTGTTTTTTGTAAGAAGGTAAACCATAAATCTGAAAGGTGTCACACGTTTTTAGCATTGGATGGGCATCAGAGGTATGAAAAGATAAGAGAATTAGGTGTGTGATTTAAACGTTTGAATAGGGGCCCAATTTCTAAAAGTTGTAAGGCAAGGTGTGCCAAGTGTCAAGGTGGCCATAATTTAGTAATGCGTGGCATTATGCTGAATATGGCCCCCAAACAAATGTTAAAAATGGTGATCACGTGGCACTTTCCTCAGCTAGTATGTTGTCAGGCTACTACAGTAATAAGACTATTACAAAAGGCTAAGGTAAAGGTAATGAATACTAAGGTAGGTTTTGTCACTGCTAAATTGTTGTTTGATAGTGGCTGTGATCGCTCATATGTTAGTAGTAAGTTAACCGATATTTGTAAACCTGAATGGGTTACTAGAACTGAAGCCCCTTACAGTAGCTTTGGTGGTAATAGCTCTGGTAAGGGTATAGAAAGTAATGTTTTTCAAATTAAATGTCTTGGATTATAAAAATAAAATTATTCCTAATTTTGCTGCAAGTATTCCAATGATATGCAACCTCTTAGTTAGACCAGTAGTTCCAACTCACATCCTAGATGCTTTTAGTCATTTAGATTTAGCAGATGACTTTGATGACTTATAAATCCTAAGGATGCTGTATAGGTGGGAAAAAACTGTCGCTATGAGTTCAGTGTTTGGTTGGGTTTTATCGAGAAATATTGGGAAGGGTGAAATTTTACTAAGGTTGTACGTACGTCTTCATCATCAGACTTAGTGTCCTTATCTCCTCAGCTCTCAAGTATATCAGGGGTATCCAGTACTGATATGTCAAATTTCTGGGATTTAGAAACTATTGGTATTACTGGTAAGGAATGCAAGGAAGATAGGGAAAATGTAGTTCAAGAGTTTGAAGATGAAATAGATTTTGTGAATGGGAGGTATGAAGTTCAGTTACCTTGGAAAAATAACAGTATTAAGGATTCATTGATGAGTAATGTAAACCAAGCAATGAAGAGATTAAATAAGCTTGTGGTTAGATTTGAGAAAGAGGAAGATTTAAAGGATGCATATATGAAGGTTTTTTGATGAATATGAGTCCTTGGGAACAATTGAAAATTCCTTCCGAGGACTTGGTGTCACAGGGACCCCTTAATTATATGCCTCACTGACCTGTCGTTAAATTAAATAGCAGCACTACAAAGATTTTTTATGCCTCTGCTAAGGGGCCTTATGGAATCTCCCGTAATGATTGCATGTTGACAGGTCCTTCTCTAAACCCAGATTCATTAGGGATATTGATTACATTCTGACATTGGCCGTACATGATCTCTGCTGATATTGTTCAGGCCTTTTTATAAATTAATGTTCACAGTCAGTACAAAAATAAGCATAGATTTTTGATGCCAGGTAAAGATGAAGTAAGGAATATGAGATTCAATAGAATTGTTTTTGGCAACACCAAGCCCCTTTCTACTTAATGTTGTTATTAAACATCATTTAAGCAATTACTCTTAATGTGAAGCTGTTCAAGATTTAAAGAGATATGTATGTAGACAATTGGTTCAGTGGAGCTGATACTGTAGGAGTAGCAAATAAATTTAAGACTGCAAATGATATCAAGGCTGATGCTAATATGTCCCTTGAAAAGGGTTCTTCCAATAGTGTAGCAATTGCTTTTAAGTTTAAGGAGAAAATGCAAATCTTGAGTGATGATGATATTCATAAGGTATTAGGTCTTAAATGGTCAAATTATGATGATAAATTTTCTTATTGTGGTCTTCATCTGGGTCTTAATTTTAAAATTTCATATACAAAGAGAACTGTCTTGGGTTTGATAGCTGAGGTGTTTGATCCTTGTGGGTTTATCAGACCCTTGATAATGTATGCAAAGATAATATTTCCGGATATATGGAAGAATGGGCATTTCTTGGGATGACAAGTTGCCAGATGAATTAGAGAGCAAATTCAAGAACTGGATTGATAGTACTTGATACTTTAGTTTCCTAGCTATAAGGAAATGTTATTTTACTACTGTACCTTGGAAGAGTATTGAACACATTGAAATATACGGATTTGAAGATGCCTCTGTGAGGGATTTGGTGCATGTGTATACTTGAGGTTTTGTCTTGGAAATGATTGTCAATCTTCACTTGTCATATCTAAAGCTAGAGTAGCACCAATTAAAAAACTTACCCTTCCTAAATTGGGGTTAATGGGAGCCTTATTGTCTGCTAGATTAATAAGTTTTGTCGAAACGGCTCTAGATTTTAAGATCAAATCTGGGATTGTATGCTGGACATATTCAACTATAACTTTAAGATAGATATAGAGTGATTCAGTGACAAGGGATGTGTATGTTAACGACAGATTTAGAGAGATTCAACAACTGGCACCTCCCAGTCACTGGCATCACTGTAGTGGATCAAATAATCCGGCTGGCTTGATAACTAGAGGATTACTAGCAGAAAACTTGTTGGAAAAACCTTTGGTTTAGTGGTCCTTCTAATCTGCTGGATCCTACATTTAGGATTCAGGACTGTGATAATGCTATTATTGTTAGTGAGACTGTAAATTAGGAATTTGAAGACCATTTAGTATGCCTAAGTGTCCAGACTGGAACTCCCATTTTTGATGTTGAAAAATACAATAATCTTAATAAGTCAATAAGAATTGTTGGGTATGTTCAAAAGTTTATAAGCAATTGTAAAGCAAAAAAGTCAGGGTTTGCCGCGAATACTGGTGATTTTACTACTGAAGAATTAGATAAGGCAAAAGCAAGGTTGATTTATGTAGTGCAAAGAGAAGCTTTCCCCAGTGAAATCAAAGCTTTGTCTGGTCAAAGGTTGATTCCTAAAAATTCTAGATTAAGAAAACTGGATCCATTTATTGATGATAAAGGTATTGTGAGGGTAAAGGGTCGACTTTAGTTTTCTAACTTGAGTTATGAGTCAAAACACCCCGTCATTCTTCCTAAAGGACAATTCTCCAAGCTCTTAGTACAATTTCAACATAAGTTTCTAAAACATGATGGTGTAAACAGCATTGTTTCATCATTAAGATCTAGTTTTCATGTAACTGGTGTAAGAAGAATGGCTAAGACTGCCGTACGGGAGTGTCTAGATTGTTGCTGACATGATAGCTGTCCTTGTAGTCAACCTGTTGCTCCATTGCCTGATTTGAGGGTTACTCCAGCAACCCCCTTTACAGTTACAGGTATAGATTTTGCAGGGCTATTTTTAGTGCTGATTATCAAGGGAAGAAATTTTATATGTTGCTTTATACTTGTGCTAAAATAAGAGCAGTACATCTGGAACTCACAGAGTCTATGTCATTGGTCGATTTGCTGCTCGTCAAGGTATTCCGAGTGTAATTTATTCTGATAATGCCAAAACCTTTGTTGTAGCCTCCTCTGAAGTGCAGAAGGTATTTGGACTTTTAGCACCTAAATGGAGGTTTAATGTACCAAGATCACCATGGTGGGGAGGATGGATTGAGAGACTTGCGGGGTTCGTTAAGATAGCCTTGAAAAAGAATCTGCTGTAAGTGCCGGGAAAAGTGTTTGAAAAAATCACAAACACAAGACTAAGGAGATTCCTAGAAAATAACAATAATATGTTTAAACACCAACATGGTTTCAGGACAGGGACAAGTACTGAAACTGCCCTTATGGCAATTTACGAAACAATAGCTATGAACTATCAAAATATAACACCAATGCAATGTCATCTGCAGAGATATCTCTAAAGCATTTGAGAAGGTATGGCATGACGGCCTCAAATATTAAAATACCCCAACTGGAACTACCAATAATAATGGAAAAACTCCTTTTAAGATACAAGTCCCATGTTGACGGATAATGAGACATCGGAACATGGGTTTTTTCACTTTATTACAAAAAGTTTTGTGAATACACTTTACACAGGCTGATACTCTCAGACGAGTACCTACTTGTCCTTATAATCACTCGAGAGGTACTGCTTACCCCTCAGCAAGTAAATGCAATGTTGCTGGGTCAATACGCTGAATTGTTAGATTTTGTGGAAATCTCCACGGTCATGGAATTATACTGTCACCAGTAGGTTTATAACACGTCACTTTATCAGACTAAAGATACGTGACCTATGACAGAGTTCAGTGATCGTGCACCCCAATTTATGAATGTCATAGAACTCTTAATAGGGTCATTAATCTCACTGAATAAAACACATACTTCTACATATTTTTCTTACAAGGATTAGGACATTAATCATTCCCCCTTCCGCCCCAACCAAGCTCCTCACTCCGGGAGGTGGTGCACACTCACCCTCTCTGGTCTATAATATATGGAAGACAATCCGACCCGGAATAGGGCATGGCATGTAGTAGAGAGAAATGCAACGTAAAATATGTACATAAAAATCACTCAAAATAATAACAGACATTTTTAATAAAAAAAAAAAAAAAAAAAAATATTGCATGTAAGAATGTACAAAATATAATATAAAATCAATTCATTCATTTCTTCTTAAGACCTCTGTAATCAAAATACAGAATACCCAAAGTTAAAAAAAAGAAATATGAATATCAGTATTGCACAACTTAGACAAAAACTTCCTTCTGGTTGTGGGCAATACGGGCCTTTTGGGCGGGACAGGGGAAGGAATAGATATTCCTTCATCCTTCAATTTTATTTGTATGGGTTTACAGCACAATTTCGCAACACAACTCACCACCACCGTTTCGCCACTTCTAAAATCACTACTACACTTGCACCTGTAACTATCATTCGGTGGCCACTATCCGTTTTCCTGAGAAAAACATTCATCTTCCCGACACTGCGCCATTAATAATGCTTTGTATCACTACTGTGTTGGATTTAACCATCTTTTCTTGGTACGGGCCCAAATACCCTGGCTCTAGTTTGTATTTCTTAAATTGTAATCGTTTCAAATACACACGAACGCTCACAAATACATTTACCGGTGCAGTTTTGATCCGACCATCATACTTTAAGCTGTGTTTTTCATTAGCTCTTTTCAAAAACCTTTCAGTGTTGTTCATTACTCTCCTTAAGAGATTTAGTAAATAGACACTCTATTGCTCTGTTGGATAATTTGGCAACTGTTGCGAATTAATCAGGACAGTATATAGTAACACAGGATCCTGGCCATACACAAAAAAGGCGGGTCCCTGAGCGAGGCATTATACGAATGTTCAAAGCTAGCTCCGCTGTAAGAAGCATAGGGGTCATCAGCCACTAAGTAACGTAAAATTCGCACCTTTTCCCTATTATGAGATTCCACTAAGCTATTAGCTGAAGGCAGTCACTGAAAAGTGTTCAATTTTCATCAAGTTTGTGACCGATTTCACCACCTTATTTATAAACTGGAGACCATTATCACTTATAAATATTTCGGGCAACCAAATCTTGTAATGAAACTGCACAGCGCCTGGCCTAATGAATTTGTTGATTTATCCAACATTGCGTAAGTATGAGTGTAACGAATAGTAAGATTTTCGATTCTGGCAAGCTTAAGTTTAAGGATGAGGAGGACAGCAAGAAGACTTCGGATCATCTTACATATATATTCTACACCAACGTTTCAGCAATCAATTCCCATCATCATGACTACATAAAACACGGAATTGTGTTTACATTAGAAATTAATGATACATTTTTTGCTTAAAATTGCTTTGGTATAAAAAAATATTAAAAAACAGTTAAAAGAATAAAAGTACAGAAACCTAGACGGTATATAAAAACATGTGGCTGACTGAGATCCTTTAAGATTATGATAATAAAAACACTTGTTATCAAAATAGACATTCTATTTTGATCACAAGTGTTTTTATTATCATAATTGCAAAGGACCTCAGTTAGCCACATGATTTTATATACTGTCTAGGTTTCTGTACTTTTATTCTTTTAACTTTTTTGAATATGTTTTTGATACCAAAGCAATCTTAAGCAAAAAATGTATCATTAATTTCCAATGTAAACATAATTTCGTGTTTTATGTAGCCCTGATGATGGGAATTGATTCCCGGAACCTGAGTGTAATGAATAAATGCATCCACAAATACACATATATACTTTTGTTGCCTTATACCAGTAGGAAATGGTCCTACTACATCCATATGCACCTTAGGAAATTTAATAGGAATCACAGGCCACTTTCTGGCTTACGGTACAGTATTTTAATATTCTTTGAAACAGTTACAAGCATGACACATTTTATATAATTTTCTATAGATTTTTTCATTCCTAACCACAAGAAGGATTTTCATGCTCTCCTTAATGTTCCACCAATCCCTAAATGAATGGCTCGATTAATTAAAGAGGGAGGAAGAACTAACCGTGCACAAAATTCCCCTCCCCTCTTCTTGTAAGCATAATATAAGATATGATTCTCTATGGATAAAAATCTCACGAGGCACATTGAGAAATGAAGGATAACTCTCTGATTCCCCATTAATCACTGCTTGCATTAATCACTGCTTGCACTCTTTCCATCCATTCCTATTTTTTGTGTCCCTCTTGGACTTCCTATATGTCCCAACCTCGCAAGTCAATCATACCTGCATCATCAGGGCACTCATTCCGGGTCAGGTCCTCAGCAACCCACATACATCCAACTTCAGTATTTCGTTCTCTCTCTCTCTCTCTCTCTCTCTCTCTCTCTCTCTCTCTCTCTCTCTCTCTCTCTCTCTCTCTCTCTCTCTCTCTCATGCGCATGCGCACGGATCTCCTTTTCTGATTGCTCTTTGCGTGAATTCACATCCCATTTTCTATTTTGATGGGGGCCTTCAATATTTGGTTTGGTTCTTCATTCCTCTTTTGTGCCCTAGTTGTTACTCCTATTACTGCACCTCTAGAGAGAGCATCAGCTACCTTGTTAGCTTTACCTTCTATGTGGTCAAACCCCTTTATGTTACACTCTAGCAATGTTTCAATCCATCTCCCTTGTCTAGACGCCAAGTCACCTTTGTAAAATAAATCCCATAAGTGTCGATGATCACTGTGCAAATCAATCGGGTGACCTAATAAAAAGAGCCGATGCCTCTCTAGAACCCAAAGAATAGTAATGCCTCTTTCCATCCATTCCTATTTTTTGTCCCTCTTGGACTTCCTATATGTCCCAACCTCGCAAGTCAATCATACCTGCATCATCAGGGCACTCATTCCGGGTCAGGTCCTCGGCAACCCACATACATTCAACTTCAGTATTTCGTTCTCTATCTCTCTCTCTCTCTCTCTCTCTCTCTCTCTCTCTCTCTCTCTCTCTCTCTCTCTCGCGCGCTCTCTCTCTCTCGCGCGCGCGTGCACGTATCTCCTTTTCTGATTACTCCTTGCGTGAATTCACATCCCATTTTCTATTTTGATGGGGGCCTTCAATATTTTGGTTTGGTTCTTCGTTCCTCTTTTGTGCCCTAGTTGTTACTCCTATTACTGCACCTCTAGAGAGAGCATCAGCTACCTTGTTAGCTTTACCTTCTATGTGGTCAAACCCCTTTATGTTACACTCTAGCAATGTTTCAATCCATCTCCCTTGTCTAGACGCCAAGTCACCTTTGTAAAATAAATCCCATAAGTGGCGATGATCACTGTGCAACTCAATCGGGTGACCTAATAAAAAGAGCCGATGCCTCTCTAGAACCAAAGAATAGTAATGCCTCTTTCCATCCATTCCTATTTTTTGTGTCCCTCTTGGACTTCCTATATGTCCCAACCTCGCAAGTCAATCATACCTGCATCACCAGGGCACTCATTCCGGGTCAGGTCCTCGGCAACCCACATACATTCACCTTCAGTATTTCGTTCTCTCTCTCTCTCTCTCTCTCTCTCTCTCTCTCTCTCTCTCTCTCTCTCTCTCTCTCTCTCTCTCTCTCTCTCTCTCTCGCACGCGCACGGATCTCCTTTTCTGATTGCTCCTTGCGTGAATTCACATCCCATTTTCTATTTTGATGGGGGCCTTCAATATTTTGGTTTGGTTCTTCGTTCCTCTTTTGTGCCCTAGTTGTTACTCCTATTACTGCACCTCTAGAGAGAGCATCAGCTACCTTGTTAGCTTTACCTTCTATGTGGTCAAACCCCTTTATATTACACTCTAGCAATGTTTCAATCCATCTCCCTTGTCTAGACGCCAAGTCACCTTTGTAAATTAATCCCATAAGTGGCGATGATCACTGTGCAACTCAATCGGGTGACCTAATAAAAAGAGCCGTTGCCTCTCTAGAACCCAAAGAATAGTAATGCCTCTTGATCGAAAGAACTATAATTCTTTTCTGCCCCTTTTAATGCCCTGGAAGCGAAACAAATGAGTTACTCTCTACCTTTATCATTTCGAGAAATTACAACACCAATAGCTAACCTACTTGAATCTGTTGTCACTAAAAACAGTCGAACAAATCTAGGATATGAGAGTAAGGCATTGCTAGTTAAGACAGCTTTCAAGTGGTTAAAAGCCCTTTCTTCATCCATTTCCCAATTTCTTATTTTATGTTTTTTTAAAGCATCAAATGGTCTCACTATCTCTCCAAAACCTCTTATGAATTTACGGTAATACCCAGCGAGCCCAAGGAACCCAGCTACTTCCTTAGGGGTACATGGCCTTGGGAAATATCTAATAGCTTCTACTTTACTGGGGTAGGGTTGGATACCTTCTGGAGTTATTATATAACCTAAAAATTCGACCCGTTTACAGAAAATTTGCACTTTGACAAATTTATTTTCATACCATTACATCGCAATGCTACTTTACGAATATTATTATTATGTTCTTCGGCTGTTTTCCCTGCAATTATGATATCGTCTATATAAACAAGAACATTATGACCAATTAGTGGAGACAAAACTACCATCATTACTCTAGGAAAATGACTTGGAGCAATTTCAATGTCGAAAGGAAGAAAATTAAACAGAAATAGTTGATCGGTAGCTATAAATGCCATTTTACATTTACCGTCTTCCTGAATGGGTATTTGATAGTATCTAGATTTCAAATCGATAGTTGTACAATGTATACTATCACGTACCTTCACAAGTAATTCTTCGATCGAGGGCAATGGAAATGCATTATCCTTAGTGACTGCATTCAACTTCCTATAATCAACATACAATCTTATTGAGCCATCCTTTTTCCTTACAGCTACAAATGGAGAAGGCCAGGGTGATTTGATCTCCTCGATAGTCCCTTGCTCCCTTAATTTACTAATTTCCCTCTTCATCTCACCTTGGAAATGAATGGGTACCTTATAATGCCTTCACCTGATCGGCTCTGCCTGCCAAGTTTCAATGCTAAAGGGAAATCGATCATTCTTCCTGAATGGCTCGTCTCCAATTGCAATTACATTGGAATAATTATTACCAATGTTGCTAACTACAGGTTAATATTCAGGCGGACACAGTTTTCCCACTTGTATAATCAAGTTCTGAGTGGGTTCGTCTGTGCAGGCTGGAGTTGTGGCTCCTAAGATCCCATTATTAGCAATTTCACATAACTCCAGTTAACACAGAATCACTTCCTAACACAACTCTTTCATTTGACAAATTAACTAACGTAATGTCCGCTCTCTTCGCTATAATTTCTGACAATTATGTGTGCCGATTTGTCATGGGGTTAAACTATCACCTTGGCTCCCTGCAGGAGAGGCTGACACGGGGTCGCTGATATCCTCGCAAGTGTCTGAGGAGGCAATACTTCTCCTCTTTCAGGTACAGCTGTTACCTTACTTGATTGCCTCTCCTTTCCCCCACAAGCACTTACTCTCTCATGACTTTCTAACCGCAAAATGCGCCCTCCTGTTATTCTATCCTTTTCCCTGCAAATGTATATTTGATAACTCATTATAAAATCCAAACCAAGAATAGCCTCGATTCCTGGAATTCCTAAAGTGGGCAAGGCAAAAAAATCATGTGTAAACTTCACAGACCCAACCTTAAAGTTGATGATTGCTGTATGTTTCCCCTGTAGTTTATTTCCTCCTGGCATGTTGAGGATGACGGATGCCACTGACCGCAGTGGGTTTGATGAGATTCCTTGCTCAACAAGCGAAACGCTGGCTCCTGTGTCGATCAGCGCTTGAATGGACTTATATGGTAGGACAATCCTGACTGCTAATATTCTGAGCTGCCCATTAGGATAGGTGGGCATGTGCCAACAACCTCACTTACAATACCGCAGCCCCCTGCTTCTGTCCCCAGTGCTGTAGGGGTGAGGTAGGGGGTACCAAGGGAGATCCCAGTGCCTGCTCCATCAATTTCATCGTAGTCCCTCTCACCACTGCCTCGGCTGCTTCTTCTGCTGTCATGCGAGGGGACATCAATCTCTCCCGTCTCCCCCCTTCCTCTGTTTCCTTTTTCTCCGATGTTGGGCAGGGGGTGGTCTATGTGTGCCACAGCTCGCCCGCCCTCATCGTTTTTTGCTGAGCACTCTCGAGATAGGTGACCGTAGGCTTGACAAGTGTAACAGCGGGAGGATCCTTGAGTGGGATACTCCACTTGTTGGTGCCCCTTTCCCCCACACTGCCAACATCTGAAGACTCTTCTCACCTGCTGACTACGTTCTCCGCTCTCCTGGTTTGGGGGTTGGTGAGTGCCTCTCATGGCTGCCACCTTTCCGGCATCAGGGCAAGTATTCTCCGCCATTTTTTCTTCTGGCAAACTTTCTAGAATGTTTTGTATGGCCATTACTACATCCACTATCGAGGGATTGTCATTGAACAATTCACCACATAAATACGGGTTTACTAATCTGCAAATATGTTTATGGGCAATTACTTTTTTATCACCTTAGAGATTGGCACTCCGTGTAGCAATTGAATCCCAATCTCAAAAAACTGAGAACTGATTCACCTTTTCGAATTTTGGGTTTGTAATTTTCTTTCATGTCCCCTTTTCTCGCATCGGATAAGGTGTATTTTTCAATAAAACTTCGTTTTATTTCAGTACAACTTATTAAACTGTCGTGAGGCAAACACATTACCTACTTTGCCAGAGGCTCTTTTAGTAACCTAATTACTTGAATTGTTTTTTTTCTCTTTCTGACCACCCATATGTGGTTACTTCAATGTCTCTCAAAAACACTTCGATCTATTGAAACCCTTCATTGGCCATTGATTATCAAAAGGCCTAACACTTGCCTGGAGTAATGGAAAGTTTCGAACTACGAGAGTATCTTTACTCGGCTGTGCATGTGTGCTTTCACTTGTGTGTTTGAACTTCGTTCATGCACGTAGGATATGCTGTGGATGTGCCCCGCTCTTCTTCTCGTTCAACTAATTATCTTTGTTAACTCGGCTAGGTTATCTAACCTATTTTCTAAGTCCTGTGTTGATTGTTCTCGTCTATATTCTTTATCGACATCACTATAACCAACTGGTTTGTTTTCATCTCCCGCAGCAGCAGTGCCTGCTATGTTAGTCCTCATGTATCTAGGCATCTTGAACTACTATTTTACCGGTTTAAGGAACAACTTCGCTCACAGCATACACAAACAGACATATATTTACACCTGACACCAAATATGTCCCATGTCAACTGATAATGAGACATCGGAACATGATTTTTTTTTTTACTCTTTATTACAAAAAGGTTTGTGAATAAACTTTACACAGCCCGATACTATCAGACGAGTACCTACTTGCCCTTATGATCGCTCAAGAGGTACTGCTAACCCC
>NC_090745.1:40683040-40713040 GCF_036898095.1 Palaemon carinicauda
TGTTAAATTATTAATCTTCCTGTAATCGGTACAAAGACGAAATTTACCATTTTTCTTTCCTACTAGGAGACATGGGGAAGCCCATGGTGACGCACTGGGTTCTGCCAATCCTTCTCTTACCAAGTAGTTCACTTCTTCTTTCATGATACCCAATTTCTTCTGTGATGTTCGATAGAAAGCTTGTTTAATGGGTGCAGCACCTGGTTGTAGTTTGATGTCATGATCTAGCATGGTGCATCTGCCTGGTTTATCTGAAGTTATACTAGGAAATTCATGGAATAAAGCTACTAAAGATTTACATTTTGATGCAGATAAGGGTTGTAGATAGTCTGATAAGTTTTCCAAGATCTTTGAGTTTTGAGAATCCTGCCAAGATGCAGTTATTGGATCATCTGTAAATTGATCCATAGGAGAATCTATGTATGGTATGGCACTAGTAATCATTACCGTTTTATTTTCAGCTGTTGAGGGAGACAAATAGGCCTTTAAGAGGTTTATGTGGACTAATTGAGTAGACTTACGCTTATCTGGAGTGGCGATTATATAGTTGGTTGGCTAGATACGGTGAGTGATGATATATGGTCCCTGGTATTTCTCTCGTAGGGGAGAGCCTGCAATCGGATGGTATAGCAGCACTGCATCTCCTACTTTGAAACTTCTGGTTTTAGCCTTTTTATCATAGTTAATCTTCATCTTCTCTTGAGCTGTTATCAAGTTAGTTTTGGCAATGGAGTGAAGATCTGAAAGTTTCTTGTTGAGTTCTGAAATATATTGGGAAAGAGGTACCTCATTATCTCCCAACTTCAGGATGCGTTCTTTGACTGAACTGAGGATAGTTCGTGGCCGTCGACCGAAGAGTAGTTCAAAAGGTGACATACCAGTAGACTGATTTCGAACTCCTCTTATGATGTACATGATCAGTTCCAAATCGCAATCCCACTCGTTACCTGAACTATGGATGTATTTCTGTAGAAGATTTTTAATGGTCTGGTGAGTGCGTTCTAATGCTCCATTGGTCTGTGGATGGTAAGCTGAGGATGAGACTTGGGTTATATGGTAATCTTTCATAGCTGTTTTAAAAGCATGACTCATGAAATTGGTTCCTTGATCACATTGTAGTTCAGTTGGAAATCCTACAACAGTAAATATGGACACTAGTGACTTTAGGATGTTTTTGGCTGAAATGTTTCTTAAAGGTACTGCAAATGGATAACGGGTAGTTGGGCATAAGGCCGTAAGCAAGTATTCATGTCCCCTTTTTGTCTTAGGCAAAGGGCCTACACAATCTACTATGATCTTACTGAAAGGTTCTTTAGGCACAAATATAGGTTTTAATGGTGCAACTGGTACTTTTACATTAGGACTACTTACTTTTTGACATGTTGTACATGTTTTTACGTACTCTTTAATGTCATTCTTCATGTTTGGCCAATAAAAGACTTGACTGATGCGTTCATATGTTTTAGTGATACCAAGATGAGAGTCAGCAGAGTGAGACAATTCTAGGATCAGAGGTCTTATATCCTTAGGAACAACTATCTGGAATAGATCCTTCCAGGTTTCCAGATGACTGTTCTTGCTGGACCTGAATTTTCTCATTAGCACATTATTATTAATATAAAAATAAGAACACTTTTTGGTATCCTTTGGTTTCACTTGGTTGAAACACTGCTGTAGAGTGACATCTTTCGTTTGTTGATAGCTAAAGGAATCAGGCTGGATCTTATATGTACTCATCAACTCGTTGAAATCCATAGGTTCAGAGACTGGCAATGGGTTTGATGATGATTCAGTAGGGGTGTCCTTTTTACTGCTTCGTGTCACTGCTAAGCATTCCTCCTGTACTACATCACCTGGAGATACTGCTATTAAGTTTGTTAAGACAACAGAGTTAGCTATGTCATTACCCAGGATTACATCTACATTCTTGCATGGTAACAGTTCTGGATTTACAGCTACTTCAGTAGTTCCAGAGAAATAAGGACAATGAAGGTTTACATTAATGAGAGGCAACATAGACTTACTGGTTAGGTCATTAACTGCAACATACCTGTGAGTTTCACCTTTAGATCGTATTACTTTAGGAGAGACGATCGTTTGAGAGGATCCAGTGTCTCTGAGTATGGTTACAGGTTTACCATTTATTTTGCCTGAGCAAGTGAAGGGTGCAAACGCTTGGGACTCTTGTGATGCACAATGGAAGGTCTTTTTCTTCTCCACCTTAGGTTTTGGTTCCTGTTTGGGCAGATTCATTTGCTTAGGAGAGAATTGAGAGGGATTAGGTTTTCTCTTTAAGTATGAAGCTGCACAATGTGGATCAAGACATTCTGAAATATGATGTCCTTCTTGTTTGCAGTATGTACAAGTTTCCTTAGGTCTAGTTTCTCTATATGGGGTTTTACCTACTTTATGAATAAGAGCATAGTCATCTGCCTTTAAAGCGGCTTTCTTAGGGTCAGATTCATTCTGCTCTCTTAGATACACATTAATGCCACCTGTTATTTTCCTTAAGAACTCCTCCATTACTATTAAATCTTTCAACTGCTCAAAAGTTTTGACATCTACTTTGTCTACCCACTTCTGAAACAGTTTAATCTTTCCATTCATAAATTCTAAAAAGGTCTGCTGAACTTGCTTCTGACTATTACGAAATATTTGCCTATATCCTTCCGCAGTAATAGAATAAGCATCAAGGATTGCCTGTTTAATTATGAAATAATCATGTTCCTCTAACATAGTGGCACATACAGATAATGCTTTACCTTTAAATGAGTTCCGGATGATCAAATACCATTTGTCCTGAGGCCAATTGAGATTCTTGGCTGTGTCTTCGAACACAGAAAAGTAGTTATCAGGTTCCCGTTCTTCAAATGTGGGCAGCAATTTCTGCACCTTGCCCACATCAAAGGGTTCGGGAATTAGCTTACCTTCTTCCTTTTCTTTCAGTCTTATAAATGCCAGGTCCCGTTCTGTTACTGTGGCCGCTTCTCTCTCAATCTGCAGCCTAACACGGAGAGCTTTGTTTTTCTGTTCACTTTCTTTTTCTTGTTGCTCCAAAGCAGTTTCCACCTTGATACGTTCTAGGGAAGCAGCGGCAGCAGCCGTGCGCTCAGCAGCAGCGGCTTTCCTCTCTTCTAACTCAGCGGCGGCAGTTGCGGATCGTTCAGCAGCAGCGGCTCTTTCTCGTTCTACCAGAGTTGCGGCAGTTGCGGCTCTTTCAGCAGCAGCGGTTTTCCTCTCTTCTACCTCAGCGGCGGCAGTTGCGGCTCGTTCAGCAGCAGCGGCTTTCCTTTCTTCTACCTCAGCGGCGGCAGTTGCGGCAGTTGCCGCTGCAGTTGCGGCTTCATCTTCATCTTTTCCAACTCCAGCTGCAGACTTAGTTTATCCAAGTCACCATTTGGATTGGTAACGGTTAGAGCTCGAACGTCAGCCAATTCTTCTTCTGGAACAATATCTTCATCTACAAGGAAGTTCAAAATATGACTGAGAATTACACATTTTACGGCAGTTGCGGGAACCTGTACATCATAATGGCGAGCTAGATTCTTTAGGTCAGTTTTTGTGGCAACTGTGAGATATTCCACATGATCCCGTGGTGATACAATAAATTGTTGCAAGTTGAAAGGCATTTTGAATGTCGCCCGTGGCGCAAGATAAGTACAAACTAAAATAAGTATCCAAACTTTATAAGAATAAGTATAAGATCATACGATCGCAAAATAACAATCTTTCGATCACAGAAATACAAAATAGCTATCACAAAATTACAAGATCGAGAGATCACAAAACTACAAAAATATATGATTAAATCACATTACACAAAAATAGCTTAAATACAAAATTGAGTCTCGCGAAACTTACGATAACACTATAAAACTTTTATTCACCGTTAACAACTGAACTATGTTTTTTTTTACGCTCGAGATCTTGAACACGCGGCTAACTACTTCATTACTACTCAAACGACACGCTTAACATCACAAACTTTTACAACAATTTTACCGAATCAGTAAACAAGGCTTTAAAACGCAAAGGTATTTTTTACTTTAAACATACCTAATTAGCACGTTCTAGTTTACATTTCCTTTTAATTTATACCAGCTTAATTCGATAACTATACAATGTTACCTTTTAATTTATATAAATACTATACTACTCTCGTTATGATAAAGTATCTAGTTAATAGTCAACACTTAGTTTAAAGTACTTGATTATCAGAATAATGCGCAAACTGGACAAAATACGTAGTATGCGCTTTATAGATATAACAGGAGTAATTTAACACAAGTATTTAATTATTCATTTACCGACACGTAAATGTTATTTGTACACCAAAATAGTAATTTTAACACCAAACAATATATAAGGTAATTTCCTGACTAGAGATAACGATTAGAATTACGAAAATCTCCGAAATTGGAAATTGGCTAATTTCACTCACGAAATTTATATAACAAAATAAATCACTTTATAATGGAATAGAGATGGAGGAAATTTCACTTATAATGAAACTTAATTTAATAAATCACATATAATGAAATTTGACTTATTTCCTAAATATCACTTTTGAATGGCGATTTTAAGAAATGGCAAAATCTTAGTGCTTCAGATTTTTTTTTTTATGAGAAATCTCTGGGATACGAGATTTGAGTAGGCGAAACTTTAAAAGCTACCCACTGGGGGCATCTTCAATTAATAAGGGTGGTTTAGAAGCTGGACAATCAGCATACCTAAGTCTTAACTATATTAAGCGTGACTTGTTCCTCTTACAACCAAATGACTACCCAGACATATACTATACATAAATGTCTAATGAGAGGGAGACGAGACATCTACCTTACCTTGGAATTATTACTGTCGTCCTTTATCCTTGGTACGCCACAACACAACACTCGATACTGTTCATAATCACTGGAACTGTTCTTTCACGATTCAATCACTTGATATAAATTTGATGAATCATATCACACATCAGATCCCGGACAGGCCCCCAACTATTATGTGGCGAACCACTGTGCAAACAATTACCCCTTTACAATGGGCGGTAGTTCTCTTCACACAATAAAATAAAAGTCATATGGGTAGACTTCCAAATTCACTTGTTTCTTATTACGACTGTATAAGATTGTTGATTATGATCAAATGTATCTTCTTAAAGCTGGTTGCAGACAAACGAAGCACCAATAGCAGGATAATTGGAGGACAGAAACAATAAACTATGTTATTAACAAAACTTTAATCTTACGTTAAATAAAATAATGAAAAAGCACTTCAAAACAACAATAATAAGCAATGCAAAGTGAATGGGTGAGCAAGGTAGATGAATCTCGTGGTGAGAATAATGTATTCTAACAAAATCAATAAATTTGGGGTTACCTTATAACATGTAAGGTAAGAAAACAGGGATGATTTACAGCAGGAAGGTGAGTGTAAACAAAAGATAATGAGAAGAATGGAATGAAGATGGCACTGAAATAAGGTGATGTATTTACAAAGAAAATGGAAAAATAAACTTTAGACAAATCAGATATGTTAGCATATGTACAACATATGGGGATATCACAATGTATATATATATATATATATATATATATATTTATATACATATATATATATATATATATATATATATATATATATATATATATATATATATATATATATATATATATATATATATATATATATATATATATATATATATAGATATATATATATATATATATATAGATATAGATATAGATATATATATATATATATACATATATATATATATATATATATATATATATATATATATATATATATATATATATATATATATATATATATATATATATATATATATGTATATATATATATATATATATATATATATATATATATATATATATATATATATATATATATATATATATATATATATATATATATATGTACTCCATTTTTTAACCTAATCTCACAGGGCCAATTACGAAAATTTATACTATAAAGTGTACTTAATTCAACACATTACACTTTTAACTTAAGCACCCAATAATATCACTAATGTTTGAACAACACTATACACGGTATATGTTGTACAGAAATCCTTATTCACGTTTGAGAAGTTATTTAGTGGTTGGAGAGAGGGCTGGATGTATGTTTTCTTTTTCAAAGGGATAGGCTGAATCTATTCTATCGCCTTTGCATTACTAGGTCCTTATTTATTGACTTAATTCACTCCAGAAATTTCTAGTAAATCCTTCTTGTGGCATGGAAGGATGTCTCTAACACCGTAAGGTTGCCAACTTAGTAATTTGAAGAAGGGGTATTAATGATGCTTGTGAGGCAACTCTTTCGGTTAAATACGCCCACCTCCTCTCGTAAAATTGAAAAAAAAAAAGATACTTTTTAGTCGAGAACCTTCCTGGAACTTACAACCACATGGAAACATGATGCAATCCCTAGTGTAAGTGTCATACAGCATACCTTTAACAAAATTACATAAGACTTGGTAACAAAATGAAATGAAATGAAAATTTAATTCTTTAATACTAATGTAAATTTACATATTCGGAACTGAATGAAAATATAATTAATTTACAGACATTACTTAATTTACATACACCACATAATCAGACGTGAGTGGAACTCACCTTACGAGCTGGCTAGACATCTCATAATTACAAAAAAGGAAATACAAGAATAAAATATTCTACTTTTATGAAGACCAGCTTCGTAAGAGTATATATATATATATATATATATATATATATATATATATATATATATATATATATATATATATATATATATATATATATATATATATATATATATATATATATATATATATATATATATATATATATATATGTGTGTGTGTGTGTGTGTGTGTGTGTGCGTCCTAATTCGTATACATAGATGTCTTGTACGACAAGGTAAATGAACTCAATATTCATGAGCAGTCACCAAAAAATTATGTCTTGGCATAATATTGCAAACCTTGCATATTGGTAGTGAAGGAAGTTTTAGTTGCCGGTGAGCACTCAAGCTGACAAGTCCCTCACCTGAGAGGGTAGTTGTGTATTGCGTACTTACAAACGAACCTTTTGTAATAAATGAAGAAAACCCATATGCTGACGTCTCATCTGTCTGCTCAGGTCATATTGGTGTCAGGTGTAAAAAATACGTCTGTTTGTGTATACTGTGGGTAAAGTTGTTCTTTGAGCTGGTGATATAAAAGCTCAAGATGCCAAGATACACAAGGACTAACATAGCAGACACTGCTGCTGCAGAACAGGAGAATGAAGGAGCAGTGGGATATAGCGTTCCCGATGAAGAATATAGACAGGAAATTAGAACGAAAGAATTGATAAATAAGTTAGATAATTTACAACAGTTGATAAATAGACTGTTGGTGGAACGAGAACAGGAGCGGCGTGCAAGCACAGCATATCTGACGAACGTAAACGAAATGCAAATGCACACGAGTGAAAATACTCATGCACAGCCGAGTGAAGATACGCAAATTGTAGTTTGAAAGTTGCCAGAATTCCAGGCAAGTGTTAGTCCTTTCGATGATCAACGACCTAAAGAAGGGTTTCAATCAATT
Organism: Palaemon carinicauda; assembly: GCF_036898095.1. Classification (NCBI taxonomy): domain Eukaryota; kingdom Metazoa; phylum Arthropoda; class Malacostraca; order Decapoda; family Palaemonidae; genus Palaemon; species Palaemon carinicauda. The sequence goes on from NC_090745.1 coordinate 40,690,638, forward strand.
GAAGTATTTTTGAGAGACTTCTAAGTAGCTACATATGGGTGGTCGGAAAGAGAGAAAGCAATTCAAATAATTAGATTGCTGAAAGATGATGCGGCAATGGAAGTAATGTGGTGGTCACAAGAAAGTTTAAGAAGTTATACTAAAATAAAACGACGTTTAATTGAGAAGTATGCATTGCCTGATGCGAGAAAGGGACACATAATAGAAAATTACAAACCCAAAATACGGGAAGGTGAATCCGTTCTTAGTTTTGCAACTTGCATTTTTCGGGATTGCGATTCGTTTGCTACCCAGAGTGCTAATCTCCCAGAAAATGATAAAAAGGCAATTGCCCGTAAACAAATTCGCGGATTAGTAAACCCGCATTTATGTGGTTATTTGTTCAATGACAATCGCTCGTTAGCAGATGTAGTGAGTGCGATACAAAACATTTTAGACAGTTTGTCAGAAGAAAAAAGGACTGGGAATAACGGGGCCATTTCCAAGAAGTTGGCAGCCATGAGAGGAAGCAGATTAGCAGTCTTCAGATGTTGGCACTGTGGGGGAGAGGGGCACCAACGAGTGGAGTGCCCCACCCAACGATCCCCCCGCTGTTACACTTGTCAGACCTACGGTCATTTATCTCGAGAGTGCCCAGCAAAAAACACCCAGGGTGGGCGGGCTGGAACACACGTACACCTCCCCCAGCCCAACATCTGAGGAAAAGGAAACAGAGGAAGGGGAAGACAAGGGAGTTCGATGCCCCCCCTCCCCAATGACATCACAAGCAGTAGCCGAGGAAGCAGTGACGACAGACCTGACAGAGCAGGCACTGGGACCTCCATCGGTACCCACGACCTCACAGGGGCGTAGGAGCGTTTTCCTGTTTAGGGGGGCTAAAGTTCGAAATAACACTGAAGGTGGAGCCGCAGGCGTGAAGGTATGGGGGGGGGTGTGGGGGTCTCCCCCAGAAAACTTTTATGATTAAACACCCTCAGATACGATTTCCTGGCATCTGACAGCATATTGTATCAAAAACAAAATCATATGTTTGGAAGATTTTTATGTGACCAATTCCAATTTTTACACAATAACAATCATAAAATACCAATAGGACTATATATATATATATATATATATATATATATATATATATATATATATATATATATATATATATATATATATATATATATATATATATATATATATATATATATATATATATATATATATATGTATCATCTATCTATCTATCTATCTATCTATCTATCTATATATATATATATATATATATATATACCGATAGGCCTACTTGGTGAATTTACCAAAAATATACTAACGATGTTGATTCTTTGCTACAAACTCATTCGCAATATCGATCAAGTAAAGGCTATCGGTTTTTTCCGAATGACAATGAAGTATCATGCAATGATTCAATCTTTTCTGAGTCATTGTACTCCGAAGGTACATTTTCACTCTTCGCATGGCACTAAAAGCGTGTTCGCTCTGTGCGTTTGATGCTGGCATAACAAGCAACAGCTTAACAACCTTAGTCACTTCAGTAAGAAGAGACAATTTATGGTCACCAAGGCATTTAATAAACTCAACTATTTCTCGTGTGTCATGTTTTCAATTTATTACTGCGTATCAATAATGTAGTTTGTTACTATAATAGTGTTTGGTAGCCTAATGATGGATAGATTAACATAAGTTTGCACGGTATGCACTGGGGTCAAACATTTTAAGTGGCTTGATTATCAATATTGGGGCTGCTCTCTGTAAAACTAAGCGAGTGACGAGTGACGTACGGGACTGTGAAACTATGATGCTGGGTACTAACATGATACTTATGTGGCGGGAGTGGGGTGGGAGGGTGAGACTGTACAAGGGCTGTTGCCAGAGATGAAATGCATTTACAAAATGTAAATCTGAATGTTTAAAAGCATATTTTCAGCAAAAAAGTGCCGGGGCTTTAGCCCCCCCCCCAGCCCCCCCCCCCCCCCCCTCTCCTACGCCCCTGCCTCAACCACTACAGCACTAGGGAGAGGACCAGGGGGCAGCGGCATGGCAGCTGAGGTCATCGGCCCATGTCCCATATCTCGTAATGGCCGGCTAGGATTGTATGCAGTTAGGATCGACCTGCAAGATAAATCCATCCGAGCACTGAATGACACGGTAGCCAGTGTTTCATTGATTAAAAAAAAAAGTTATCCTCAAATCCACTAGAGCCAGCGGCATCCATTGTTCTTGACACGCCAGGAGGATATAAACTATACATAAACCATACATCAATCGTCCAGTTTAAGGCGCGGTCTATGAAGTTTATACATGATTTTTTTGTCTTGCCCACCTTGGGAATTCCAGGAATCGAGGCTATCATAAGAATAGACTCTATATCTACTAATCAAATTTGGATTTTTTGGGGAAAAGATACAATATTTGTAAAAGCAGGAGGGTATATTTTGCCGATAGAAAATCATGAGACATTAAGTGAGTGGGTTAGCTCAGTGAGACATTCAAGTTAGGTAACAGCTGTTCCTTAGAGAGGAGAAGTGTTGTCTCCAGATCCTTACGAGCATATCTGTGACCCCTCTTGAGGATGGAACCAAGGCAGTTGTTAAACCCCATGATAATTGGGCCCATATGATAAGTCCAAGAGCTGGCAGCCATTTATTTACTGGAGATGACCAAACTTCTAGTGGGTATTTTTGGAAAGAGTCTGCCATAGGACAACCAAAAATCGGTATCTTTAAGTTGGGCAAGGGTGGGTGTGGATTTTATTAACCCCTTTTGTTCGAAAACGGACTTTTCATATTTTGGCAAAATATGGGGGTATGGGAAAGTAAATGGGCTGCAGCTCCTCTCACACTGGGCCTAGAATAAAGAACTATATACCAAAATTATTCTATTAATCTGTAGATTTATTTCATATCAAACAACATTATTTTAATGATTATTGGGGGTCACCAGAGGTCAAAAGGTCAAGGTCAGCCCTTTGAAATGCCAGTTTTTTGTTTTAGCTGTATTTTGGCTAAATAAGACATCAAAATTTGCCCAAGGTTTACTAAATATGAATAGAATTTAAAGAAGAGACATAAATAAAGTTTTTTGAAGAAGATAGAATCTATTCCAGCAATATGACTGATATGACAACAGTCATTATTAAACGGTTCCTGTAAAATTCACTCGTCAAACCATTTCAAAATTTAGTTGATAGATGGTTCACCTATATTACTGAGATCTGTTTTATTGACTGTGCGTGTGCACCTTTTTTGTCTTTAAAACATTATAAAAACAACCTCTCTATTGCGTCCTAACCTCCTTGAAATTTGTAAGTGTGCACCTAAATAACCTCTGTCCTTGTCACTTGATGATTTTAAGAAAGGGCAAGTAGAAATTCCAGACCTTCTTCATTTGTTTTTAACCACACTTCTCTGTGGCTCGCAGAATAAAGATAAGCCTAGTGAATCAGTAAAATGAAGGGTAGTCTCACTATCCCAGGATGTTATTTTCTGTACCAGCCGGGGAAGAGTAAAACTATCCAAGCATCTTAATCTGGGAGTCAGAATGAAAAGCCTCACAGGTAGTCGCCGAGTTGTGGAAATTCTTAATAACTTGGGTCATGCGGTAAGTTATCCCACAGCTGAATCAATTGAGATGGATATAACGTCAAAAATCACAGCAGAAGGGCAGCTTTTACCTGATTTGCTCTTACCTCAAGTTGGTCTCTCCACAGGTCTTGCTTGGTATAATTATGATGAGCTGACAGAAACCCTATCTGGCAAAGACACTCTTCATGACACCATTGGGATATGCTACCGGTATAGGCCTGCTGCAGGGGGGGGGGGGGGTTCAAGGGGCTCAGACTGAAGGGACCACGAATAATGATACAACTTCTGACCAAGTACCTGTGAAAAGACGATGAATATTTGCTGCGCCTCAGCGACAAATCATGCCATATAAAAAAAAGCCATCACTGTCGAAGTTCGAATTTGAAAAATATTCACAAGATCCACCATCCAGCCTGTAGATAGCAAAGAAAATGGATATCATCTGGTAAATCTGCTGCTGCCTGATGTCCAGCACCCTTATGTGGCGTGGCTGGCATTCCTTGGCCACAGAGGACAGACTCCCTTTGCAGCAGATTCGGTATATGGAAAATATTGATCTGCCACCAACAAGATTGGATTTAGTTAAAGAAACTTTGGTCAGGTCTCAAAAGTGTGTGTGTGAGAGCGGTGAGGCATATGCTATAGTGACATATGACCTTGCTATCGCAAACCCTGCACTCCAGATCCAAGCACAAGAATCCCCTCTTTTTGACAATATCTTTGTTTGTTTTGGTGCATTTCATATTTCCATGGCCTATTTCAGTGCATTAGGTTATATTGTTGAATTGTCTGGTTGTACTGAGGGTCTTTGCTCAGCTGATGTGTTGGTTCATGGTCCAGTACGAAGGTTCATTGCTGGAAAACATTTCAACAGATGCAAGCATATCCCTCCCCTGTTTGCACTTGCCTTGCAGATTCTGCATTTTAAGCAATTTATTTTAGAAGGTGGAATACTAGATGATTGCATGGCGTTGTTGAATTAAATTTCTGCATACCCATCACCACAATCACTTTTGACATTATTGGAGTCCACTACAATTTGTAATTTGGTGGAGAGATATGGTGAATTCTGTGATCATACTCGTCAGGGTCGTCATGGCTCTACTGCTAGGTTCTGGTTTCTCTACATAGATATTGTTCATATATTCATGCTTTTTGACAGGGCCAGCAGGACAAATGATCTAGACCTTTACATCTATGCTTTAGGCTCAATGATTCCTATATTCTTTGCGACTTAGAAGCCAAACTATGCACATTAAATGTCCTTGTATCACCTCAACCTGCTCAATATGGAAATGACACATCCCGGAATAAAACCAAGTTTTGAAGCAGGTGCACTCTCTGTGCGGAGAACTAGGAATACCTTTCCCAGAAGTGCAGTTGCTATTACTTTACAGCAAGCTGTGAATAGGGATGCTGCATCCAGTCAAAAGAGTATTGCTGCATTTACACAGAATGTTGGACAATGACAAGATCTTTTAGGGGAGCAATTGTGAATTGTCTCCTGGAAATGGCGGGAATCACACTGGTGGATGATGCAATACAGGAACTCAAGCCATCAAGGAGAGCGAAAGACAATGCAGACCATAAGAGCACGATCACAGAGGTGGAGAACACTCTCAATCCATTCACTGTCAATGATGATACTCTGTATTGCCTAAACACTGGCAAAGCTGCCTCGGATTGTGTGAAAGACAGACTTCTGCAGTCAAAAGAAACTGGATCTACCTGACATCAAGTTTTTGTTAATGAATGTAATGTAGATGGTGGGCATTTTGAACGGGCTGTTAGGTGAAGAAATGTGATGAATGTCACACAAGATGCAGTAAATGTTAAATTCACCACAAAGGACAAACAGATCAAGGAAGCAAAATGCACCAGAGACATATTTTGAGGTCTGCTGTATTTGTCAGTAACACAAGAACTTGATTTCAGTACTGTCCTGTCCTACCCTCTCACTCCAGTTCATTTCTTATTGTGTCATATAACCGGTGATATGAACAAGACATCAAAGAGCACATTAATGGAAAAATTAGAAGCATTGGGAGCCTTGAATGCCATACCAGACAGGACTGATGTCTATATTATTGATGGTATGTTTTTCTTCCGCACGCTTGACATGGCATCCACCTATGGGGGATGGCAATGTCCATTTTGAAATAAGCTTGTAGCACTAGTGAAATTGTACACATAGTCTGTGACACGTATACTAATGGGTTAAGTATCAAGGACATTGAGCATGACTTGTGTGGTAGGACACCCACTACCTACACAAATCACTGGCTCGTCATAAAAAAGTCCACCAGATCACAACACGGCTTGGAGCACATCACAATGCAAAACAGAGTTTTTGGCCTTCTTGAAGGATGAACGGTCATCAGATAGATATGCATCGACTCTTAAGGGACATCAGGTCTACTTTGCAGTGGAACATGAATGCTACCTTCACACTTCAGCAAGTGGAACTGTCAACAGGATCCTGGTTCATGAGCTTCCGTGCAGGCATGAAGAAGCCGATACACGGTTACTGTACTATTCAAACTTTGTTGCTGTTAACCATGATGTGGCTCCAGTGATTGTCATTCGCAGTAACGACACTGACGTCTTCATCCTCATTCTCTACCATGCTAGGTTTCTTAATGCACAGATTTGGATGGATGCTGGCCTGAGTTCTAGAAATTCCAGGCGTTTCATATATATGTCACAACTTGTAACCAAACTGACTGGACCTATATGCGATGCTCTACCAAGCTTCCATGCTCTGACAGGCTGTGATTACACAGCCTCTTTTATGAGAAAAGCAAAGTGGGAGCCATTTGAAATAATGAGAAACAACCGTAGGTTCACATCAGCAATTAGTCACCTTGGAGACTCAGATGTCATCGATCCAGATGTTGCTGCTGTGGTTGAAGAGTACTCGTGCATTGTCTATGGAGTTTGGAACCTGACAGGTGTTGATGAAGCCACGCTTTAACTTTTCCGCAAGTTGTATGCCCTAAAGAAGGAAACTGATCCGTTGGATAAAATCAAAACTACAGACCCCTGTTGTCTTCCTCATTGCCAAAGAGTGTTGCAACAGAAGTTGCTAAGAACTAACTTTGTTGCACACGTATTGAGGAATGCAAGGAAGCCGATCCAGTCTCATTTGGTCCTGAAGGACATGGCTGGAAAGTCCAGAAGGGTAGATTGATGATTGTCTGGTTCACTGGCTCAAGTACCCCTGATAAGTTAACCGTTGAAGAATCTGATGTACAGTAAGAAGATGATGATGATGATGGTGATGATGATGATGATGATGATGAAGATGAAATTGACACTGAGAGCAGCCATTCCTCGGATGAAGAAAAGAAAATAGATTTTTAGAGAAGTCCATATTAGTAATATAGCTGGAATAGATCCTACGTTCTTCAAAAAACTTTATTTGTATCTCTTTTTTTCATATTTTATGCATATTTAGTAAACCTTTAGCAAATTTTGATGTCTTATTTAGCCAAAATACAACTAAAACCAAAATCTGGCATTTCAAAGGGCTGATCTTGACCTTTTGACCCCTGGTGACCTCTAATAATAAACTAACTAATTTAGTTTGATATAAAATAAATCTACTCATCAATAGCATCATTTTGGTATATAGTTCTTTATTCTAGGCCCAGTGTGACAGGAGCTGCAGCCAATTTACTTTCCCATATCCCCATATTTTGCCGAAAAATTAAAATTCCGTTTTCGGACAAAAAGGGTTAATAAAATCCACACCCAGCACTGCCAAACTTAGAGATACCCATTTTTGGATTTCCCATGGTAGACCCTTTCCAAAAAACCCACTAGAATTTTGGTCATCTCCGGTAAATAAATGGCTTGACAGAAATTAAAGAGAACAGAGCTGATATAACGATAGTTAATTTGTCGAATAAAAGAGTTGTATTAGGATGTGATTCTGTGTGTGAATTGGAGTTATGTGATATTGCTTATAATGGAATGTTGGGAGATACAACTCCAGCCCGCACAGACGAACGCACTCAGAATTTGATTATGCAAGCGCGAAAATTATGTCCCTCAGAATATCATCCTGTAGTTAGTGACATTGGTAATAATTATTCTGATGTAATTGCAATTGGAGATGAGCCACCCGGGAGGATTGATCAATTTCCCTTTAGCATTGAAACTGGGCAGGCGGAGCCGATCAGGTCAAGGAGATATAGAAAGGGAAATTAATAAATTAAGGGAACAAGGGATAATCGAGGAGAGCTAATCCCCGTTGGCTTCTCCAATTGTAGCTGTTAGGAAAAAGGATGGCTCGGTAAGATTATGTGTTGATTATAGGAAATTGAATGCAGTCACTAAGGATAATGCATTCCCGTGCACTCAATCGAAGAATTACTTATGAAAGCACGGGATAGTAATTATTGTACAATTGCTGATTTAAAATCTCGATATTATCAAATACCCATTCAGGAAGACAGTAAATGTAAAACGGCATTTATAGCTAACGATCAATTATTTAAGTTTAATTTTCTTCCTTTCGGTGTTAAAAATGCTCCAAGTCATATTTTTAGAGTAATGATGGCGGTTTTGTCCCCTTAATTGGCCAAAATGCTCTTGTTTATTTAGATGATATCATAATTACAGGGAAAACAGCCGAAGAACATAATAATAGTATTCGTAAAGTTTTAGAAGCATTGCAACATAATGGTATAAAAATAAATTTGTCAAAGTGCAAATTTTTCTGTAAACAGGTCGAATTTTTAGGTCACATAATAACCCCAGAAGGTATCAAACCGTGCCCCAGTAAAGTAGCAGCTATTGCAGATTTCCCCAGGCCACGTAACACTAAGGAAGTAGCTGGGTTCCTTGGGCTCGCTGGGTATTACTGTAAATTCATAAGAGGTTTTGGAGAGATAGCGAGACCCTTAGACGCTTTAAAGAAACAAAAAGTAATAAATTGGGTAGAGGAAGAAGAAAGGGCCCTTAACCATTTGAAAGCTGCTTTAACTAGCAATGAATTACTTGCATATCCTAGATTTGATTGCCAGTTTTTAGTGACAACAGATGTAAGTAGTGTACATATTGGTGGCGTAGTTTCTCAATGAGATGATAAAGGCAGAGCGAGACACATTGGTTTTGCTTCCCGGATGTTAAAAGGGGCAGAAAAGAATTATAGTACATTTGATCGAGAGGCTTTGGCTATTCTTTGGGTTCTATAAAGGCATCGGTTCTTTTTATTAGGTCAGTAAATTGAGTTGCAAAGTGATCATCGCCCCTTGCGAGATGGATTGAAAGATTTTTAGAGTTCAATATAAAGGGTTTTTGCCACATAGTAGGTAAAGCTAACAAGGTAGCTGATGCTCTCTCTAGAGGTGCAGTAATAGGAGTAACAACTAGGGAACAAAAGAGGAACAAAGAACGTAACCAAAATGTTGAAGACCCACATCAAAATAGAAAGAATAGAGAATGGGATGATAATCTTCCGATGGGCATTCAAAAAGCAGGGTTAGAGAAAGAGGAGAGAGAGAGAGAGTAAAACCAGAAGAGCGAGAGAGAGAGAGAGAGAGAGAGAAAGAGTTACGAACAGCGAAGGGGAATATATGTGAATAACCGAGGACATGACCAGGGGTGTCTAAAATGAATGTCCTGATGATGCAGGTTTGACTGACTTGGGAGGTTGGGACATAAAAGTAGTCCAAGAAGGACAGAAAAAAAGAGGAATAGATGGAAAGAGTGCGAGCAGTGATTAAAGGGGAATCGGAGAGTTATACGTCATTTCTGAATGTGCCTCGTGAGAATTTTTTTTATTGAAAATGATGTCTTATATTGTGCTTACGAGAAGAGGGGAGGGGAAGTTTGTGCACGAGTAGTTCATCCTCCCTCTTTAATGAAACGAGCCATCCACATTGTACATGCAAGTCCGTATGCAGAGCATTCAGGGATTGATAGAACATTAAGGAGAGCATGTGAATCCTTATTTTGGTTAGGAATGAAAAAATCTATAGAAAATTATATAAGAAGTTGTCATGCTTGTAACTGTTTCAAAGAACATAAAAACATTATACCAGATGCCAGAAAGTGGTCAGTGGTTCCCATAGAATTTTATAGAGTGCATATGGATGTAGTAGGCCCATTTCCTACTGGGTTAACACAACATAAGTATATAAGGGTATTTGTGGATGCATTTACTCAGCACACTCATACTTGTGCAATGTTGGATAAATCTGCAAATTCAATAGGCCAGGCGCTGTGCTCTTTCATTACAAGGTTTGGTTGCCCGAAAATTTTGATAAGTGATAATGGTCTTGAGTTTATGAATAAGGTGGTGAAATCGGTAACGGACTTGATGAAAATTGAACACTTTTCAGTGACCGCATATAGGCCTTCAGCAAATGTCTCAATAGAGTCGCATAATAGGGAAGTAGTGCGAATTCTGTGTTACTTAGTGCCTCATGACCCGCTTCATTGGCACGCCATGCTTCCTACAGCCAAGCTAGCTTTGAACATTGCATATAATGCCTCACTCAGGGACACGCCTTTCTTTCTAGTGTATGGACAGGATTCTGTGTTACCATATATGGTACTCATTAATTAGTAACAATTGCCAAATTATTCAACTGAGCAATACCATGTATATTTATTAAATCTATTGAAGAGAATAATGAACACCACTGAAAGGTTTTTGAAAAGAGCTAATGAAAATCACAGCTCAAAGTATGATGGTCGGTTCAAAACCTCACCGGTAAAGGTATTTGTGGGCGATCGTGTGTATTTGAAACGATTACAACCTAAGAAACACAAACTAGAGAAAGCGTATTTGGGTCCGTACCGTGTAAAGATGGTTAAGTCTAACACAGTTGTGATACAAAGCAGTGTTAGCAGTGCAGTGTCTCAACACCATCAGGCACACATATATGTGGTGCCTGAAGAGGTAGTTTTCTAAAATGTTCCTCCTTACCCCTGCATATGTGACATCCCTCGAGTTATTGTTGTTGTTTGAACAGACCTCATTTCTTCTTTCGACATGTTTTAAATAAACGTGATGAAAACAATGTGTTATGTTGATACTAAATTTATATGTAAAATGTTGTGGTAATTTTTGCTGATTGTGGAAATACGTATAACATTGTTCAGTGAACCTAAAAACAATCAGAGGTTGAATAGGTCAAGTGATATCCATCAGGCGGATGCTGTATTATTCATGTATTTATATAATTCCTGGTTGTTGGGGCCGGGGCAGTTCCCGAATGGCAAGTGGCTGTGGGATTGAAGTTCAGCCTTGAGGATAGGCAGTTTTAGAGAAAGTGTAAATGTGAATACCTTATACTTAATGTTATAAGAGAAGGGCGGGAAGATGAATGATTTTCTAAGGAAAATGGCTAGTGACCATGGTTGAAAGTTGCAAGTGCAAGTGTTGCAGTGATTTAAATAAAGGGTGAAACGGTGGTAGTGAGTTGTGTTGCGAAATTATGCCGTAAACCTAGACTAGTAAAATCGAGGGATGAACGAATATCTATTCCTACCCCTGTCCCGCCCGAGAAGCCCGTATTGCCCGCAACCAGAGGGAGGTTATTGATGAAGTTATGTAGACCTGATGTTATGATTTTTTTCTTCACTTTGGGTATTCTCTGTTTTGGTTGCAGAGGTCTTCAGAAGAAATGAGTGCAATTATTTATATTGTTTTGTGTACATTTTTACATACAATATTTCTATTTTTATTTTTTTTTTGGGGGGGGTTGATTTCTATATATATATTTTATGTTGCATTTCTATTTAGTACATGCCATGCCTATTCCGGGTTGGAGGGTCCTCTATATATAATTGACTAGAGAGGGTGAGTGTGCATCTCCTCCCGGAGTGAGGAGCTTGGGGGGAAAGAGTAATGTCCTAATTCGTGTATGTAGATGTCTTGTACGACAAGGTAAATGAACTCAATATTCATGAGTATTCCACAAAAACCGATGTCTTGGCATATTATTGCAAACGTTGCATTTTGGTAGTGAAGGGAGTTTTAGTTGCTGGTGAGCACTCGAGTTGACAAGTCCCTCACCTGAGAGGGTAGTTGTGTATTGTGTACTTACGAACGAACCTTTTGAAATGAATGAATAAAACCCATATGCTGACGTCTCATTATCCATCTGCACGAGTCATATATATATATATATATATATATATATATATATATATATATATATATATATATATATATATATATATATATATATATATATATATATATATATATATATATATATATATATATATATATACAGAATGTGTTACAACAGCCTGTTCATGATATCAGACAACACCGGCCATGTCATCATTCCAAATAGAAACACTGAAATTCTATTCAACTTAAAAATGTATGATCTCGTTTTCCAATTGCTGTCAGTTGTAGGCATTGACATCTGCATATGATTGTAGTTAATTTGGATTCCCACAACAATCAATTATGTGGACCCAAATCAAAACAATCACATTCAGTTGAATAAATTTTAAGCCGATAATTAGCAGAGCTCATTTCAAATCACCTAGACATTGTTATGTTTAATGACAATCTATTGTGTGCGGAAAATATCATAAACTCACCTCAGTATTACAGTTATAATGCCATTTATTTTGAGGCTATTTTCTTTACTTTCCGTCATCAGATGGATAATTAGCCAGGTCTTGAGTAATATGAAAATATTAAAGGAAGTAACCCTCCAACGGATATTGTTTTTCTTTAAATTACAAACAATAAAAAAAAAATAAATACTAATTGACAAAACATTATACTCTTTCCCTGATTAAATTGCACAGGTTGATGAAGAGACAGATGAAGTGAACTTCCTTTGCCCTTTTTTATCGGAAACCATTTTTCAATTATTTTTTTCTTTTCAATTTCATTTGTAGTTCCTTTTTGTAATCTATTTCCATTGTATTTTTATATAGCATTACTAATAACTTTTCCAAAGGTTGCATAGAATTGGACAGATAAAAAGATGTGCGAGGTAGTTTGAGGTAATTTTTGCTAACTGAATAGGATACGATATAGTTCACCTCATGTGTAACCGATTAGTTAATCCAGCTGAAATAACTTCATAAAAATAAAAAATAGGAACAAAATTTTCTAAATAAATGATACCAAAAATTTTACACTTGTGATAAAATTGTGATATTAATGGACGACAGTAAGTTTGATGGTACCTTTAAAGCAATATGTGTAGGACGACTTATCCAAAAAAATATTGCACACATGTATAAAACTACACACACATGCGTATATACACACACACAAACACACATATAAACACACACACACACACACACACATATATATATATATATATATATATATATATATATATATATATATATATATATATATATATATATATATATATATTTAAATATATATATATATATATATATATATATATATATATATATATATATATATATATATATATATATATATATATATATATATATATATATATATATATATATATATATACACGTGTGTGTATTTGAGTGTGTGCGTTTGTGTGTGTAAATTAATACATGCATTATTATATCATGGTTGGCTGTACCTTGCTTTATTTTTTCAGTTCGGGATTAAAAAATCATTCGGAGAGGGATAAAGTGGAGATATTACTTTTCGCGTACGCTGGCTGTAGGCCAATAGCCAATTTGCTAAGTCCAATGTGTATGAAATCTTTGAAATAATTGTGCATTTCTGTATATGAGCATTTTGAACAATTTTGGATATAGAAGCACCTTGTCTGGGACCCCTAGAGGCAGGTAATCCGACCTACTGTATTTGGAGGAAATAAACATTCTCTCGCTGAAATGTATATCAATTCGCTGCTCATCAATGGTTTGTTACATCTTTCTAGATATAGGTTCCTATTATCATGGGGTATCTACTAATAACTTCAGTGAAAATATAAATCTTTTGTAAATTCGTAAAACAACTGTTGGATTAGTATTTTACTAATGGACATTGAGGTTTGTCTACGTGAAAGCAAGGAGTTGATTTGAATTATTACTAATTATTGGAGGCAGCATGAGGAAGGGCAGTGAATGGTGGAATGAAGGAGTGAAGGTAAAAGTGGAAGAGAAAAAGAGGGCCTTTGAAGAATGGCTGCAGAGTAATAGTATAGAGAAGTATGAAAGATATAGAGAGAAAAATGTGGAAGTAAAGCGCAAGATACGTGAGGCAAAGAGGGCAGCTGACCTGAGGTGGGGTCAGGGATTAGGTCAGTCATATGAAGAGAATAAGAAGAAGTTTTGGAAAGAAGTGAAGAGAGTAAGGAAGGCTGGCACAAGAATTGAAGAGACAGTGAAAGATAGAAATGGAAGGTTGTTAAAAGGAGAGGAGGCAAGGAAAAGGTGGGCGGAATATTTTGAAAGTTTGCTGAATGTTGAGGATAATAGGGAGGCAGATATAATTGCTGTTCCAAGTGTTGAAGTGCCAGTGATGGGAGATGAGAATGAGAGAGAGAGATTACAATAGAGGAAGTGAGGATAGCACTAGATGAAACGAGAGTAGGAAAAGCATCTGGTATGGATGGTGTGAAAGCTGAGATGTTGAAGGAAGGGGGTGTGACTGTACTTGAATGATTGGTGAGATTGTTTAATATGTGTTTTGTGTTGTCAATGGTACCAGTAGATTGGGTTTGTGCATGTATTGTACCACTATATAAGGATAAGGGAGATGTGCATGAGTATTGTAATTCAAGAGGTATTAGTTTGTTGAGTGTAGTTGGAAAAGTGTATGGTAGAGTAATGATTAATAGGATTAAGGATAAAACAGAGAATGCAATCTTAGAAGTACAGGGTGGTTTTAGAAGAGGTAGGGGTTGTATGAATCAGATTTTTACAGTTAGGCAGATATGCGAGAAATATTTAGCAAAAGGTAAGGAGGTGTATGTTGCGTTTATGGATCTGGAGAAAGCATATGATAGAGTTGATAGGGAAGCAATGTGGAATGTGATGAGGTTATATGGAGTTGGTGGAAGGTTGTTGCAAGCAGTGAAAAGTTTCTACAAAGGTAGTAAAGCATGTGTTAGAATAGGAAATGAAGTGAGTGATTGGTTTCCGGTGAGAGTGGGGCTGAGACAGGGATGTATGTTGATGGAGTGGTGAGAGAGGTGAATGCTCGAGTGCTTGGACGAGGATTAAAACTGGTAGGCGAGAATGACCATGAATGGGAGGTAAATCAGTTGTTGTTTGCGGATGATACTGTACTGGTAGCAGACACAGAAGAGAAGCTTGACTGACTAGTGACAGAATTTGGAAGGGTGTGTGAGAGAAGGAAGTTGAGAGTTAATGTGGGTAAGAGTAAGGTTATGAGATGTACGAGAAGGGAGGTTGGTGCAAGGTTGAATGTCATGTTGAATGGAGAGTTACTTGAGGAGGTGGATCAGTTTAAGTACTTGGGGTCTGTTGTTGCAGCAAATGGTGGAGTGGAAGCAGATGTACGTCAGAGAGTGAATGAAGGTTGCAAAGTGTTGGGGGCAGTTAAGGGAGTAGTAAAAAATAGAGGGTTGGGCATGAATGTAAAGAGAGTTCTATATGAGAAAGTAATTGTACAAACTGTGATGTATAGATCGGAGTTGTGGGGAACGAAAGTGATGGAGAGACAGAAATTGAATGTGTTTGAGATGAAGTGTCTAAGGAGTATGGCTGGTGTATCTCGAGTAGATAGGGTTAGGAACGAAGTGGTGAGGGTGAGAACGGGTGTAAGAAATGAGTTAGCGGCTAGAGTGGATATGAATGTGTTGAGGTGGTTTGTCCATGTTGAGAGAATAGAAAATGGCTGTCTGCTAAAGAAGGTGATGAATGCAAGAGTTGATGGGAGAAGTACAAGAGGAAGGCCAAGGTTTGGGTGGATGGATGGTGTGAAGAAAGCTCTGGGTGATAGGAGGATAGATGTGAGAGAGGCAAGAGAGCGTGCTAGAAATAGGAATGAATGGCGAGTGATTGTGACGCAGTTCCGGTAGGCCCTGCTGCTTCCTCCGGTGCCTTAGATGACCGTGGAGGTAGCAGCAGTAGGGGATTCAGCATTATGAAGCTTCATCTGTGGTGGATAATGTGGGAGGTTGGGCTGTGGCACCCTAGCAGTACCAGCTGAACTCGGTTGAGTCCCTGGTTAGGCTGGAGGAACGTAGAGAGTAGAGATCCCCTTTTTTGTTTTGTTTCATTGTTGATGTTGGCTAACCCCCAAAATTGGGGGAAGTGCCTTTGGTATATGTATGTATGTATCTAATTGAGTTGTATGTTTTACTTAACAAACAACAGTTGTAGTTTCCGGTGAAAAAAATATGAAATATAGATGTGATGTTCAAAACAACGTAAAAGATCCGAAGCAAAATGTTCTTCTACTACAACATATTCTCTTCATACTCTAACCAGGGGTAGTCAAACTGCATTGATATCTTGGGTCACTAAAGCTCTAAATTTTTACGTAGATGGCCGATATAAATGAATAAAAAGTTACATATATATAAATATATATATATATATATATATATATATATATATATATATATATATATATATATATATATATATATATATATATAATATAATATATAATATATATATATATATATATATATATATATATATATATATATATATATATATATATATATATATATATATATATATATATATATATATATATATATATATATATATATATATATATATATATTCTTTTTTTGAAGAGCCAAGAGAAGACTAAAAAAATTATTACAAAAAGTCACTGTGTGATCTAAACGTTAGAAATGCAGGATTACACGCAAATAAAAAATATATGAATTTATCAATATTAATTTATATCAAATAATCCTGTGAACTATTAAAAAAAGTTGTGGTAGTCCTTGCTTGCTAATGAGAAGTCTGGAGATGGTGCTTATATTGTGTTACGGCCTCCATATCAGTAACAACGTTGGTAGTGACAAGCCTCAACCACACATCTAGTTTTTGATTTTCATATATATTTCTGGTATTAGAATTTTCTTCCTCTATATGTAGGCTACTATCAAACACGTTTCTCAGCTTGGGGAATCTGTCCTTACAAATCAACTCCCAGAAATTCTTCAGCTTTACATTATTCTCTGTAAGCAACATTAAGTTCGCTGAAGTTCTGGTAACTGTCTTCAAATTAACTTCCATTGGGTTGTTAAATAATAGAAGACTTAACTTCAGCTTCTCAAAGTTTCTAAATCTGTTTTTAAATTCAAGAGATAAGCTTTTTTATTTTTTTTATTTTTACAAGGCATGAAAAGTCTGAATTTATACTTAGCATCTGTCATGAACTTACGGCATGATGATAAGTGAGCAATAGCACTGAATAGTAACAGGTTCTTGCGGAAAGCTTCAATGTGCCCCACCAATTGAAAAAAAAATTTCGTTGATCATTCAAGCGGATGATCAGGTCCGTGAGATACTAGAGAGCAAATAAAGTCTATCTTTTAGCCGAGTTTGGTAGTTCTGTGTTACCAAGATATTCATTAGGAAGAAAGGAAAATATGTCATTCCAAAGAGCAAAAGAATAAAGAATTCCGGAGCATTTTTTAGTGCTAAGCCACCAGATAGTCGACTACAGGGGTACGTCACTAAATTCTACATTTACTTCTTCAGGGGAAGATACAAATTTTCTGTTTCGCTGTGACTTATTACCACCTATGATTAAATTTACTATCTTGACCACACTTTATATAACATCACTCATCTTATAATACCTTGCCACATAATGCCTCTTCAGTAAACCAACCAGTCTTACATTATTGTCAATCAAACCCCTTGCACCATATGCCATAATGTAAGACCATTATTTCAAATCCTCCCCATTACTTGACAACTGATTCAGGTGCAGCATGAATATCTGAGCCTTTTGCAAGGACCACCACTTAAGGACTTATTAATCTCACTCATCTCTTAATGCACCACGAAATCCACGTCTACAGCACGGGTGATTACGAGTTATTGGCTGATGATACTATTATTTGTACTCTCACCTAAAGCCAATGAAAAGTATTTGCAGTGCTTCGTTGTATCTTTCAGTCTTGAAGACACAAGCTTATTAAGATAATTTACTCTTCTTGCGACTATTTGGTGGGATTATAACACTCTTTGGAATTTCCAGGCTAATATCAAATGGTAGTATTGAATGAAACTGCTAGGTGGCGATATTTGGATAAATAACTGCATTAACATAAGTACCAATGGTCTCATGTTTTAACAGCAATGACAAGAACTCTCTCTCTCTCTCTCTCTCTCTCTCTCTCTCTCTCTCTCTCTCTCTCTCTCTCTCTCTCTCTCTCTCTCTCTCTCTCTTGTCATTGCTGTTAAAAATGAGACCATTGGTACTTGCATTAGAGAGAGAGAGAGAGAGAGAGAGAGAGAGAGAGAGAGAGAGAGAGAGAGAGAGAGAGAGAGAGAGAGAGATTAAATGAAGCTTTACCCATATTAAAAAAATTCATTCTTACATATACCGACACAGAAACTCTGTTTCTAGCGTAAAAAGTAAATTTATAATAAAAGCAATCGTAGGTCACAACCAAGGTGGGCCACTAACAAGCAACCAGCAGGGCACTTTTGTCCCGCATACCAGTAGTTCCTAACCGAACAATGCATTTACATCCTTCCTATAACTTGGGTTATCTGACTTTGTATTTCGATTCTTATCTTCGATTATACTATTTTTCTCAAAGTATAGTTTGTGTGCTAGTATTTGGAAATCTGAAAATTGTGGGAACTGTCCGTAGAAAATAGGGAACATTGTGATCGTGTACCTTTCTAAATCTGATAGAAAAAAATATAGAGTTTGATTTCATGATTTATTCAACTACACAATAAACTCTTAGATTGTAAAGTATTTCTTGAAAAGATTTCCCGTTTACGAACAATCTCGTCTAAAGCTCCATTTACAGCTTCTATCGACCTTATTAGTCCCGCTGTATAGCAGGACCAGAATTAATTTTAATTTCACAAGTGTTTTTAATACAGATATAAAACTAAACACGAAAAAGATAAACTTTTGAAGCCATATAGTTTTTAAAATGAGCCTGTCAGAAAATTGTACGGTTTTATTTTTTTATATATTGTGAAGAGGCCTTTACATATTTTTTTTCCTCCATGGGATATCCATTAAGATGAGCCAATGTTTTCGGAATTTTGTTTCTGTTTGCTTATTTTTTCCCATTCAATGCAAACTGTGATGAAGAAAAATATATATACATTTTATTATTCCAATCGTATATTCACTGAAGAAAATAAATTTTTTGCTCATCTTTATCATAATTTAGTAATAAACCAAAGGGCAATAATAATAAACTCATAAACAAAAAAATACTTATTGCATATCCGTGTCCTATCTAATTTTTCTCCTGGACTTTCTATTCTATTAACAGAGTTCAAATCACTTATTAGAAAATGTGAACAACTGTTTCATTATTTTTACTGCATTTTTAGCTTTGCCATTTGACTGGTGGTGGTAAGGGGATGATTTTACATGTTTAAATGACCATTTCTTTACAAAAGTTTGAAATTCATTTGATGTAAATTGTGAGCCACAGTCACTTACTACAATGTCTGGTATACCATAGCGTGAAAAATGACTCCTTAACTTGCTTACAACATTTGACGCTAACATATTTTCCAATGAATTTATCTCAAAATATGATGAATAATAATCTACCAAAATCAAATAGTTACAATTGCCAACACTAAAAAATATCCATTCCAATTTTAGACCAAGGCCTAGAAGGAAAATCATGTGAATTTAAGGATTCCTTGGTTTGTTTACTACCATACTTATTACACACCACACAAGAAGAAACATAATTCTTTATATCTGCACTCATGCCAGGCCAGAACAATATATCTCTACCATATCTAACAGTAGCTTCAATCCCATTGTGAGCATAATGAATTTGTTTCAGCATGTAAGACCTTAAACATGGTGGGACTACAATGCAATTACCTCTAAATATTATATCACTATCAATAGTAAGTTCATCCCTAAATTTAAAAAAAGATCTTATGGTTTCAGGAACCTCTATACAATGAGTGGGCTAACCTTTTAGAATTGTTTCTTTTAATGTTTGCAATGCAATATCACTTATGGTCTTTTGTCTAATATCCTCAAGTCTTTCATTTGTCACAGCAACATGTTCTGTCATATTTACATTACAACCTCTTCAAATAATGCAATACATCAGATTTATCAGCTCCTGAAAATGTATTCGACAAGAAATCTGTACTCAATGTATCTGCTATATACATTTTACTACCTGGTTTATACTTAACACTCAAATCAAACTTCTGCAATTGCAATAACATACTTTGTAACCTCGTGGGACATTTCATTAATGGTTTCTTAAAAATACTTTCCAAAGGTTTGTGATCAGTTTCTACAATAACATCTTTGACATAAAGGTATTGATCAAAACGTAACGCTGAAAAAACAATGGCTAACATCTCTTTTTCTATTTGAGCATATCGCTGTTCTTTTCAGTTAACGATTTAGAAGCATAAGCCACTGGGTGACCGTTTTGTATTAGGACAGCACCTAATCCTGACATTGAAGCATCACACTGTAAAGACACATTACAATTACTGTCAAAATATTTCAAGCATGGAGCTTCAACAATTAGTTTCTTAATCTTGGAGAATGCTTCATCATGAGAAGAGTTCCACTGCCATTCAACATTTTTCTTTTCCAGATTTCTTAATGGTTGAGTTACTTCTGACAACCTTGGTAAAAACTTTGAAAGATAATTAAGCATCCCTAGAAATCTTTTCAATGATTTAACATCACTTGGCACTTTTAGACAATTAATAGCTTCAATTTTCTTTGGAT
Source organism: Palaemon carinicauda (assembly GCF_036898095.1). Lineage (NCBI taxonomy): Eukaryota > Metazoa > Arthropoda > Malacostraca > Decapoda > Palaemonidae > Palaemon > Palaemon carinicauda. Next base: position 40,711,077 of record NC_090745.1, read on the forward strand.
CTGGACAAGCACCATCCTTTGTTAGCAAATGCCCAATGTACTTAACTTCAGTCACATGTGATTTAATCTTCTCTTGATTTAACTTGATGTTTTCTTTTTGGCATCTTTGTAGTAACGCTAATAGGTTCTTATCATCGTTTTCCAAAGCTTCCTGATCAGTATTTCCTTAGTCATCAACTAGGATATCGTCTGCTATTACTTCTATGCCATCTAAATTATGTAAGGCATCATGCATTCGTCTCTGGTACTCTTCTGGTGCCGATGATATACCAAAAGGCATTCTCTTCCATCTATACCTACCAAAAGGCGTATTAAATGTAGTCAAATAACTTGACTCTTTGTCAAGATGCACTTGCCAAAATCCGTTCTTTGCATCAAGTCCTGAAAATATTTTAGCTTTACCCAATCTTGGTAAAATTTCCTCAATTGTTGGAAGTGGATAATGGGGTCTCCTGATAGCTTTGTTCAGATCTGTAGGATCTAAACAAATCCTTAAATCTGAATTAGGTTTTGTTACTAAAACCATGCTAGAAACCCAATTTGTAGGTTCCGAGACCTTTTCAATAATGGTACCTTCCATACTACTTAACTGCTGCTTCAATATTCTCTTAAGGGCAAAAGGAACTTTTCTTGGAGCATGGATCACTGGTAACACTGTATCATCAATATCTATCTTACATGGAGGTCCTAATTCCCCCAATCCTTCGAATAAAACAGGAAAATCAGAAATAATCTTGTTTTTATCTAACCCTTTCGGAGAAACCTCATTTATTTCTTGCTTAACACTTGGGTTATCATTCACAAGAATTTTGATCAATTTCAGTCTCTGTCCATCCTCATAACCTAGTACAGAAGAAAAATTTTCCTTCACTACATAGAAATTAAGTTTATACTGCTTTCCTTTCCTTTCACACATTAGAGTTTTAATTCCAATAGTCTTGATTGTTTTATTATTAAACACTTTCAGTTTGATGCTATCACCAATATCTAACTTATCATTGCCAATCAAATGTTTCAATTCTCTAACACTCAAAACATTCCACGTAGCACCGGAATCAATCTGAAAATTTATTTCTTGCTGATTTACAGTCATGGTTACATACTGCTTTCTCTAATGAGACATAAACATTTTTCCTATCGATTCATTTATTGTGCTAATTTGCTGAAGGTCACTATCACTGTCCTTATTCTCTTCACAAGTTTTCACTTTTTCAGAGTTCCAATTAGTATTACACTGTTTAGCATAATGATTCTTTCTCTTACATTTGGCACACACTTGACCATATGCTGGGCACATCCTAATTTTATAAGTCCTGACACAATACCTGCAATCTTTTATTTCCTTGGCACAATTGTACTTAGGCTTAATTTGAGGATTTGTGTACTTATTTTTCTTCTTCCACACGACAATAACTTCCTCTTCTTTAGTATTGCTACTAGTCATCTGCTGCTTTTGCTGAATTCGCATTTCATAATCTTTACAAAATTCACAGCCCTTTCCAAGGTCATTGGCTTCGTATCCATCTGCACATTATCCAGTAATTTCTACCTAGCCTTATCATCATGTAAATTGAGGATGAATTGATCCCTGATCATTTCTTCTTCATTATCATAATTGCAAGTTTTGCATAGAATTCTTAACTGAGTTATGAATTGGTCACAACTTTCATTAGATTCTTGTTTCCGCTTGAGAAATTTGTATCTTTCCATGATTATATTTGATCTGGGACTGCATTCTGCATCAAATTTCCTTAATACTTTATCTATCATATATTTATCTCCATCTGCATCCCAAGACAGTGTATTATATTTCTCAACCCCTAATTCTCCTAAAACATGCAAGAATGTTGCTACCCTTCGTCTCTCAGCTTCATTGTCTAAGCCTATAGCAATTTCATAATTAATAAAAGCTTCTTTAAATTTCTTCCATTTGAGGGCTACATTAGTACTTGCACTAAAGTCCA
>NC_090745.1:40718040-40745540 GCF_036898095.1 Palaemon carinicauda
TGGTATATGATTGATACATCTGTCAAGACTAACCTAGATACAGAAATCAAGGTTCTGATGGATGATCCAACAGTTCAGCTTCATTTTAGAGCTTAACATCCCCATTCTTTGATGTCTTGGTTACCCTGACAGATGCCAGATTCCCCCAAACTAAATATGCCTTATCGGTGAAAGTGAGTCCTCTACCCACTACAAGGTCAGCCTCATTAGTGTCAAGACATCTCCCACTGTTGAACATGGAAGGTCACCCACGATAAACTTGACCAGGATGTCCACGTTCTGGTAGGTAATGGGTGTACAAACAAAGTGGTCAGCAAACAGGTCAAGGGAGCGTTGGAAATATGGTGCAATGGCGCTCAATCAGAGCCTACGATTGAGAAGATCTGCCTGTAGTACAAAATACCCCTGCATCATTGGCACCTCAAGGAAAGATAAGGCAAAAAAAAAAAAAAAAAATAAAAATTTCTATAGTAGCATCAGTGCTGTAGATTATAAGAACGGCCTGAAACTAGCTAAATACTATCACGCATTAAGAACCGAGAGCTTTATGAAGAACAACCCTGCCACATCTGTACAGGATACCCTACCCAAGATCTACATCATCTATTCCCATTTCAAGGGTTCCTTGGTACCTTCATTGACTTGATAATGTCCTTTTCCTAGCCATTGCCCTATCACATCCAACAGGAGCTATCAAATTGCACTCCCTCCAAGTCCATAGCTAGTATAGCTCTCAACAGCATATCATGGATACCATATGCAGTGCTCTGGAGGTTTTGTGAGTAGGCATCATTAAATCAATATTGATTAAAAAGGAGAAGCTGAACATCAGTACCACCCAGAGAGAGTTTCACTTGCTTTCCTGCAGACGTTCTCATACAACACGCACCCAGAAAAGTCATCCTAACCAGATTCACGAGATACATTGTAGACACAGCCTGCTTTAACACTCACCTGGTCTGGCAGTTTTCTTAAGCAATTGGGGTAGACCAGAGATGGTCAAAATATGGTCCATGTGCCAATAGTGGCGCGATATACTTCAGAGAAAAGAAAAAAGATCAGAGAAAACATGCCTATATGTGAAAAAATAGGAAAATAATAAATGAAATTTAAAAAAAAAATTACAACCATAATTTTAGTAACTTTTAACAAGAAGTGAGTTTTAATTCTAAGGTAAAAGAGGACTTAATTTCATTATGGGCTGCTTGTCTTTCTAGAGGACAGGTTCTCAGAGGATTCTAGAAATTGTACAAGATTGTACATGATTTTCTAGAAGTTGAACATGAAAAGGCCCTATTGCGTGAAGCAAATTGGAAATTATATCTAGCATTTTAGTTGATGTTACCAGCCATCTCAATTACCTAAACTTTAAACTGTAAGGCTTGGATATATGGTTTACTAGCGTAAGAATTCATATCGGTGCATTCAAAATTTTTTAGTTGTTAGAAAACAAGGTTTCGAGCCAATCTCCACATTTAAAAGAGCAAAGTAAACGTGTTGAAGACTATGGCAACTTTATTGAATTCATTTAAATCATATTACTGAAAAGACGCCTTTGATAACCCTTAAAGTGATTGTGTTAAAGAAGACTGCATGCCTCTTATTTATAAATCAATTCTCATTTCCTGAAAAAAAACTCCGAATATGCCCATTATTATAGAGATGTAGCTTATTGTTTTAAAAGGAAAATCAGCAATAAATATCAAATTTGATGAACTTCCCATACTCGTTAGGACAGTTTCTGACGATCATTACCATGTAAACATTTTCTAGGACAGAATATTTGTCCCAAATCATGCCTGTCACCTGGGAACAGCGTACGGAAGCTAGCAGGTATTTTCATCCATGGACTGTCTGGGTCTTTCCGTTACTAATCTAACCTTTAATATTACAGATTTCATGAAAGCAAAATTAATGTAACCTAACCTCACATTAAAATTAATTGTGTTCATTTGCGTGTACAGTATATGAAATTACTTTTATTCAAAGCTTCTAATTCTGTTCATATATTATTGATAGTACTTTCAGAAACAACTAATTAATATTATCAATGGAAATCCAGGTATCTTTAGAGGTAGTACAGTTCAACGTGTAATTAAAATTATGGTAATTGTTTACAAGAGCACCTCTCCATTTACTCTAAAATTATGCATCCCTGAAGCTCTCCTCTTTTTGTATAGTAATTAGGAGGTTCTGTAAATGCTGGCAAAGCAGAAAATAGCAAGATATATTGCACAAGGGGTGGAGGTGGAGGGTAGCTGAGGAGGGACTAAACGACCTGGTATTGTCAACATGGTCAATCAAAGAAGTTCGTGACGTCAGTGGACATTTGGTAAATATCCAAAATATATACTAAATTAAAAATGGATCAATTTCTCAAAAGTGTCACTATTTGCGGATTGTATATTTTATTTGGTAAATACTTGACAACAAATCTTATTTATTTAAAGAAACTTTTTATGAGAATGACTATTTTTGCAGGGCATGTCTGTATTCATTGGTAGGAAATTGGCAGGGATCCTTAGGCAATGGTTAATAGATGGTGTTAATGTAGCAAAAGGTCGTCTGGGGAAATTAGTCATTCTCAAAATAGTTTATTTAAAAAAGAAAAAAACCTTAGTAAGATTTATTATCAAATATTTACCAAATATAAAATACACAATTCACAAATAGTGACACTTTTGAGTAATTACTCGAGTTTTGATATATTATATATTTTAAATATATTCCAAATGTCCGCTGACGTCAAGAACTTCTCTTTGATTGACTATGTTGACGATGTCGGTTCCAGGTCGTTAGTACCTCCTCAACCAACCCCTCCCCTCCCCCACCCCTTGCACTACATATCTTGCTATTTTTTTGCTTTCCCAGCATTTAAAGAACCTTATAATTACTGTACAAAAAGAGGAGACCTGTAGGACTGCATAATTTTGGAGTAAATGGAGAGCATGCTCTTGTAAACAAATACCAAAATTATTAATGCAAATTAAGAAATGCCAATTAAAGTAGGTAAATTTCTACTTGCATAAATATATATATATATATATATATATATATATATATATATATATATATATATATATATATATATATATATATATATATATACAGTATATATATAACATATATATATATATATATATATATATATATATATATATATATATATATATATATATATATATATATATATATATATATATATATACAGTATATATATAACATATATATATATATATGTGTGTGTGTCTGTGTGTGTGCGTCTGTGCGTGTATATATTGTAACCTAGTTGTTATATATTTCTAAATTATTTAAGTTTTTATAGATGTATAAGGTTAAATATAGACGTATTGTTATAAGGTTAATATAGACTTACTGTTTTCTTTCTTTAATAGTTTGTCTTTTCACTGGTGGTTATGTTAGTGTTTATAATGGAATAACGGCTGTTTTATATTTTCAAGTGGTGTGGGTTACGTGGGTGCGCTCCTGCGTGAACAGAGGTATGGAGGGGCTTTTTGGAGGAGGGTTCCTTAGTGTGTTTCTGAGCCTCCAACATTGAAGGGCACGACATTTGCTGTTGGAACTATATTTATTCCTCACCTTTGCAGAGCTACATTGTGAAGCTGTTTAGCTTTTTGGATATCCTTTCTCTGCAGCAAGGACTTATCATCTTGCATTTTGTGTACTGCCCTTGGTTCAGTAAAAGCCAAGGGGACCTCTCTGTCCCAAAGTAATTATAATTATACCTGTTCAATTATCGTTATCACGACCTGTGATAATCAGCTGATGTCATTAGTGGAGCTTGTGAAAGCCTTTCAATCAAACCAGCCATCGTCAATTTGCTAGGGATATTAATTTGTCTTTGCTAGGATGTTCTTACTTTTCGTTGGCCTTCTCCTTTCTGGACCCTCTCTCCATTTAGTATGCATGTGTTGATGACCTTTCTTTAATTGTGTAATTGTTTTCTTTTACAGGGAGTTAAGATTGAGTTTGTATCATTTATTATTGTATTATTGTGGTTCAGGTGTTATTTCTGTCTAAATATTGTATTGAAATTAAGGAGATTTTTGTGGTATTTTCTTTGTCCCCTTGAGTTGACTTTGCACTCGTATTGATGTGTGGGTACTATTCCACCTTTAGTGGACATAGTACTGTATGATGGTGAATACTATTTGATAAGTGTAGTGTTTTGTGTGGTGTTCAAAGCCAGCCATCACAATATATATATATATATATATATATATATATATATATATATATATATATATATATATATATATATATATATATATATACATGAATATATACTATTTTATTATTTTTTTTTCATTATTATCATTATTATTATCATTATTATTATTATTGATATCATTATAATTATCATTGTTATTATTATTATTATTATTATTATTATTATTATTATTATTATTAATGGCTAACCTGTAACCATAGTTGGTAAAGCAGGATGCTATAAGCCCAGGGGCTTATGAGTGAGGAAAGGAAAAAAATGAAAAATAAAACATTTCAAGAACAGTAACATGAGAATAAATACCTCCTATATAAACTATAAACTTTAACAAAATAAGAGTTAGAGATATAAGATAGAATAGTGTACCTGAGTGTACCCTCAAGGAAGAGAACTCTAACCCAAGACTAGAGAACAATGGTCTGATTTTGGAGTGTCCTCTTAGAATGTTGCTTATCATAGCCTAAGAGTCTCCTCTACCCTTACCAAGAGGAGAGTGGCCGCTGAACAATCACAGTGCAGTAACCCCTTGGGTTACCGTGCTAGGTGATATATTTACCGTGATAGGCGGTTTACCGTGCTAGGCACTATGTTTACCCTGCTAGGCGGCATATCGTAGCAATACATTTGTCAAGAGTTATACTTGTATAAGCGGATGAGCAACTTGGTGGAGAAAAGAGAGCTTTGAATGTGGAGGAAATGCCCTCATAAATCTCGATAAAGTCACCAGGGTAACAGATTGGGTTTAAGGCGTTGGACAAACTGTCTCTTCGGCTTTTACTCCTGATGCCTGGCAGTTCTTCTTACTAAAATTCGTATGGACTGGCCGGGGTCACATGCCTAAGATAAATAGGCACTGCGTATCACAAGGAGCTGGCTATCCTTTGATGTATCTACCCAATAAATCCTCTATACATTTAGTTAGTCATGGAAAGAGAAGATGACAGAATAACCCCTAGTCCTGGGTGTAGCGGGGTTCTAAGAATATTCCGGTTAATAATTACTAAAGAAAAATTGGAAATAGGTAATTGGAATGTTAGAACCAAAAATCAGTTTGGGAATTTACAGCAAGTGGAGGGAATTTATGAAATACTGTATAGTTTGGATATCTTGGCCCTTAGTGAAACACGTTGTAAGGGGATTGGTAAGGAAACTTTAGACTAAGGATATATATAAATATATATATATACATATATATATATATATATGTATATATATATATATATATATATATATATATATATATATATATATATATATATATATATATATATAATTACATACATACATACATACATACATATATATCTACTCAGGAAGATCATATGTAGTTGGAAGAGAAGGGGTAGGAACGATGATGACACTAGGAGCAGATAAGACATTAACCAAGTGGAGGGCTATAAATAATACATTCTTACTAGCAAAGTTTAAATCAAAGCATTGCAATATGAGTGTTATAGTTTGCTATGTCCCAAAAAATGATTCCCCCGAAGAAAGGAGAGACGAATACTATGAAGAACTGCAGAGTATAATAATTGAGATCCTTGAGAGAGATATGAAAATTGTGATTGGTGACTTTAATGCTAAAGTTGGAAGAAATAATCAAGGTATAGAGAATGTAATGGGTGTGTAGGGTCTTGGCGAAGCTGCCAAAGAAAATGGAGCACATTTCATAAGTTTCTGTTCAGCAAACAATCTTGTCATTGGAGGTACTCTTTTTCAACACAAGAACATCCACAAGTATACATGGACTTCACCAAGTGGCAATCACATAATTCAGATAGATCACATTGTCATTAAGAAAGAGAGAATGAGGACTCTTAGAAATGTAAGAAGCTATAGAGGTGCAGATACTGGTAGTGATTACCAGCTCCTCATTACCACACTTAAATTAAAACTGAAAGCACCTAGGTTTGATGAAACTAAGCTTTTAGAAGAAGAGGACAGAGAAACATTTGCTATTGAATGTAGGAATCGATTAGCAGTCTATTAAGAACATATGTCAATCGGTTGGTTGTGAAGTCTTGGGGCACACAGTAACATGGAGAAAGCCATGGATATCAAATGATAACTGGGATATTATAAATAGGAGAAAAAGATAGATATTGATTGTTGAAAGTTTTCGAGGATGTAATGAAAATTACAAGGTAGAGCATGCTATGTTTTCCAGTATTGACAATGAGGTCACAAGAAAAGTCAGGAATGACTGGAGGGAATATTTAGACAGCAAAGAAAATGAGGCTGACAAAGCTATGAATTCAGGAAGTGGCTACAGTGTAAGAATTGCTCTTAAAATTATTAATGAAATCTCGACTGGAACAAAGAAGAAGAAGCAATACCCATCAAAAAGAGAGATGGCTCTGTTAAAGCAACAGAAGATGAAGAAAGATAACGTTGGGTGGAACAATCTAGTGAGGTTATGAATAGAAAATATGAAGGAAAGAATTTGATTGATATACATGAAGGTGAGGATAACCTTGATGTGCTCATGAATGAATTCAGTGTGTTTGAAGTTGAAGCTATCCTCAAAAAACAAAAGAGTTGGGAAGATCCGGTGTAGCGGTTTCAAATTACCCCTTCCAAATCTTACCCCCCCCCCCCACCGGTAGTTTGAAACCGGTTTCAGGCTACAAGGGGTAACTTGAAACCAGTTTCAAGCTACCTCCGGAGGTAATTTGAAACCGTTTTTTAAGCTACCCACCTGGTTTCAAGCTAAATCCCCCCCCCCCCCCCCCCCCCTCGTTTTTGCGCAATATCTCATTCTTTACAAATATTAATCAATTGCTTTTAATCAGGCCCAATACAAAATTATTAGGTTATATATATATATATATATATATATATATATATATATATATATATATATATATATATATATATATATATATATATATATATATATATATAACACATGCATGGTATCACCTAGTATAATCTATTGATGTTATGTCTTTATCCATGTATTGTTTAGTTATTCTTTGCTATTATTATACTAGTACAGTGATGAAAGCACGCTCAATACGGCCATCATTTGTTTATTATTTTTTTCAAAACGAAATCAAGACACATTCCGTGCGTAAATTTGCATGATGTATAATACAAGGTCTATAGATAGACCTTGGTATATTACAATGCACATAAGTCAAGCGTTCCCTAATTCATCGGGATGACCACAAAAAGGACGATAGTTACAAAGACAATTTCTTGTCCTCGGACTGCAAATCAACCCCCCCCCCTTTTTTTTCTATTTTTTACTAGGTAGTAAGCCACTGATCCAAAGCCGTCTCTACTACAGGCCTGGTCAGTGGGGGAAGAATTCGGCACGAGCAGGTCGATTGATATGGAGACGGGGCACCTGGCAGATCCTCAACCCTTATCACACACCACTCAATATGCATAGACTTTGTTTCTCGTTACAGTTTACAGCTGATAATCCTCATAGAAAAATTAAGAGATCATACACACCAAAAGGAGACTACTTTGAATAATCGCGCTAAGAAAAATTAGACAGAAAAAAGTAATAAGATTAAAATAAAACTTTCCCGAGGGCGTAGCCTTATTCCAAGACCCACTGATTCCAAACTACGCTTGTATACCAAAAAAAAAATAGAATGATTCTAACAATTTCATTAAAAAATAAATAAAACATTAACATAAATAAGCATTTCCAGAAATTTAAAATTATTTAATATTATCTTTGGCACAATCGCCCACAATCGCGTGATCTTCCTGTAGCCTACATTTTCTTTACTTGATTTATTTTTACTTTTTTACTATTAATGTTTGCAATGCTCTTAGCTATGAAGTTCTTCCCAATTGTCTTATCGAAAAAGGATGTGTCAGATTCAATATCACTAGATTTGAAGAGTAGCTGTTTTAGCTGAAAAGTGTTTAAATGCAATATCAAAGTGCAAAACGCATTTTCATAAAAATGAGAGAGAGAGAGAGAGAGAGAGAGAGAGAGAGAGAGAGAGGAGAGAGAGAGAGAGAGAGAGAGAGAGAGGAAATCAAAGAGATAATGTAGTAGTAAATAGCAAGGGAAAAAAAGTGTGTGAATGCCGAAGTAATTTTGTAAACAGATAGGTAATCTTTAAATTAAATCCTTATACAAGAGGCTGATATTCTGTGACCAATACCACATGAACAATGTAATGCAAATATTATTATTACAACAATAGATATAGTACTTCCCCTACTATTTTCGTTAGGAACATATTCGGCTCTCCTGATAACGTGCAATCACTGTTTAAATAGTCGTCAAAATGGCTGCTGAACGGAAATCTGACAACCTTGATATCATTGACTACGTAGTGAACGCCTAGTATCCACAAGAGGCTTCGGAAAACAAAAAATCCAATCTTAGAAGAATATACTCTGTTAGATTTACGAAGGTCGAGGTGTATTCAAAGACAAAAACACGGTACCATATTTTCGACTCCGTAGTATACTTTCTCACCTCACTAAATTCTTGTAGTAATCTCCTTTGGGGAATCGATCACCCATGAAAAAAATGATCTTGTTTGAAGGGCACAGCCGAAATGGAACTTTTCTTTGGTCTTATTGTCTCTTACAATAGTTATTTTATTAATTTTGTTGGCAGGTCATCATGCTCGCTATATTTTCTTGTTTTCAGTTTGTTTTAACATTTTTCTATGGATGCAATACACATTTGTCTTCTTGTTATTTTTTATTTTATCTATATGTCTTTCCCTTATTTCTCTTTTCTTATTTGCTTCCCTTCCCAGTAGGGTTAAAGCTTGGCTAATTTAATAACAACAACAACAACAACAACAATAATAATAATAATAATAATAATAATAATAATAATAATAATAATAATAATAATAATAATAATAATAATAATAATAATGGAGAAAGTATACAATTTCATTCATCTAACTTTTATTTTATTTCCACATACACCAGAACTTCTTTATTAATATAATGAATATGTAATAATTTTAAAGATGATTCCTCATCAGAGGACTTAAACCCTCTTACCAAAGAATCAATATATTTATCGATGACCACATTTTGCTTTGTATCGTCGTCCTGTATTTTTTCGGCGTGTTTTACGGTATTCGCTTAATTTTCTTTTGTCACCGAATGCAGTGCTTCTTATAAAAGTAGGCTCACCCTTAAATCTAACATTTTTCTTTTTTCCTTTTTTATTCATAGTATTCACTTGTGTCCAAATATGTTGCACTGGATTATATTAGCAAAAGTATGAAGGAAGACGAATAACTTTGTGACCATTTTCATCTGCAATTTTAGCAATCACGTAAGCGTTATCAATATTCAGGGATCATTCCTCGTTCATTTCCAAAAGTTGACATTTCAACATATTGTTTCTTGGTGATACGCCTTTTTTGATGAGCCATAATTCTATTGGTCCCTTTTTTTATGCTGTTGCAGGTTTATATAATTTTGATCTATGATAAGATGCACTACCATTACAAGTATAAAAGATGGGAATATATTCGGTAGCAACTTGCTTAATGAACATTGTTCAAAATTTCGTTACTGTTAATTGGATTGTGATAGCAGTTTTGCTTAAATTGGTGGCCTCTGTTATGCGAAAAAAATGCTTTAGAAACATCAGTAATAAGATCTCCTTTCTGTTTTTATGAAGCAAGGTATTTCGAAACATTGTTTATACCTCTCGTGCTTGACAAGTAGTAGCCTATTGTTGCTCTGTATGGGGATGGGTGACCTTCCATTCTGGATGACAAAAAATTTATGATGTTTTGTATGTCTCCTAGTCTCCCTTGACTGGTTATAATTTTTGAGGCATCTCTGTTATAGCGTTTGTAATTATTTCTCTCTCTCTCCCTCTCTCTCTCTCTCTCTCTCTCTCTCTCTCTCTCTCTCTCTCTCTCTCTCTCTCTCTCTCTCCTACATCTGGGTGTGGAACTCAAGTAGCAAGGTAATTTCGTCGCAGGTGGTTCCTGCCAGTACCTGCCCACAAGGGTTACTTTCTGACGAAAGCCGATTAATGAATGTCCATCGCTGACCTGGGAAACTATATCGGAGAAGTGGCAATTTTGTGTCACGTTTCTTTATAGGACGACTGAATAATATTACAAAAGTATAACAATTAGAAGATGAGTTTTTATATAATCAAAATTTAACATTTAAAGTAATGGTATTCATTATAACATCAAATGGCATCCTTTTCTCTATTTTCGAAACAATGTTGGAATTATAGCAAAATGTGTTTTTGTCTCTAGTACATCTCAATCTTCTTCCTAAATTTAAAAGAGTATAGAGACAAAGTACACATCTCGTTGTGGATTTTTTTGTCAATTTCTCCTAGCATATTGCCGAGTGCAGCTCTGGCACCTGAAGCAAATTAATTGAATCTAGCTGAGATGATAAAAGAAAAGAATTCTTGATAATCACACGAGTACTACAATAATTGTTATCTCGCCGTTATCACAAAAACTTGAATGACAGAGTCTGTGGCTTCTAACGCATGATATATTTCGCTAATAGGCTTTTACAGTATTTTATCTTAAGTACGAAAATAAACTTTTATTCTACTATTGGGAAGTTAGCAATAAATGCATGATGCATATGTGTACTGTCATATAAATAATTTTCTATTCCGATGATGGGGTAACTTGAAAACAGAGGGGGTAGCTTTAAACCGGTTTCAAACTACCTCCCCGGTAATCTGAAACCGGTGGTAACTTGAAATCTTTACACCGAGATACGACAGAATAACTGACGAGATGATACTGGCTGAAAATGAAGTGACTCCCAGACTACTTACAAGATTATTTTGTAGAATGTGGCATGAAGAGGCAAAGCCTGATGACCAGAGTTAGGAATGTTGGTGAAGAATAATCACAGAGGCATAACACTTACGTCAGTTATTATGAAAATATATACTATGCTCATTCTAAAGAGAGTGGAGAGAAAAATTGATGAAAATCTGAGAGATGAACAAGCAGGATTTAGAAAAGGTAGAAGTTTCACTTTCCAAATTTTCATTTTGAGATGAGTTGTACAGCAATGCATAGAATATAGAAATCCCCTTTTGATGGCATTTGGGGACTATGACAAAACCTTTGATAGTGTCCACCGGCTAATTTTGTGGAGAGTCCTGCGTTATTATGGAATTCCTCTTAAATATGTAAATTTGATTAAGACGTCTGTTCATGAGCATAAGAAGTGTAAAGTTTATGTTAATGAAGTCTTATCAAATGAATTTCCAGTGAACAGCAGAGTAATCCAAGAGAATGTGTTGTCACCTATGTTGTTTATCCTCCTCAAGGATTTTGTAATGCTTAGAACAGTCGGAGATGGTGGAGAAGGATTGGACTGGATTGGAAATATGAATCTACTAGACCTAGAGTATGCTGATGATGATGTCGTTGTTAACAGAATACCACAGGATTTGCAATTCTTGCTTGCCAGAATGCATGAAATATCACACGAGGTTGGGCTGAAGATAAATAGAAGAAAGAGAGAGATGATGAGAACGGAGTATGCAATGGAAGATGAAATATCATTGGAAGGAGAAAGGATTAATGAGGGAAAATCCTTCAAGTATATAGGAACTATGATCTCTAATACAGAGCCTTTATAATTAGAGCTTAGTGAAAGATTTGAAAAAGCAAATCAGGCAAAGGCTAGGTTGAGTAAAATTTGGAAATCAAATTGCCTGACATTACATATAAAAATCAGACTAAATATCAGTATAATGAGTTCAGTAATACTCTACGGACATGACTCATGGTATGACAATGAAATAATTGCCAATATATTTAGTACATTTGAGAACAAAGCCCTCAAAAGGATACTGGGAGTTAAATGGCAGGACAGGATTAAAAATAAAACAATATGAGAGATTACTCGAGTGGCATATGTGGATGATATCACGAGGAAGGGTAGATGGAGATGGTTTGGGCGTGCTTCTCGCACTCCCCAAGAGAGATTAGTTCACCAAACGTTCAGCTGGGCTCCACAAGGCACTAGAAGAGTTGGAAGACCCAGACCTACGTGGCTGAGAATTATGAAACGTGAAGTAGGAGATGATGAATGGAGAAATATTGAATTAAAAGCTGAAGATATAGACGACTGGTGAAATCTAACAGAGACCCTTTGCGTCAATAGGCGTAGGAGATGTTGATGAACCCCTTGGGTGAGGAAGAATTGTTTGGTATTCTCAGTGTTGTCAGGTGTATAAGGATAGAGGAAAATATGTAAAGATTAGTCCACACTAGTCAGTGTGTGTGTAGGCAAAGGGAAAATGTACCGTAACCAGAGAGAATGATCCAATGTAGTACTTTCTGGTTAGTCAAAGGACTTCAAAACTCCCTAGTGGTAATATCTCCAGGGGTGGCTGGGGCCCTGGCCAACCTACTCATATATATATATATATATATATATATATATATATATATATATATATATATATATATATATATATATATATATATATATTGTATATATCAAATGATTATATGTATAACTATCAAAAATATGTCCATTTTACCATAGTTTAAAAGGCTGAAATGGGGTAAAAGTTTAAGTGGTGCAGCTAAATGAAAAGCAAAAAAAAAAAAAAAAAAAAAAATGGTACATGAGGAACACAAGGTTAGCCACCCTAGCTTTGGACCAAAGAAATTGATCTCGAGACTAATTAAATATCCTCAATCTCCTTTCATGTACTTTAAGTTACAGGCTACAAAACATAAATTGAATGTATAAAAGAAGAGAGAGAGAGAGAGAGAGAGAGAGAGAGAGAGAGAGAGAGAGAGAGAGAGAGAGAGAGAGAGAGAGAGAGAGAGAGAGAGAGAGAGAGAGAATTGAATTGAATTGAATATAGGATTTAGGCATTAAGCCAAGCACTGGGGAGAGAGAGAGAGAGAGAGAGAGAGAGAGAGAGAGAGAGAGAGAGAGAGAGAGAGAGAGAGAGAGAGAGAGAGAGAGAGATTACTTAACCAGGAAGAATAAGTAAGCCCAAAGTTTCCCTTTCTGTTGCATATACAGTAGTCCCTAAAATACTTTACGACTCAGTGACAAACCCACCCAGGATATCTCCAGGTCAAAGTTTATATATGGAAGGTGACGTATAAGATATCTCTGAATTATGCTCAATCTTCTTTGACAATTGAAAATGTTTTGAACGGTTTTTATGACTCTTAACTTTCAATTCTATCCGACTGCAAACATTATTTTACCAAATGTTTATAAACTGTGAAGAACGAATTTTAAACGCGTGGGAACGTCTTATAAATACCCACTCGAACCAAAATTTTCTCTCAGAACGTTTCTGACTATGAAAATTACTTGTATCCTTATAATGAGATGCCAAAATAAATAATTTTGTTTGGTCAAACATACAAGATATTTCTTTCATGTTGTTAATGAACTACTATTTCAAGTGCTTCGTGTTCCGCTCTATATTTCCTTCACTTAATTTAGTGTAAAAATAATGTGAATTGCTGCTAAAGTTGACGTTTTGCAACTGAAAGTTATTATTATTATCATCAATATTATTATTATTATTATTATTATTATTATAATTATTATTATTATTGTCATTATTATTATTATTATTATTATTATTATTATTATTATTATTATTATTATTATTATTATTATATTATCATTATTATAATTTTTAGTATTATTATTATTATTATTATTATTATTATTATTATTATTATTATTATTATTATCAACAATAACAACAGCAAAGACGCTAGTAGTTCGTATGATTGGCCTTGATTTTAGTGCTGCCTTTGACCGTGTTAATCCTGAGGTCCTTGTTTTCAAACTCAAATAGTTTGGAGTGGATGGATCGTCTCTTAGTATTATTATTGAATTTTTAAGTAATAGATCTCAAAGAGTTGTTGTTGTCGGGCACCACAATGAGCATAGGAATGTGATAACTGGTGTTCCAAAGGGTAGTGTTCTTAGACCATTACTTTCATCTTATATACACATGACATACTGTTTGGCGTAGAAAACAAACTTGTTGCATATGCAGATGCTGCTACTCTTTTTGAATCAATTCTATCTCCTGAATGTAGATTAGGGGTTGCTGAATCCCTAATAAAGATCTAGCTAAAATTAGCGCATGGTGAAAATTATAAGGTATGAAGTTGAATCCTATCAAAACTCAAAGTATGATTGCACAGTAAATAGGCCAAGGACAGTGGCTCCTCAACATCTGGATCTCAACATTTATAATGTTTCAATAACTTTATATGACTCTTAAAATTCTAGGTGTGATTCTCCACAGCAAGCTTACTTTCGAGAAATATATTAGGTCTGTGCCTTCTTCAATTGCACAAAAAATTGGCTTGTTGAGAGTCTTTTTAAGACCTTCGGTGATAAATATATTCTGAAGTTTTTTAATTCTTTCATTCTACTTTTTTACGAGTATTGTTCTCCTGTCTGGTCTTCAGCTGCTGATTCTTATGCTAATTTGTTGGAGAGGAACCAATGATCTATTAAATTTCTTACTCCTGATCTAAATATTAATCTTTAGCACCGTCGTTCAGTTGGTTCATTATGCATGTTGCATAATATTTTTCATAATTCTGACCATCCTTCACATTCATATCCATCCAGTTTGTAATAGTAGGCATGCAGGTAATTCTAATAGTCAGGCCTTCTTCATCACGAGGCTCAATACTGCACAGTATGCTAGACGTTTTATTCCAGCTGTGACCAAGTTGTGGATTGATCTTCATAATCGGGTAGTTGAATCAGTAGAACCTGCAGCAAATGTTTATATGTTTAACACTCTGACATAAGTCTTTTTTATTCTATATAAAATTATCTGTTTTATTGTTTTTTATCTATTTTAAATTTTTTTTCATTACTTCCGATATCGTTTATTTATTTGCTTATTTCCTTTCCTCAATGGGCCATTTTTCCCTAATGGCGCCCTTGGCCTTATAGCATCTTGCTTTTCGAACTAAGGTTATAGCTTGGCTAGTAATAATAATAATAATAATAATAATAATAATAATAATAATAATAATAATAATAATAATAATAATAATAATAATAATAATAGTTTGCTCAAAACATACGTCATGCAAGAAAGAAAACCATTATCATTATCATCTCCTTCAACACCTATTGACGTAAAGGGCGTTAGTTAGATTTCACTAGAAGTCTCTATGGTTGAGCTTTCAAATTAATACTTCTCCATTCATCATTTCCCACTTCACGCTTCATAGCCCTCAGTCATGTAGGCCTGGATCTTCCCACTCTTCTAGAATCTTGAATAGCCCGGTTGAAAGTTATTGAACTAATCTCTCCTGGGGAATGCGAAGAACATGCCCAAACCATATCCATCTACCCCTCACCATGATCTCATCCATATATGGCAGTTCAGTTGAGTAATCTCTTTCATAGTTTCATTCTAATCCCAGCCTGCCCTTCAACTCCAAATATTCTTCTGACGGCTTTGTTTCCAAATCTACAAAATCTGTTGGATATTGTTTCATTGTCATACCACGACTCATATATAGCCTGATTTTTATATCTAATTTCAGGCTATTTGATTTCAAAATTTTACTTATCCAAGCCATTCTTTGATTTACTTTTTAAATCTTTCATTAAACTCCAATTCTAATGACCCTGTATTAGAGATTATAGTCCCTTAATGTTTAAATGATTCCACCTCATTAATCCCCTCTCCTTCCAATGATATTTCCTCTTCCATTGCACATCCATCTCTGTCTCTCTTCTATCTATACTAAGATCAAGCTCATAGAATATTCCATGTATTCTAGAAAGCAAGCTTTGCAAGTCCTGCTCCGTTTTGCTAATAAGTACAGTGTCATCAGTATACTCTAGATCACCTAATTTCCTGTCACCAATACCGTCCAATCCTTCTACGTCATTCCCAACAGTTCTCTGTATTATAAAATCTATTAAGATAAACAACATAGGTGACAACAGATTCCCTTCTATTAACACTAACCTTGCACATGATATGCTCATTAACTGACTTGATAAAATTTATATGTAGAAGAGGAACTCTATAATACTGCGGGACCTTCCACAAAATTGTCTGGTGCACACTATCAAAGTTTTTTTTTTTTTTTCATAGTCCACCAAATCCATCAAAAGTGGATTTCTATATTCTACACATTGCTGTATAACAGGGCTTAAAATGAAAACTTGGCCAATAAAACTTCTACCTATTTGATATCTTGCTCGTTCATCTCTTAGCTTTTCATCAATCTTTCGCTCTAGTCTTATTAGAATGAGCATGCTATATATATATTAATGACAACTGACGTAAGTTTAATCCCTCTTTAATTATTGTAATCATTCAGGTCTCATTTTATGTTATTTTGCCATTTTCACCAACACACTCAACTCTCATCGTGTTTTGCCTCTTCATGCCACAGTCTACAAAATAATCTTATAAGTATTCTGGGAGTCACTCATTTTCGGACATCATCATCTCCCGAGTTTTTTCATGATAGGTTCGACTTCAAACACACTGAAATCTTCATGGGAAGCACATCAAAGTCTTCCTCAGCTTCAGGTATATTAATCAAGTAGTTCCCTTCATATCTCCTATCCATGACCTCACTAAAGTGTTCCAAAGAAGCCTTTCTTAATCGTCTGTTGTTAAAACAGATCCATCTCTCTTTTTTATGTGTATATGCTTTTCCTTCCTTGCTCCTGTAGAGATTTCTATAATAATTCTATGAGCGATTCTTACAACATAGCCTCTCCCTGAATTCATAGCTTTGTCAGCCTCATCTGCTTCCCTGTCTAGATATTCTCTCTACTCATTCCTGGCTTTTCTTTTGACCTTACTTTCAATACTGGAATACTTAGCATGCTCATGGTAATACACAATATCAATTCCACCGCTGAAATAAAAAAGGCCATAGATATGGGGAAAATTGAGTAGTGTTTGAGAAGTAGTTTGTTCCAATAAGATAAAAATGAAGACCTTATACAATAACGCTATCCTCAATTCTCAATCTTCGGAGATACGACTGCCATTGCATGGTCTGGAAAATGATTCCTCAATATTGAGGTGAAGAAGATTGATGCATGTAGCACTGAGGCAGTCTGACAACGTAAAAATCAGAAGTAAGGAAGAGGACTCTACAAAACCAGTATAAAGCATTAATGCCTTAATAAAGAAGTCAATTAGATACAGTAAGATATTATTCGATGATAATCAGTCTATATCTATAATCATAATAATGAGTAATGATGTTTAAAAGAAGAAGGCCTCAGGCCTCCACAGGGGGATCTATAATCTAGCCAAGAGTGAATACAATCATCTATGAAGATATAAAAACAAATCTATTGATTTTTTCATACTTGTTACAAGCAGCCACATGTATTAATATTCTTAGAATTACAAAGCAATAATCCCAAATTTGGCCTGAAAAGAACTTGCCATTTGCTTTAAGATTAAAAAGATTCCTGATTGAATTTTAGCAACACAATAATATTGCAACATGTGTTGCTACATTTTCGTCCGAATACCATCAGTGATGATTGATTGATTGATTGATTGAAAGTTTTCTGGTATTCTGATATCTAAGGTCATTGACGCCGATAGCATTCATTATATATGAAAAATAAAAGAGAATTCAATAAAAACCATAGAATTTAAGAAGTCATAATATTAGTTAAGATAGTTTTCTGAAGACCTGCTTCTGAAATAAATCTAAAAATGTCGCTCACATAGTAGCACACATCATATCCAAGAATCTTGGCAAGGATGAACCTGCCATCCTCACCTTGAGCCTCACACAGATATCTATTTCTTAAGTTATTATCATTAGGGCATTCGGTGAACAAATGCCTCACTAAACAGTCCTCACAATATGGTTGGTGTTGGCCCTTCAGCAGAAACTAGTGTGTCAACCGTGTGTGACCAATACGGAGACGACAAAGAGTCGTCTCCCATTTTTGAGGTAGCATGTTATGCCTCCAAGGACATATGATATTTGTTACTTCCCTCATTTTATTGCCATCTAGACTATCCCAGTGCTGTTGCCAAGTATTACAAACCAATTTCTTGATTAAGGTAGGAAATCATTACAGGGAATGAGATACCTCCTTGGTAGCAACTCGGAAGCCGCATTCTTCACCAGTAAATCTGTCTTCTCATTCCCAGACACACTTACATGTGCTGGAACCCAACAAAACCGAACTGTTATACCTCTCCGTCCAAAAATAAAAAGCCATTCTAAAATCTTTAAAACTAGAGGGTTACTAGAATTAAAAACTTCAAAAGCTTGAAGAACACTCCTTGCATCACTAAAATTTTTAAAATTACCCTCCTTTTCCAAGCCTATTTTCTCAATAGCGGTTAGTAGGCCGTATAGTTCGGCAGTAAATATGGATGCTGTTAGAGGAAGTACACCTCTACAATTAAAATCATTACTATGTACTCCAAATCCAACGCCAGCATCAGATTTGGAGCCATCAGTATATATAAAAGTCGATCCCCGATGTTCTGCAACATGTTCCATAAAAAGAGACCTGAATTCTAAGTCAGTCATATTCTTCTTAACTTCAATAAAGTATTTACAAAAAGATACGTCAGGTAATTTCCATGGAGGAGTTGTTGATACCCTGAATGGAAACACCTTAATTCTAATTATATCCAGATTGTTTAATAATAATTTCACCCGAAACCTAAAAGGTTGAGGAGGTTTTTGGTGTAACTCAAAGTATGTTGATTGCCTTACAAGGCTAGCAGTCTGAAAGGCTAAAGAATTAGGGTGTCTTTGCAATCTAAACAAATACCGAATAATAGAAGATAGTCGGTAAAGGTCTAGAGGCAACTCCCCAGCATCAACAAGGAGACTTGTGATAGGTGAGGTTCTAAACGCTCCTATGGACAATCTAATACCAGCATGATGTATAGAATCTAATATTTTTAAGCGGCTTGGGGTGGCTGAGGAGCATATTTCACATCCTCAACTAATTTTGGAAAAAATCAAGGCCTTGTATAGTTTTAAAATATTATTGCAGTCTGCCCCCATGATGTATGGGGCAATACTTTTAAAAGATTCAGAGCCTCAAGACATTTAGATTTTAATGATTTTGAGTGAGAAACCCATGTAAGCCTACACTCAAATATCAACCCTAGAAATTTAGCTTCTCTTGTACAAGAGATCCCTTGACCTTTGATGTATATATCCGGGTCTGGATGTACTCCCCGGTTACGATAAAAATGGACAATTGTAGTTTCACTTGTCGAGAACTTGAATCCATTCATATCAGCCCACTGGATAATTTTATCAATAGAAGGATGTATTTTTCTCTCAACCATTGCATTCTACCTCCAGCAAATGATATGAAGAGATCATCCACAAAAAATGTTAAGGGAACATCCAGAGGAATGACTGAGGATATTCCATTAATTGCTTGTGCAAAAAGGGTTACACTCAGCACACTACCCTGAGGAACTCCTTCTTCCTGGTATTTACTCTCTGATAGAGTTTCCCCAACTCTCACTTGGAAAACTCTATGTGAAAAAAATGACTGAATAAATAGTGGTAGCTCTCCTCTTAATCCAAACTCACGGATTTTTTTCACGTATACTATATCTCCAATGTGGTATTATATGCCTTTTCAAGATAAAAAAAGACTGTCACATGGTGCTGTTTGGAAGCAAAGGCTTCACAAATGGAGGACTCAAGTTGTATAAGCACATCAGTTGAGGAGTGGCTTTTTCTGAATCCACATTCAATGGGTGATAAAATACCCTTCTTTTCAAGGTACCACATCAGTCTTACATTGACCATCTTCTCCATGATTTTGCACAAACAAGATGTCAATGCAATTGGCCTATAATTTCCTGCTAAAAATTTGTCTTTACTGGATTTTAAAAAGGCTAAAATAATGGCTAGTTCCCAAAAATGGCCAGAAAGGGCATTGCTATCTTCTGTTGCTCCAGTCATATACTGGCCATTTACCTTTAACACTAGTGGTGAGTTTTGGATGAATTTGCCTGTTATCTTTTTGACTTTACCCCACTACTGTTAATGGAGGAAACAAATGACATCCAAGACTGGCACCTAGCTTCTTTCATGGCACGACGGAACTGTGCTCTACATTTCTTGTATATGACTAAATTCTCCTCAGTACGGCGCATGCGCAAGCGAGTTAATGCTTTCTTGAGGCTCTGTGCAGGGCTGCATCCTGGAAAATAAGGATAATCATTCGCGTCCCAGGAATCTTATGCACTTTCCACACTGTTAATGGGCACATGGCTAGTATTTCCTCTTCTATAAATTCATACAGATCTTTATTGAAGACTACTCCCCTTTGGTAACTAAAATTTAGGTGGGGCTTGCTTTTAACATATCATCATCACTGCATCTCTTAAGGTTAGACAGTATTACTGATTGCGTGTATGATTTTGCATGGATTAGGAAGCTATTTTTCCTAAACCGAGCTATATCGTCTGGTGCAGTGGTTCCTACCTTTTTCTGAATTAGTTTGCTAATTTTAAAATAGTTCCCATTACTCCCTTTAGGCTCAGCAACAAGCCACATTGGTGGTTTTGGCTTTCTTTGGGGGAGCATAGTTATAGCGATATCTTTCTCAAACCAGTCAGCAGGTCTATATACATCTAAATTGTTTGGTATCTTATCACATAGGGCACCCATAACATTTAAGTTATTAATTTTGATATTATTGATGTTACATATTGCATTGAATGCTTTTTCATGATTATCTTAAGATATCCATAAATGCCATTTTTTATTTTCAAGTTTCATTCTAACTTCTTTTATCACTCCATAGCATCTAAATGCTTTATAGAGAATATCATAATCAGTATTTATTGGAATTTGGGTAACATGAAACATTCGAAGTTTCCCTTTGTTACCAGA
This sequence comes from Palaemon carinicauda, assembly GCF_036898095.1. Taxonomy (NCBI): domain Eukaryota; kingdom Metazoa; phylum Arthropoda; class Malacostraca; order Decapoda; family Palaemonidae; genus Palaemon; species Palaemon carinicauda. The sequence continues at coordinate 40,739,149 of NC_090745.1, forward strand.
CTTGATTGGTTTTAAACATTAGTAGAGGAGTCCTTTTTTGTTCCTAGGTCGTCAACAGAATTTTCCTTAATTGAATTAGGAGAGGTAGTCAACAGTGCCGGGAGAGAGTCAGCGTATCCAGGGGATGTGGGTTCGTTACTTAAAGAATCCATTAGACGAGAGATAGAGAGAGAAAAGGGTTAGTTTAATGTACCTGCTTGAGAATATTAGGCCATCACACGTCAGAAAGGAAATTTGCACTCTCCACTATCGGCACAATGAGAGTATCCTTCCCAGATGGCCCACTCCATACCCAACCCGAAGGATAGCATCAAAACAGATATAGAGGCACAGGTGTAAGCTGAACCCGCCTGTTAGGACTGAGACCAAGAAACTATGGAATCATCCTCCCCATATCTGTAATGACCGGCTTCCAACCAAAAGCCGAGAGTCCTACCCCAAGCATTGGATCCCCTTGGATTCCGAAGATCCAACACTTGATAATGTTACCGCCAAAAAGGTCCAAACCATCTCCGGGATGGCTGAGATCATCCAATATTCTCACATACAGCTTTGAATGCAAACACCTCCCAATGGTGACACCTCCTCCTACTCATCGAAGCAGGGAGCAATAAAGGATGTATAAACATCCCCGCCGGGGCAACAATGGATGTAGATACATCCAAGCCATAGGAGAAAAAAAATAATAAATATATATATGTACATAATATATGCACATATATAATGAAGGAAATTTTTCTCATAGAGTTTTGAAAGCAACACAAAAGAAAGTTTATAGAATTAGGAGAAGGTCGAAGTAATATTGAGAGAAAGAAAAAGATGAAGATAAATTTAGATTCGAACTGGGGGAGCAATTTCCCCAAGTTCGAGAGCCCTCTTGCCCGTCACCAAGCTTCAGCACGGGAATGAAATGTCGTGCTGAAGCTCAATGACTTCATCAAGGTATTCTCTCATTAAGAGGGCCAACTGCAATGAGCTACTTTGAATATGATGGATGGAAATCAGCCATTCCCAGAACTGACTTCTATCCATGATATTTCAGAATATTACTTAGTATTGAGCCTCTCGTAAGAAAATATGCATTGAATTGTATAGTCTGGAAAGATATCCGTATTGCTCTTGGAAAAGAGGATTCAACAATCACTGCCTCCTTCACATTCAACTACTAACATGTGGATGAAAGGTTTATGGGGATAGGAACTTCTGCCATATTCGTAGTTTTATACGCCCATACATCATGGCCCTTTGGAAAAAGCATATCTCAAACCCGTTTCAGTGTTGCAACTCCTGGATATCAAGCACTTTCCTTTCCAACACATCTCTCATATCACACATCTAACCCCTAATGCCCATATGAAAAAATTTCTATGAAATTAAGTTTCGTAGTTTAATATTCTCGAATGTCAATTGGGAGACTCCAACCGAGAGTATAAACCCCAAAAGAGATTCTTATAATCAAACTGAATGCACTAACCGAATTGTGCGACATTGGAAACCTATTGGCACATTCCTTTTACTCGTGGGTTCTATTTCAATTACGAGGAAAAACGTACACCCAAAACATTTTCTTACATTACTTCAGGAAAAGATTACAACAAATTAATTACTGTTACATGCTCTGTAACCTATTTTACATTTTTACTTATCAGTCCAGTTATGGATAACCACAATTAGTGATATTCTGAAGAAAGAAAAAAATATAAAGATAAACTAAAAAAATAGGACAAAAAAAAAAAAAAGTAAAATCCCTGAGCAATAAACGCCCCGTTGAAAAAAGTTTTAGAACTGCAATTCTCTCTATCAAGGTAATTAGAAACGTTGAAGTCAAACTAGAATGAGTAAAATTCCGATGGCTAATAGCCGTTCCATACCTAAAGTAAGGCTCAAATCCTAAAGCGTTAATGAAAAAGTTGTGGATGTAAGTATTTTATTGTACAATTTCGTCGACAGCGGGAACGTTGAAAAGTCTTAGAAAAAAAAATTCACCCTATTCGTGTGCACAAACACACACACACGCATATATATATATATATATATATATATATATATATATATATATATATATATATATATATATATATATATATATATATATATATATATATATATATATATATATATATATATATATGAGAGAGAGAGAGAGAGAGAGAGAGAGAGAGAGAGAGAGAGAGAGAGAGAGAGAGAGAGAGAGAGAGAGAGAGAGAGAGAATCATCATCAGCAATAGTTATTTGCGACAATGCAGAGCAAAGGCCTCAGATATGTCCTCCCAATTGCGTACTGTTTATGGTCTTTCTATGCCAGTATATAACTGCAAATTTTCTTAGTTCACAATGCATCGTTTTCTATACCTTCCCCTACTTCTTTTGCAACCTCTTGGAACCTAATATGTTATTCTTAATGTCCATCTATTTTGTGTCATTCTCATAATAGATCCTGTCCATGTCCATCTCTCTCTCTCTCTCTCTTACATGTTAGAATAGTTTGCTCTCTATCCAAGTTCTTTTTCTGCATGCTAGTGTTATCCTCATAATTATTCCTTCCATAGTTTATTGAGATGTAACTAACTAATGCTTTCACGCTTTAGCAAGTCTCAAAGTTTTTGATGCATAAGTTAATACTGGTAGAACCATCTGATTAGATAATTCTCTTTTTACAGAGAGTGGCATTTTATTTTTTATAATCTCCTCTTGTTTACCAAAATGCTCTCCCTCCCATGCTTATCTTTCTGTTGATTTTGGTCTAGTGTCCTGCGAAACACTTACTCTCCGGGTATGCTGTGAATAATTTATGAGAGATGGGGTCTCTCTGTCTAACTTCTTCCTGTTCTAACATAAGATTCTTCTAAACCTTGTCTTCGAAGGACTTTTATTACTGTTGAGATTTTAATAGAATCTAAAGCTTTTTCAAATCCCATATATTGTGGCTTGTCATACTAAGTCGATTTTCCATTAGCTGGTTTATTATATTTATATGGTCAGTTGTTGAATACCTCTTCTAAAGCATGCCTTTTATCCCAGGCAGATACCATGAGAGAGAAATTAACCAGGTGCTCTTGGACCAAAGCAAATTCAAGAAAATTCATAGACCCATAAAAAAATCTCAAATATCAAATAAATAAGCACATTGGTACCATTAATTGTCATAGCAAATCTCTCAATATTAGTAAGCGTGTTGGGAAATTATGAACCTGGATATGTGTATGGTATCCCAAAAATTCACAAGCACTTACTTGACCCTCCATTACGACATATCATATCACAAGTCAGCACTGTTACATATGGGGAATCAACACAGATAAATAGTATAATTAGGAAATACATCCCTAAAATAAAACAAGTTGATTCAACGAATGTGTTTATAAACACAGAATGCCGTATGGTAAACTAGTATCATTAGATGTACAACCCATGTTTAATAATGTTCATGTTAAAGACACTACTAAGAAAATCATAAAGAATGTGTACCATCTTCCCGGATTACCTCCTCCTGGAATCTACCTTGCTCCTCCAAAAGCTTAATTTAGAACTTTATACGACGATGACACCTTCTAGTGTCTGAAAATAACTCTCTTTTAAAACCTTTTATGTATATTCAATATTCAATAATTGATGATGGAAACTATCTTGAAGTTGAAATCCAAATTAGAAGAATCGGTATTAACATTTACTTATGAGATGGAAACAAACAATCCGTTGTCTTTCTTGGATTTCCTGGTTACTATGTCGGAAGGTGCTGTATGATCCACTGCCTAAGTTAATTCCACTAACCTTGGAGATTGTATCTATTCTAATAGCAAATTGGGAGTCATCAAAAGGTTTTGCAGAGGAGACTTAAAACTTGTAGTGACTAGGAGTCCTTCCACAATGAAATCTTGAGAATTAAACAAAAGTTAATCAACAAAAACTTTCTTATGTTAAAGAATTTCTTGATAAAATGCTCGTGAACGGGTCATTACCACCTAGAAAAGAAAAACAAATAAAATTTGTTTCCAAAGTCTGATGTATAATAGCTACAAGGTTAAGGAAAATATACTGAAAAGATTATATCAGATCAAACCTGACGATATAGACGATGACGTAAACCTGTGGATTTATTACATGAATAGGAAGTTAAAATATTTGTTTATCAAAAATAAAACTGTCGACAGACCTAAATAGTTTTCCGATAGCCATCATGTTGTGTACTCCTATTCGTGCAACCAGCAAGGATGTACCTCTTCCGTATGCACACACACAGATTGTGTCAATTAAAAACCTTGCAGATTTTCATTGTGAATCTAGGATGACAAAATACATCTCACAAAACAGGTAAAAGTTTCATACACAAGTCATTCTGTCAGGTATCTTAGAATGACTGAAGATATCTTTATTATCTTGGCCAATGAAGTTGAGAGGTTATGATTTCACCTCTGTTTGTTCGTTAGTCTGTTTGTTTGTGAACAACTTCCTGGCTAGAATTTCACACATACAATAGTGAAACTTTCAAGGATTAATTGCTATGTTGAACAACTTCCTGGCTACAATTTCACGCATACAATAGTGAAACTTTCAAGGATTAATTGTTATGTTGAGACGTAGAAGTAATTCAATTTTGAAAGTCCTCAGTCACGTCTAGGTGAAGGTCGAGCAAAAGGTCCAAGAAAATAAGCTGCCATGGCAGTCTGAAATCTTAAAGTTCTTTTCTATTTAAGATATGACACTTTCTTTAAATTGTCAAGAAGAAGTATCAAGTATCACTGAAAGTTTCTCATTACAGATGTCATATTGTCAATCCATGGTGCAAATTTCCTTTTACATTACCTTTCCAGCCAGCCCCCTCAAACCTCGCTCTCCACATCACCACACCCCCGCATGGCTACCCCAACTTCCTCACATCGTACCTGGAAGTTTTCCATCCAGAACTTCGTCAAATGCCCACGAGTCTCAACAAACATGGTATTTACCACCGTATCAACACGACGGGGCCCCTAATATTTGGCAGTTTCAGGCAATTGGCACCGAATCATTTGGCAGCCGCTAAATGTAATACTAGGACCACTTTTCAACATCTCATGGACGGCCTATTAGGGGACTTCCCCATCTGTGTACATTACTTGGATGACATACTTATGTACTCTTCTTCCAAAGAGGAAAACCTCCGTCATCTACACATCGTGCTTGATCTCCCACAGCAGAACATCCTTATAGTCCGGTACAAGCGTACCTTTGGCATCAACAAAGTATCGTTCTTAGGGTACTGCATCACTCCTGAAGGAGGTCACCCACTCCCTGAGAAACGCAAAGAATGCCCTATCAAACAATGCAGCTGTCACTTTTTTCGTGCCATACGCATCACTACTTCTCTCCATTGATGCTTACAACGTCCCTATTGGAGCACTACTTGAGTAGGTGGTCAATGGCTAGGCCCGCCCATTGCCCTTCTTAAATAGAAAATTTGTTGAAGGCAGAATCCGGCTACTCTACCTTCAACTGCGAATTGCTGCCGGTGGACCTGGCTGTATGTCACTTCCACCACTTTTTGGAAGGTTAGTCCTTCGTCATTTGCGCAGATCACATGCCTCTGGTGCACGCCTTCACGCAACAGTCCGACGTCTGGTCTACCCGTCAATGCCGACATCTCTTCGTCATGGCTGAATACAACTGTACCCTTCATCACGTCACTGGGTGGGAGGGTGTCCCTCTTGATGACTCCAACGCCACCCTCCTCTGTGTTGCCAGATATCCGCTTCCATGCGCCGACAGGTGTTTAATTTTGTTCATGGCCTTTCACATCCGTTCTAATGCACAACTACTGAAGACGAAGCTCATTTGGCATGGCATTTCTAAGGATGTCAAGGATTGGGTTCATGCCTGTACTTCACGCCAAACATCAAGAGTACATGGTTTCATTTGTGGGCATGTTTCCTCAACCTCACCGTCGGTCTGTCCACATTCACGTCAACGAAGAGTGGCCCCTACCCGCATCACAAGGACATCATTTCCTGTTTACCGTCATTGACTGTTCCACTCTTTTGCCTAAAGCCATTCAATAGAAACTGCAATGTCTGCCTCATGTACATCTGCACTGCTCTCAGGATGGATAGTGAGATTTGGTATCCCTGATCATTCTATATCTGACAGTGGTACCACTCTCCCCTCTTAATTGTGGACATCATTAGCGAGCCTTCTGGGAATCGCCATACATCAGACAACCGCCCACAATCCTTCTGCCAATGGAATGGTTGCACGTTTTCTTCGATGTCCTGCTGTAAAGACTCAAACTGGTTTACCGAGCTTCCATAGTTCTCCTTGGACTAGGGATCACTCCTAAAGACACCCCGGATATCGCAACAGCTGAAATGCTGTATGGTGACCCATTGGTCGCCCTGCCAATTTTTTTCTGTCCGGAA
>NC_090745.1:40748040-40750540 GCF_036898095.1 Palaemon carinicauda
TTCCTTTTTTCCTTTCCGCACTGAGCTATTTTCCCTGTTGGAGCCCCTGGGCTTATAGCATACTGCTTTTCCAACTAGGGTTGTAGCTTAGTAAGTAATAATAATAATAATAATTAGGTACTTTTCACTTCAGAGAACGTGGTATTTCACCATTCATAATCATATTTTGTTTATCAAAAGCTTTCAATATCCTGCTTACGCATGTGTGTGTTTGTGGATGGGTGTTATTGGCAAGAGAGAGAGAGAGAGAGAGAGAGAGAGAGAGAGAGAGAGAGAGAGAGAGAGAGAGGAAGTATATTTTTACTTTGTTATGATTTTCTCATTTGTTACCTAAAGAATAATTTACGTCTGCCTTAATGTTCTATCAATCCCCAAATGACCAGCACACGGACTTGCGTGTACAATATGGATGGCTCGATTGATAAAATAAGTAGCAAGAGTCACCCCTGCACAAAATTCACATCCACATTTCTCATATGCAAAATATAAGATATTCTCTGTGAAAAGAATTTCTCGTGTCAGATTCAGGAAAGATGGGTCCTTTAATCACTCTTCACACATTTTCCCTACGTTCCTGATTTTCCTATCCCTCTTAAACTCGTTTTACGTTCCATCAGGGCATTAATTCTAAATATCCTCGAATGTGTCCTCTGTTACATATGCTGCTACATGCCTTTCCACCCTTTCTCGCTAACATGCCGGCTTACTTTTTCTCTCTGTGTTCTCTTTTTTCATCACCTTTCTGATGCTCCCACGATTCCCATTCTCTGATTGCTTGTCGTGGATACGCTCATCATCTTGCGATATCATATCACTGATATATATTCTACACGCATCTGTTGTCACTAAAACTGAACCATCAAATATAGGATATGTGAGTAACTCACGGCTAGATAAGGCCCTTTCTTCTTCCACTCCCCAACTTTTAGCTTCTTTAGAGCTTCTAAGAGTCTCAAAAATTCTAAAAAAATTCTGAATAAACTTATGGTAATATTCAATAACTCCCAGAAACTCAACTACTTCTTTCGTAGCACTAGGCCTGAGGAACACTTGAATAGCTTCTACTTTCCAGGGGCAGGGTCAAATACCTTCTGGGGTTATTAAGCAACTTAAAAGTTCATCCTACTAACGAAAAATCTGTCATTTCAACAGATTAATTATCATACCGTTATGGAGCCATGATTCTAATACTTTACAAATATTTTGGCTATTTTCTTCTGCTTTCTTAACAATTATTATGTCATCTTCATAAGCAAGACCATTATGACCCATTACGGGAGATAGCACTGCCATCATTATTCTCAGTGACTGAGAACATTTTCAAACCTAAGGAAATAAAATTAAACTGAAATGAATGGTCATTGGCTGTTTTCCTGGATATTCTAAATCCATAGTAGTAAAATATTTACTGTAGTGTATATTTATGCGTAACTCTTCAATCGAGTGCAATAGAAACTGCATGTAAGTTCCTACAATCAATTCTCAATCTTACCAAGCTATTCGCCTTACTGTTACAAAGGGAATAGACCAGGGTGATTCTCACGCCTTGATAATCTCTCATTTCCTTAATTTATTAATTTTACTTTCTACAAATCCTCGGAAATGAGCAGGTCTTGATCTAATAGGCCTGTTTGCCCAGTAACTACAACTGAAGATTGATATTCTGGTGAGCATTTTGCTTAACATTTCATAATCAAGTTCTGGGAGTCACAACTCCTATGACAGTTTGCACTTCCTTAATTCGCACAATGAATCACTACCCAAAACAACTTTTTTCTTTCCAAAATGAATTATTACAATGCCTACTCTTCTTCCTTTTATTTCTGAAAAGCCCTCGAACACTAGATATTGCCTAACAACAACGATCTTTGTTCCTTCCGGGAGAGTCCGACACGGGGATACTGTTATATCATGGGGACACAATTTCCCTTTGTTTCTGTTTCGTCATTTACTACGGTCACTTTTCATAACCTTCTTCCAACAAAATGCACTTTTCCAGCATAAATTTTATATTTTTTGCTTCTCCACAGATGGTAATTCGGTTAGGCATTATGGAGTATATTCCCAAAATTAGTTTGTTACCAGGTATGCCTGAGGATGGCAATGTAAAGACATCGTGTACACATGTTACAGACCCCAGCTGAATTTAGACTGCCGCTGTATGTCTTGTCCTGCCTGCAGTTTGTTTCGTCCCGATATGTCGAGGATGATTGGTGTCACTGCCTGTAACAGGTTCGAGGAACTTAATTGTTTAATGAGCGAAACGCTCTGATTGACTTACCTGATATATCCAAACGAATTGCCAACAATGCGAGCCACTATGTCATATAACCGGATGGGCTAATGATCTCACGTATGAGACCGTTGCAGCCCGCTATCGTCTCTATTGCCACAAGGGTGAGGTCCGATGTACCGAGGGAGATGTCTCTACCCACAGGTCAGTTGACTCCTGCTCTGCCATTGGGCGTGGACTGCTCGCTGTTTCGTTGGCTGCTGTTGC
>NC_090745.1:40762620-40777620 GCF_036898095.1 Palaemon carinicauda
ACAACATGTCAAAATATGTTAACTAAGAGTTTGACAGGATATATGTATTATTCTTTGTTTAACTTTAGCCATAAGCAAATGAGGACGAAGGTTCAAATAGGCACATTAAAAAAAAATAATAACAATAATGCATATGAAAAGATATTACCAAAGCAAAGAAAAAATGCATGATAAATACAGATCACATATATGGTACATTGCTAGCAAATGATTATATGGTACCAAAAAAAATACTGATATACATATGATTCGGTAACTTTGTTAAAGAATAATTGTTACCTTTGTCAAAAATATAGATTATTACAATACGGTAATTAATAAAAATATTTGTTACCTTGGTAAAGATACAATTTTAGTGCACAAACACGAATTCCTGGTACGTACACGTACCACGGTTTCGTACATATATATATATTTATATATAGGGCTTATATATTTTATTAGATGCCCATAAATTCTGTTTTTTTTTTTTTAACATCCCCGCTTATATATTTTATTAGATGCCGAAAAAAATGATTTATTTTTTAAATGTTTTTTAAAATGTTTTTTAAAAATGCAAATGTTCTATAGTCTCTTCAATTACATATTACTAGTGTAATAACTGCTTTTCGTACACAACACTTTTCCAAGACAATTTTACTCCTTTGAGCGAATGAAGGAGCCACTTTCAAATGGCTTTAAACTGGATTAAATAAGGAGTTCTGTCTGGACATGATAAAACGTTCTGTTTGAGCTGCAAATTATTGTTCCTTAACCTACGCCAAACAAAGACGTTAACGGCGACAAATATCATCACCGTCACAACTGTCCCTGCTAGTAGTACGGGGTGAAGAAATTCTTTATAAGTCGGTGACGGGTGGTCCATCTCGGTCAATTTCATCAACCGCTTAGCTACCTGTTTGTTGTATGGGAGAGGTAATGATGGAACCATTGTTGACCATGTGAAGTTCGCGAAGTAGGCTCGTTCTCTGATGATGGTTTTTATACCTTTCACCATGGAATTAGGGGATGTTTCGATACAACCATCTGCTGCAACGAAGATTTGGGAATAGGACGTGGATCCGTCCGTGCATGATACATTGAAGCCGGCCTTGTAGTATCGTATCCACGAGCCGTTGTTCAGTCTGCAATTGAACTCATTATTGTCAAAGGGATAAAGCTTATCCAGACAATTTTCACTTGTATGGGAGAGAGCACCGTCTAGCACTATACCTAACTCGGATGAATCCATTAAGTTTTTATGGAATTCAAATGAGTCAGCTGTACATATTTTTCTATCCATTGCATCTGAACAGTGAGTTAATTGATTTAAGTCTTTAATGACCGTATATGTTTCCTTGTCTGGGGAAATCAATATGTGTCCTGTCAAACTAAGTATTACTGGATTTGAGTGATTCGTCATGAAAGTCGGAAATGGTGATATCCTGTAAGATTGCCAGGCATCAGAAGACTCAAAGGGAATTGTAATCATAATCCTGTTATTTTCAACGCTTACTGTAATTAGGCTGTAATAAAATTCTAACCTACGTGCGTCTAACAAAGGAACATAGCCTAGTTTCTCCCGTCCGTTCTCCACAATTAACTTTAAGTATTTTATTGGCCACAAATGGGGTGACAGTACACCTTTAGTTGCTAACGTGATAGCTTCCACATCATCTTTTCATTTCTCAATGAAATGTGCAATTCTGTTATGTATGTGATCTATTTTTGAATCATAATACGTTAACGTTGCCAACAAATCCTGTACTTCCATAATCTGATTGATATTACTTGAATGTTCATTTACTAAACTCATAATTTGATTGATTGAAGCTAACTGATTCCTTAGTTCTGACATAATCAATTCATCCTCATGAGTCAAGAACACAATTTTCTTATTTTGATTACTAATCTTAAGACGATTGGAAATTCCTAAACCTAAACTTGCAATAGACCCATAGATGTTTAGTGCAGCAAAAATAAACGGGTTACGTCTCTCAATATTTTCTTGTCCTACAGTCCACATCAAAAAGTCACGAGCCAAAGATTCTGTCTCGTAAGTCTTATTTTGCATGTCATCAGATAGCATCTCTGCAACTTTTATTGTCGATCTATGCAAACTCTCTGTATTCAAAGGAAAATGTCATCTTTGCAATTCATCTAATGAGACAGCAAACCTTGAAATGGCGCTTTTTAAGCTAGTGACGTCATTCTCTGGGAGAAAAATTGCTTACATTCGCACTTCTACAACTACGTTACTTGATGTAATAAAAATGTCTTCTTGTCTTTCAACTATAGTGCCATATTTAAAATCTATACTTTTAGTTTTAGAGCTCATCCCACACGAGAAAAATGTCTGAGCGAACAATATCACTCCCAACAACAAAAAAATTATCATGGAAACCTGTAACGAGAAAAATATATGTAATTACTCCTGTATTAAGAAGAAAACTTTTAACATACAAATAAAAATCTTTCCCTTACTTCTTTCCCTCTTATTTTAATTTCTTATGTGAGCCAATGGTACGATTCTCTCATTAGTGGGTTGGGATACGTTTTGATCTCTAAACCTATTGGCCATTAATGTTTCCAAAATGTTAAATGGGCCTTCAAACCTAGGTGTTAGTTTATAATTGAGTCCTTTACGTACATTTACCTGTATGTATACATTATCACCCACGGTATATGTTTTAGTTGGCTTCGCTATTTTATCATGATTCCTTTTCATTATGATTTGTGATTCTTCTAAATTCTTTCGAAGGATATCAAAACGACTTTTGCTTGCATTTATACATTCTTTTAAAGGATTTGATAGATTAGTTGTAGGCGTTAATACATGGAAAGGCGTTCTAACTGGGGTACCATACAATGCTTCGTGCGGTGACATTTTAATTGATATATGATATGAATGATTCAGAGTACTAAGTACGGCAGGTATTGCAATATCCCAGTTGGGGTCTGATCCCCCTAGTGTTACTCTTAATATATTTAGAACCTTCCTATTTGCTCTTTCCACTAGCCCATTCGACTCTGGGTGATATATCATGGTATTTATTTTCTTTATGCTAAGGAATTCACAATGAGGTAAGAAAGTGAATATTAAATTCTCCACCCGAGTCTGAGATTATCATGTGTGGAATTACATGTTTACAAATGTAACACTGGTAAAACTTCCTAGCGCATTCAATCTCAGTTTTAGTTTTAAGCGCTATTAGTTCTGTATATCGAGTTAAAGCATCTACAATTACTAAGAGGTGCTTATTTCCTCTGTCTGACTCGTAAAATCCTGTTAACAAATCTAAATTTACTCTTTCAAAGGGTTGATTGGGCACAGGATAAGCCCCCAAGCTGACAGGTGTTTTCGTATGCCCTTTGTTTTCCTGACATGCGCGACAATTAGCTACGTGTTTTTTAATATCTGTAAGCATCGTATGCCAATAAAACAATGATTTGACTTTCTGTGACATTAATGAGAACCCCGGGTGTCCATGCAATGGATTTGCATGCAACCAATTCAGGACAGTGGAAATAAGTGAGATTGGTACCAGTACCTGGTCGTTAGTTACATGTGGTGTATTGCGGATTTTCCTTGTCACGGTCCTACACAGAATATTGTCTTTGTTTATATAATTCTGCTGCTTATACTTTATATATTCCTTTTCATTATAATTGCCTTTCAAAGCATTTATAATTGTTTCTAATTTCTGATCTTTTCTTTGCTCAGTCTGTAATAATTCAGCGCTCCAGCCCAAATCTTCTTGTTCAGATATCGTTTTAACAATAGGCATGGATGTTGATATATCTATTAGTTCAGCTAAAGGCTCCATACCAGCTAAAGGCTCCATACAAGATGACACGGGGTTGCGTGATAATGCATCAGCAATGATATTTGCTTTCCCAGGTAAATACCCGATTCTCACGCCAAAGTCTTGAATGATCAAATGCCACCGAGTTCGTTTGGGGCTGTGGTTGAAGCCTTTAAAGAATTCGGTTAGTGGTTTATAGTCAGTAAGAACCTTAACGGGATAACCTTATTTTATGAACTTAAAATGCAGTAGTGAAATAACAATAGCTAGCCCTTCCTTGTCTATTACTACATACTTAATTTCGGAAGTTCTCAGTTTTCGAGAATAAAAAGCTATTGGGAAAAATTGTTTATCATATTGCTGAAGCAATACCCCACCTATTCCTAAGTCTGAGGCATCTGTTGCAATGAAGAATTCCTTACCGAGGTCAGGAAATTTTAAGATAGAACTATACAGTTCATCTTTCAAGGTATTAAACGCCTGTTGATGCTGCTCAGACCATATGAAATCTACGCCCTTCTTCGTAAGATCAGTTAAGGGAGCAGCTATTATTGAATAATTGCATATAAAACGCCTGTAATATCCACTACAACCCAGAAATTGCTGTATTCCCTTAACATTAGTAGGTATGGGAAAGTTACGGATAGCCGACACCTTATCATGGACTACTTTAAGACATTGGCTTGACACCATAAAACCCAAATATATCAATTCTGTTTTGAAAAATTCACACTTACTAATCTTTACCCTAAGTTATGCTGTCTTAGTCTCTGTAGTACTAGTTCTAATTTACGTAGATGTTCTTCTAAGGTGTTGGAAAAGATTACAAGGTCGTCCATATAGGCATGCAATATATCCCCTAGCAAGTCTCCAAACACTATGTTAATCATTCTTGTAAATGTTATGGGAGCACAACGTAAACCAAAAGGCATCCGTAAAAATTCATAATGTCCCCTGGCTGTGCTGAAGGCTGTGTATGGGATACTATCTTCTTCTAATGATATCTGGTGAAAGCCTTTAAGTAAGTCCAAACTGGTAAAATATTTATTCTGACCTAACAAAGACAAGATATCGTCAGTAAATGGCACTGGGAATCGATCAGGGATCGTCTCCTCGTTTAGACAACGGAAGTCTACGCAGATACGCCATGTTCGATCTTTTTTCGGTATAACTATTAATGGAAAATTATAAGTGCTGTTCGATTTCCTAATGACTCCTTCTTCTAGCATTTTACCTACTTCATCATTTATTTCATTCTGGAATTTCATAGGGAGTCTGTACGAGGGTACATAGATAATTTTCTGCTTGTCCTTTAACCTTATTTGATGCTCGATCACATCTGTTTTTCCTAAGGATCCATCCGTAGTGGAAAAGACATCATGATATTTAGTTAAAAGTCCAAAAATTTTCTGCTAAATTTCTTCGTCTTGAATGTCTTTATTGATTTTATTTTTAATTGATTGCAAAAGGGATTCATCTGCAACTGATTGAGCGTGATTGATTTCAGCAACGGTAAGAATACGATGTTTATAAACTTCTACATCCAAGATATGTTGATTTTTGTGAATTACTAAAGTGGTATTTAAATGATTACAGACTTCAATATTACATTGTTGATGTGAGCCTACTGTATAAATAGCTTGTGTGACAGACAATCCATTAGTTTTCAAAGTGTTGGAAAGGATTAATATTCCAGATCCCGGTAATGTTTTCTTTCCTTGCACTATTAAATTCGAAGGTATGTTTGGCTCGATAGATTGCGTGCAAGATGATATTACGGGTGAACGAGAATTCTGCTGGGTCGCGTATATTATTTCTTTATTAGTGAGACAAGTTATTGGTTCTTCAATGTACGTTACGGTTACATTTGTCGTCTCCTTTTCATCCAAAACTGATTTTAAGGTATTAGAAGACTTATAGAATTTTCCTTTGATATACACGCCATGCTTGGCAGGGGCTAAGATAATGTTTTGATTGCCCATAGATGGGTATCCTATAATTACAGCTGGATACATATCAATGTTTTGTACAACAACAAATGTATCGGCAAACGTGCGCTTACTGACCTTGAACTGAACATGAGTTATGCCTATTACATTTAATTCATTATTTCCTATACCCGAGAGTCTCACTCCGGATTTTTCTATCGGAAAGTTTGAAATCAACAAATGATGTGTCCTCAAATCCATGATATTACGTGGACTACCAGGGTCAAAAAATAACGTAAAGGATTTGTGTTCTAAATTTAGAGCATATAATGTTGGTCGTAACTCATTTTGGCTTATTATTGTATGAATTCGTTGTAAATCTACGGGAGCATGCACTGATTTACTTAATTCGGCCGTGTGTTTCCTAGGAAAATCTATTGCCTCACAAAGATCTGATAAAACATTAAATTGATTATTCAATACTACTGATGTTGACATGAATGACCTCGACCCAACATCACTCTCTTCCCCACTGGAGTTAATTATGTGGTATTTACTTTGCTCTGCACATTCTGAAAATTAGTCTGACCTTGCGAGGTCTGGTTTGATGACCCAGGCTCAGCGTTATTCGAAGAACCGTTTGTTTGTTTGGGATTTTGAACTACATTGACGTTTGGCTTTTTCTTCTTATTAAAATGAGGATTTTTCTTTTTATTTCCATATGGAACTGACTGTGGAATTGACTGTGTATTTCTAGGATTCTGTTGTGTCTCACGCGAGTAGCACTGACTATTTGAATGAGTCGAACTATTATGTATCTGTTTATATACATCAATTCCGTACTTGCAGGCGTTAACTTTTTATCAAAACACCGCACTAAAGCTTCGGGCAACATAAGTGTCATGCAAGTTAAATACATTAATCATAAAAAATCTTTCACGGAGATGTTATCTCTAGTAACCCAAGTGGAAATACCTAAAATATCTTGCTATTCATTAAGCCTATCGGCTATAAGAGCTGCTCTCTCAATAACATTAAGCCGAGTCATAGTGGCTTGATTAAGTGTATTTCTTAACGTTAATACTACATCCAAGGCTTCTTCACCCCCATAGACCGCGCGTAACCTAACTTTGAAATCATCCCAGGTAACTGCTTCTTGAAATGAAACCCCTCTTAAATACACACTCGCATCTCCCTTGGAAAAATCTATAAAACTTTTAGCTTCTTGTAATTGTACAAAAGGGTCTACGATTTGTTTGGCATTTAAATGGGCATCGACGGGTGAAATCCATGACTCCACATTTTGAGGCAAGAACCCATTAACCCAACCCTGAAAAGGAAGGATTGCTGACCTAGCATTTACAAGTGCCACAATCGGGAGAGGATTACTCGGTCCAAGGGCTGGGCTCACTGGGGGCGTCATGTTTACGGTATTTGTTTTCCTATCTCTTCGACCCCTTGCAATTCTATCAAAATATCTATATGAATACAGACGTCCACTGTGTAAACACATAAGCACTCAATGATAAAGATTATAACAAAATTCCCCAAAACAATGATACTAGTACAAAGATATTTCCCGAGAATTTCTGAAAGAAAACGGAACACAAAGATATTTCCCGAGAATTTCTGAAAGAAAACGGAACACAAAGATATTTCCCGAGAATTCCAGAAAGAAAACGGAATTAGCACAAAGAGAGAAAAAAATTCTAGATGAGAATTCGGAGTTAAACACAGTTTCCATTAATGAAAGGACAATAGAAGATTAGCAAACCACTCACCCCAGTAATAATCGACTAACGACTCGTGATAACTACAGCTCACTGCTCAATACTAAAATGTATAAGAAATGTACTTAGCTTTATATGGTTTTGTGTGATGTCGTCATATCCTCTCTCTCTCTTGATGTTTGGGTGAATGTTTTCGGTCTGATTTCCTCTCTCTCTCTTGATGTTTGGGTGAATTTTTTCGGTCCGATTTCCATTGAATGTAGTGCTTCCTGGATATGTTTTGTAAGCTTTGAACGTCAGTCCTTGGTTTTCTTAGGATATTGATTGAAGATCCAGTTCATCAGTTTGTATGTATAACATTCATTAAATGTTTTATTCTTCGATGGACTACGATACTTAGTCAAAATTGTAGATTCATTACTGTTTATTTCTTGAAGGTCTTTCTCTGGTTTTTAGAGTTTTATTCGTTGATTCTTGAAAATCTTTCTCTGATTCTTAGAGTTTTATTCGTTGACTCTTGAAGATCTTTCTCTGATTTTTAGAATCCCACCGCTGCCACCATTTATTAGTGTGCTACTGTTGTTAACACACATTGAGTATGTTAGTTGGGATGTTACATCTTAACCCGACCCTGAAAAGGAAGGATCTGATTTTTAGAATCCCACCGCTGCCACCATTTATTAGTGTGCTACTGTTGTTAACACACATTGAGTATGTTAGTTGGGATGTTACATCTTCCAGTAAAGTCAATCAAGTTAACTTTAAAATGGTTTATTCTTTAAAAACAACAGTGTTTACATCTACATCACAGGAGTATAGCTGGTTTGGTCGGATGACCATTCCATATGATGTATTGATAAGAACTGGCTAAAATATCGATATCACAGATATCGTATAGTCAGTTATCTTAGCATTAAACACAGAATGTAAACTAAACATTAGTATAGGAAGACACCTGCAACCGGTGGCGACACAACTCTTTCTCACGGTTCGTATTTGTGTTTATTCTTCATAAAAATGTTACATTGCTGAGATCTGGTATTCGTATCCTGTTATGATCTGTCTGACTACAGCACTTCTCACACTAGCTTCTACTTCCACAATGACGTATTACGTCATGTGTTTTAAACATGTAATATATGATTATTACATCAGCTTGGCCAGCTATCTCAATTTAAGAAAAAAAAAATTAACAACATGTCAAAATATGTTTACTAGGAGTGTGACTGGATATATGTATTATTCTTTGTTTAACTTTAGCCATAAGCAAATGAGGACGAATGTTCAATAGGCACATTAAAAAAAAAATAATAATAATAATGCATATGAACCGATATTACCAAAGCAAAGAAAAAATGCATGATAAATACAGATCACATATATGGTACATTGCTAGTAAATGATTAAATGGTACCAAAAAAAATACTGATATACATATGATTCGGTAACTTTGTTAAAGAATAATTTTTACCTTTGTCAGAAATATAGATTATTATAATACGGTAATTAATAAAAATATTTGTTACCTTAGTAAAGATACAATTTTAGTGCACAAACACGAATTCCTGGTACGTACACGTACCACGGTTTTGTACATATATATATATTTTTATATAGGGCTTTTATATTTTATTAGATGCCCATAGATTCTGTTTTTTGATTTTAACATTCCGGCTTATATATTTTATTAGATGCCGAAAAAATGATTTATTTTAAAAAAATTTTTTAAAATGTTTTTTAAAAATGCAAATGTTCTATAGTCTCTTCAATTACATATTACTAGCGTACTAACTGCTTTTCGTACACAACACTTTTCCAAGACAATTTTACTCCTTTGAGCGAATGAAGGAGCCACTTTCAAACGGCTTTAAATTGAATTAAATAAGATAGAGTTTTGTTTGGACAAGGCAAAACGTTCTGTTTGAGCTGCAAACTATTGTTCCTTAACCTACGCCAAACAAAGATGTTAACGGCGATAAATATCATCACCGTCACAACTTTCCTGCTAGTAGTATGGGGTGAAGAAATTCTTTATAAGTCAGTGACGGGTGGTCCATCTCGGTCAATTTCATCAACCGCTTGGCTACCTGTTTGTTGTATGGGAGAGGTAATGATGGAACCATTGTTGACCACGTGAAGTAAATGATATGGAGAGATCATCCACAAATAATGTTGAGAGAACATCCTGGG
This sequence comes from Palaemon carinicauda, assembly GCF_036898095.1. Classification (NCBI taxonomy): domain Eukaryota; kingdom Metazoa; phylum Arthropoda; class Malacostraca; order Decapoda; family Palaemonidae; genus Palaemon; species Palaemon carinicauda. The sequence goes on from NC_090745.1 coordinate 40,772,254, forward strand.
GAATGACTGAGGATATCCCCTTAATTGCTAGTGCAAAAAGGGTTACACTCAGCACACTACCCTGAGGAACTCCTTCTTCCTAGCATTTACTCTCTGATAAGAGTTTCCCCCACTCTCACTGAAAAATTTTATGTGATAGAAATGCCTGAATAAATAGTCGCAGATCTCCTCACAATCCCTTTTCACGAATGGTTTTAAGTATACCATATCTCCATGTAGTATCATATGCCTTTTCAAGGTTAAAAAAGACTGTCACATGGTGCTGTTTGGAAGCAAAGGCTTCATAAATAGAAGACTCAAGTCGTATCAACAAATCAGTCGTTGAGTGCATTTTTCTGAATCGACATTGAATCGGTGATAAAATACCTTTCTTTTCAAGGTACCACATCAGCATTGTATTGACCATCTTCTCCATAATTTTACATAAACAAGACGTCAATGCACTAGGATGATAGTTTACTGCTAGAAACTTATCCTTACCAGGTTTTAAAAAGGCTAAAATAATGGCTAGTTCCCAAACACTTGGGTAACTATGATCATGCCATATTCTATTAATAATGCTTAAATTAATAACTTTGTAATAAAATGTAGATGTTTCATCATTGCATATGAAATTCTACCAGGTCCAGGGGCTGCGTCATTGCAACGAGCAAGTGCGGAATCAAATTCTCTTTCAGTGAAAGGAAAATTATACAACTCTTCCCTTCTTGTTGTAAAATTTAATTTTTTTTTCTTCAATACTCTTATACTGGTGACCAGGGGCTCCTTTACACTTGCTGGATACATTTGAAAAATGATTAGCCAGGGTATTGCTAACATAATTTGCTCCAGTTACATACTGACCATTCACCTTCAACACAGGTGGTGGGTTGGGGGTGAATTTGCTAGCTATCATTTTTACTTTCCTCCACACGGAAGATGGTGGTGTTCTACTGTTAATGGAGGAAACAAAAGACATCCATGACTGGCACCTTGTTTTTTTCATGGCAAGACGGAACTGTGATCTACATTTCTTGTACACAATTTAATTTTCATCAGTTTGGCATCTATGCAATCGTGTTATAGAGATGATCTTGTGGCTCTATGCAGGGCAGTTAGTTCTGAAAACCACCACGGGACTAGTCGTCCTACTTTTTTCTGAATAAACTTACATATTTTAGAATAATTCCCTATAATCCCTTTAGCTTCAGCTACAAGCCACATTAGTGGTTTGGGTTTTCTCTGTAAAGGCATGGGTACATTTGTGTCTTTTTCAAACCAATCCGCAGGTTTGTACACATACAATTCCTCTAGGACCTTATCACAAAAAGCTCCCATGATGTTCAATTCGTTAATTTTGATACTACTAATATTACTAATGGTATTAAACGCTTCATCATGACTATCAAAAGATATCCAAGAGTACCATTTTTCATCTCCAAGTCTCATCCTTATTTCCTTTATCAATTCATAGCACTCAAATGCTCTATACATATCATCATTGTTTGTCCCTAATGGAATTTGAGAAAGATGAAGGAATCGTAGTTTCCTTGTGTTACCCAAATTGCTAGATTTTCTATCATAAGTAGAGTGGTGCTTTTTAGTTTAACGGTCATCAATAGAATCTTCCTTAATTAAACTAGCAGAGGTCGTCAACAGTGCCGGAGAAGAGTCAGGGTATCCAGGGGATGGGAGTTCGTTATTTGAAAAGTCCATAAAGCAGGGGTCAACAAAGGGATTCATTAAGTGGGGTTTAACTGTTTGAGAATATCGAGGCATCACATGACAGATAGGAAATTTGTGTTCTTCACTATCAGCACAATAAGAGTATACTTCCCAGATGGTCCACTTCATACCTTACCTGAAAGATAGCATCAAAACGGATATAGGGGCACAGGTGTAACCTGAACCCGCCTGTTAGGACCGAGACCAAGAAAATATGAAATCATCCTCCCCATATCTGTAATGATGGGCTTCCGGCCAAAAGCCAAGAGTCTTACCTAGAGCATTGGATCCTCCTGGATTCCGAAGACCCAACACTTGAGAATAGTTCTGCCAAAAAGATCCAAACCCTCCTTGGGATGGCTGAGATCATCCAATACTCCTCTAAATAGCTTTGAACCCAAATACCTCCCAACTGCGACACCACCTCCAATTCATCTAAGCAGGCAGCAATAATGGATGTATAAACATCCTCACCAGTGGCTATAATAGATGTAGAAAAATCCAAGCCAATGAAAATATATATATATATATATATATATATATATATATATATATATATATATATATATATATATATATATATATATATATATATATATATATATATATATATGTGTGTGTGTGTGTGTGTGTGTGTGTGTGTGTGTACATAATATATGCATATATATAAGGGATATCTTTCTCATATAGTTGGGAAAGCAACACAAAAGAAAGTTTATAAATTTAGGAGAAGGTCGAAGTAATATTGCGAGAAAGAAAAAGATGAAACAGGGAAATTTAGATTTGAACTGCAGGTGCAATTTCCCCAAGTTCGAGAGCCCTCTTGCCCGTCACCAAGTTTCAGTACGGGATTGATATGACGTGTGGAAGCTCAATGACTTCAACAAAGCATTCTCTCATTAAGAGGGTACAAAGTGTATGAACTAATGGGAGTTAATTGATTAATTATCAGTTATCTGGCATCCTGACATCTATGGTGATTGACGCCGATGTTATTTGCTATAAAGAAATAAATAAATGGTAAATCAGTTCAAAACAATAAAATCAAAAACATCCTTATAACAGTTAAATAGTTTTCAAAAGACCTACTCCTGGAATAAATTCATAAATACCACTAGTATGGTACGACACATCATGCCCGAGAATCTTGGCAAAGATGAACCAGCCATCCTCACCTCGAGCCTCAAACAGATGTCTATTTATTTCGGTACTATAAGTGGGGTATTCGATCAACAAATATCTCATTGTCAAGGGCACTAAACAGTCATTGCAATTTGGTTGATGTTGACCATTTAGCAGAAACTCGTGTGTCAACCATGTGACCAATACGGACACAACAAAGAGACATCTCCCATTTTCGGGGCATCATGTTATATCTCCAAGGATATATGACATTTGTTATTTCTCTCATTTTATTACCATCTATACTATCCCAGTGTTGTTACCAATTATTATAAAACAATTTTTTCAGGGTAGGTAAGTTATCATTACAGGGAATGGAATACAGAAATCCCTCACATATCACGGTTAATGGGGACCAAAACTGACCGTGATAGGTGAAAAACCGCGAAGTAGGTTCCCTCCATATTTTTGGAATACGTACATTTATTTTTTTTGTGAACATGTACATGTTTACATACTAACAATAAGTGAATATCAACCCTATAAAAGCATGTTATCATTAGAACATCAAAGAATCATGTAGATAAATATTGATATTAAAACTTATATTCTGTACATAAAAAAAGTTATGAACTGTATAGTGTGATATAAATATAACAAATTTGTATTTTTCCTAGTATACAAACCTGGAGCTATTTATTGATTGACTAATTGATTTAAAGTTTTCAGGCATCCTGACATCTAAGGTCACTGACGCCGATATCATTTAGTCTATATATATATATATATATAAATGTGTATATATATATGTATATATTATATATATATATATATATATATATATATATATATATATATATATATATATATATATATATATATATATATATATATATATATATATAATATATATATAATATCTCTCTCTCTCTCTCTCTCTCTCTCTCTCTCTCTCTCTCTCTCTCTCTCTCTCTCTATATATATATATATATATATATATATACATACATATATATATATATATATATATATATGCATATATATATATATATATATATATATATATATATATATATATATATATATATATATATATATATATATATATAGTGATACCTCTACATACGATCTTAATTCGTTCCAGAAACTGCTTCATATGTTAAAACGATCGTATGTTGGAGCAAATATTCCCATAAGAATACATGGTAATTGATTTAATTCATTCCTCAGCCTAAAAACCCATAATAAATCCTTAATAAATGGCTATACATAATTACACATGACATTAATACAATAACTGTATAATAAATAGTTAATACAAACAAAAAAAAAAAGAATAATAATAATGAAATAATAAATAAAAAACGGGTTGTAATGTAACACTTTACCTTAGCGACAGGCCATCGCAGGTGTAGGGACTTCTTCGCAGGAGGAGACGGAAGATCACCGAGGAGGTAGAGACGGTGACTTTGTACAATAACGTGTACGATAACTTACACTAACTTATACTACTACGTGAACTTTAACTTAGCTTATTTTTTTTTTCATTTTTATAATTCTATATTTTTTTTAAATTTTTTCTTTTCTTATTTTTAATTTTCATCACTTTCACTCGATTCAGTCTTCCTTTTCTTTGCTTCACTTTCGTTCTTTTCATCATGATCACTAGACCGTTTTAAAGATTTTTTAAAGAAACTATCGAGTGAAAGTTGCTTACTACGGCTTTTGAGGATTTTTCTAAAATCCGTTAAGCAAATATCATCGAACTGCGCAACAACACGGCAAACCTGAAGTTTCTGTGGGTGATGCTTGTCGATGAAATCAACAACGGGTTGATGATATGCACACATCTGTTTTATTTCCGTCGTACCTAAGATTTCGCCTACCTCCTCGATCTCCTCTGACTCACTCAACTGCGCTTGGAACTCATCATGCTGCATGGCTTGCAGCTCCTTGAGTTACTTGGTGGTGAGCTCTTCGTGATGCTCATTGACGAGTTTGGTGATGTCATCTTCATCCACCTCCAGACCCATGGACTTGATAAGGGATACAATCTCTTTGACGTCTTCCTCGGCGGCAAGCACAGGTTTATTCTCGGGGCCAAAACCTTCGAAATCTCTGGGAGCAACAGCATCAAGCCAAAGCTTCTTCCAAGCGGAATTCAGGGTCCAACGAGTTACTCCCTCCCAAGCCTGATCAATGATCTTTAAGCAGTGCATGATATTGAAGTGGCTCCTCCAAAATTCACGCAAAGTTAAGTTGGTGCTTTGCGTGACACTTAAGCACTGCTTAAATAAGTGCTTGGTGTAGAGCTTCTTGAAATTAAGAGATGACTTGGTGGTCCATGGGCTGGAGGATAGGGGTGGTATTCGGTGGAAGATACAACACCTCGATGAATTTGTATTCGTCGATGATATCATCTTCGAGGGGGGTGAGCGGGTGCATTGTCCAAACAAAGCAAGCACTTCAAAGGCAAATTCCTCTCCTGAAGGTACTTCTTGACGCAGGGCCGAAAACTACGTTTACCCATTCCACAAAGAT
>NC_090745.1:40782620-40785120 GCF_036898095.1 Palaemon carinicauda
CCTCCCCATATCTGTAATGATGAGCTTCCGGTCAGAAGCCAAGAGTCCCACCTTAAAGATTGAATCCCCCCGGATTACGATGACCCAACCCTTGAGAGTAGTTCCGTCAAAAAGGTCCAAACCGTCTTCGGGATGGCTGAGATCATCCAATACTCTCATATATAGCTTTGAATACAAATACCTCCCAACCGTGATCCCTTCTCCCATTCATATTAGAGCGAGAGCCAGCACCCATTTATTTACCGGAGATGACCAAAATTCTAGTGGGCATTTTTGGAAAGGGTCTACCATGGGACATCCAAAAATGGTTATCTTTAAGTTGGCCAGTGGTGGGTGTGGATATTATTAACCCCTTTTGTCTGAAAACGGACTTTTCATTATTCGGCAAAATATGGGGATAGGGGAAAGTAAATTGGCTGCAGCTCCTCTCACACTGGGCCTATCATAACGATCTATATACCAAAATGATGCTATTGATCAGTAAATTTATTTGATATCAAAATAAATTAATTAATTTATTATTAGAGGTCACCAGGGGTCAAAAGATCAAGGTCAGCCCTTTGAAATGCCGGATTTGGGTTTTAGTTGTAGTTTGGCTAAATAAGACATCAAAATTTGCTAAAGGTTAACTAAATATGCTTAAAATATAAAAAAGAGACACAAATAAAGTTTTTCAAAGAAGGTGGGATCTATTCCAGCTATATTGCTAATATGGGCTTCTCAAAAAATCTATCTCCTTTCCTTCATCCAAGGAATGTTGCTCTCAGTGTCCTTTTCATCATCATCATCATCATCTTCCTGTACATCAGATCCTTCAACAGTTAACTTATCAGGAGTATTTGAGCCAGTGAACCAGACAATCATCAATCTGCCATTCTGGACTTTCCAGCTATGTCCTTCAGGACCAAATGAGACTGAATCGGCTTCCCTTGCATTCCTCTTTATGTGTGCAACAAAGTTAGTTCTTAGCAACTTCTGTTGCAACACTCTTTGGCAAGGAGGAAGACAACAGGGGTCTGAAGTTTTGATTTTATCCAACAGATCAGTTTCCTTCTTTGGGGCATACAACTTGCGGAAAAGTTAAAGCCTAGCTTCATCAACACTTGCCTGGTTCCGAACTCCATAGACAATGCAAAAGTACTCTTCAACTACAGCATCAACATCTGGATCGATGACATCTGAGTCTCCAATGTGACTAATTGCTGGTGTGAGCCTAGGGTTGTTTCTCATTATTTCAAATGGCTTCCACTTTGCTTTTCCCATAAAAGAGGCTGCGTAATCACAGCCTCTCAGAGCATGGAAGTTTGGTAGAGCATCGCGTAAAGGTCCAGTCAGTTTGGTTGCAAGATGTGACATATCTATGAAATGCCTGGAATTTCTAGAACTCAAGCCAGCATCCATCCAAATCTGTGCATTAAGAAACCTAGCATGGTAGAGAATGAGGATGAAGACGTCGGTGTCGTTACTGCGAATGACAATCACTGGGGCCACTTCATAGTTAACAGCAACAAAGTTTGCATGGTACAGTAACCGTGTATCGGCTTCTTCATGCCTGCACTGAAGCTCATGAACCAGGATCCTGTTGACATTTCCACTTGCTGAAGTGTAAAGGTAGCATTCATGTTCCACTGCAAAGTAGACCTGATGTCCCTGAAGAGTCGATGCATAGCTATCTGATGACCATTCATCCTTCAAGAAGCCCAAAATCTCTGTTTTGAATTGTGATGTGCTCCAAGCCGTGTTGAGATCTGGTGACCTTTTCTGTGACGAGCCAGTGATTATATAGGTAGTGGGTGTCCTGCCACGCAAGTCATGTTCAATGTCCTTGATATTTGGCCCATTACGATATGTGTCACAGACTATGTGTACAATTTCACCAGTATTACAAGCTTGTTTCAGAATGGATATTGTCATCCCCCATAGATGGATGGCATATAAAGCACATGGAAGAAGAACATAGCATTTATAATATAGACATCAGTCCTGTCTGGTATGGCATTCAAGGTTTCCATTGCTTCTAATTTTTCCATCAATGTGCTCTTTGATGTCTTGTTCATATCACCGGTTATATGACATAATGAGAAAGGAACTGGAGTGAGAGTATAGGATAGGACAATACTGAGATCAAATTCTTGTGTTACTGACAAATACAGCAGCCTCCCAAATATGTCTCTGGTGCATTTTGCTTCCTTGATCTGTTTGTCCTTTGTGGTGAATTTAATTTTTACTGCATTCTGTGTTAAATTCATCACCTTTCTTCGCTTAACAGCCTGTTCAAAACGCCCACCATCTACCATATGTTCATTAACAAAAACTTGATGCCAGGTAGTTCCAGTTTCTTTTGACTGCAGAAGACTGTCTTTCACACCATCCGAGGCAGCTTTGCCAGTGTTTAGGCAAAACAGAGTTTCATCATTAACAGTGAATGAATTGAGAGTGTTCTCCACCTCTGTGATCGTGCTCTTAAGGTCTGCATTGTCTTTGGCTATCCTCGATGGCT
>NC_090745.1:40790120-40822620 GCF_036898095.1 Palaemon carinicauda
ACGTCTACCACTTTTGGGGCATCATGTTATATCTCCAAGAAGATATGACATTTGTTATCTCTCTCATCTTATTGCCTTCTGGACCATCCCAGTGCTGCTGTCAATTGTTACAAAACAATTTCCTGATGTTAGGTAAGAAATCATGAAAGGGAATAGGACACCTTCTTGGTAGCAACTAGGGTGCAGAATTCTTTGCCAGTAAATCCGCCTTCTCATTCCCAGACATTCATACAGGTGCTGGAACCCAACAAAATTGTACCATTATACCTCTCAGACCAATAATAAAAAGCCATTCTAAAAACTTTAAAACTAGAGGGTTAGTAGAATTAAAAACTTCTAATGCTTGAAGAGCACTCCTTGCATCACTAAAAATTGTAAAATTACATTCCTTCTCCAACGCTATTTTCTCAATAGCAGTTAGTGTGCCATACAGTCCGGCAGTAAATATGGAAGCTGTTGGAGGAAGTGCAACTCTAAAATTGAAAATCATTACTATGTACTCCAAATCCAACGCCAATATCAGATTTGGAGCCATCAATATATATGAAAGTTGATTCCCTACGTTCTGCAACATGTTCCATGAAAAGAGACCTGGACTCTAAGTCAGTCATATTCTTCTTAACTCCATCAAAATATTTACAAAAAGTTACCTCTGGTAATTTCCATGGAGTCGTTGATGATGCCTTATATGGAAACACCTTACTTCTAATTATATTCAGACTGTTTAATAATTGTTTCACCTGAAAGCCATAAGGTTGAGGGGATTTAGGGTGCAACTCAAAGTATGATGTGTGTCTTACAAGGCTTGCAGTCTGAAAGGCTAAAGAGTTAGGGTGTCTTTGCCACCTAAACAAATACCGAACAATAAAAGACTTTCGGTAAAGGTCTAGAGGTAATTTTCCAGCATCAACAAGGACACTTATAATAGAAGTAGTTCTAAACGCTCCTGTGGACAATCTAATGCCAGCATGGTGTATGGCATTTAACATGTTTAATTGACTTGGGGTGGCTGAATAGTATATTTCACATCCATAATTAATTTTGGAAAAAAACAAGGCCCTGTATAATTTTAAAATAAAATAGTATTGCAGTCTGGCCCCCATGATGTATGGGACAATACTTTTAAAAGATTCCGAGCCTCAAGACATTTAGCTTTTACGCTTTAAGTAAGACACCCACGTAATCCTACAATCAAATATCAACCATAAAAATATAGCTTCACTTACACATGGGATACGTTGACATTTAATGTATATATCGGGTCTGGATGTACTTCCCGGATACGATAGAAATGGACAATAGTAGTTTTACTTGTTGAGAATGTAAATCCATTCTTATTGACACACTGGATAATTTTGTCAATAGAGAGTTGTATTTTTCTCTCAACCATTGCCACTCTAGCTCCAGCAAATGATACTGAGAGATCATCCACAAATAATGTTGAGAGAACATCCCAGAGAATGGCTGAGGATAACTCATTATTGTTAGTGCAAACAGGGTTACACTCAGCACATTACCCTGAGGAACTCCTTCTTCCTGACATTTGCTTTGATAGAATTTCCCCAACTCTCACTTGAAAAACTCTATATGAAAGAAATGACTGAATAAATAGTGGTAGTTCTCCTTTTAATCCTAATTCATGAATTGTTTTAGGTATATTGTATCTCCATGTGGTATCATATGCCTTTTCAAGATCGAAAAAGACTGTCACATAATGCTGTTTGGAAGCAATCGCTTCACAAATAGAGGACTTAAGTCTTATCAACACATCAATCGTTGAGCGCATTTTCCTGAATACACATTGAATCGGTGATAAAATACCCTTCTTTTCAAGGTACCAAATCAGTCTTGCATAGACCATCATGATTTTACATAAACAAGATGTCAATGCAATAGGTCGGTAGCTTGCAGCTAAAAACTTGTCCTTACCGGTTTTTAAAAAGGCTAAAATAATGGCCAGTTCCCAAACACTTGGATAACTATGATCATGCCATATTCTAATAATAATGCTTAAAACAAATAATTGTATCAAAATGTATATGTTTAATCATTGCATATGGAATTCCATCAGGTCCAGGGCCTGTATTGTTACAATTAGTTAGAGTGGAATCAAATTCTCTTTCAGTAAAAGGAGAATTATATGAATCTTCCCTTCTTGTTACAAAATTTAAAATTTAATTTTCCCCGTTGCTCCTATACTGGTGACCAGGAGCTCCTCCACACTTGCACAATACATTTGAAAAAGGGTCAGCCAGGGCATTGCTAACATCATTTGCTTCAGTCACATACTGACCGTTCACCTTCAACATTGGTGGTGGGTTCGTGGTAAATTACCGGCAATCTTTTTTATTTTCCTCCACAAAGGAGATAGTTGTGTTCTACTGTTAATGGAGGAAACAAATGACACCCATGACTGGCACCTAGCTTCCTTCATGGCATGACGGAACTGTGCTCTACTTTTCTTGTATATAATCAAATTGCTTTCAATGCTGTGTCTGCGCAGTTGAGTTAAAGACCTTCTTGTGGCTCTGTGCAGGGCAGTTAGTTCTGAAGACCAGCAAGGGACTGGTCGTCGTTTGAATAACCTTGTTGTTTCGGGAATTGAATTGACTCCTGCTGTATGAAGGGTTCAATTCAGAAAGTCTATGGCATCATCAATATTTTCAAACTGTTCTGCATTTCCTTTAATTTCACTTGGCTCACAGAATCTATCCCAGTCCGCAGAAATTTCAAAATCTCGTGCAGCTATCGTAGATATGCCAGGTGTACACCAGCGCCCTCGCGGTACAACAGGTAGAACTATACCCACAAGCCTCAGATTTTCCATGCCTCATAGTCTCTAGAGGGGATGGGGGCGGGTTTTTAACTTATGTAACCAGCGGGTAAGTATATTCAAAAATTTATCTTATTATGAAAATATTTTTAAATATAAAACTTACCCGCTGGCTATATAAGAATGGCTGATTGACACCCCTTGGTGGCGGTTCAGAGACAGCTACATATTCGGAAATTCACTTAAGCATTACATAAATAACTTAAGAGTTTCTTACCTGATAAGGAAGCTGACAGCAATGATATTCTGCCTCATTTCGTACACTATCCTTAGGAGATCCAGCGATCCACTTAGGGGGCTGATGATCCCTAGGAGCTGTCAAACAGTACAACCACCTTTAACATGAAAGGACCTCAACTAATACCCTTGTTCTGGGCGCACTCTAGGAACAAATTGACAACCTGACCAAACAAAAGATTGCGGAAGATTGACGACCAATCTCCACAAACAACCATAACTTTACGAGTTCCAAGAGATAGAAAAGGGGTATTAGTAAAAAGGGAACATAGTGGTAGATCACTCACCTACTATCGCATTTGCTGCCACGAATAGACCCAACGTATAACAGTCCTCATAGAGAGTCTGAACACGTTTCAAATAATGAGATGCAAATACGGACTTACTCCTCCAAAAGGTCGTATCCATCAAACTTTGCAGAGAACGATTCTGTTTGAAAGCCACTGAAGTCACTACTACTCTGACTTCATGTGTCTTCACTTTGAGAAGCCTCTGATCCGCCTCATCACACTGGGCGTGAGCTTCTCGAATTAACAGTCTAATGAAAAATGATAAGGCATTCTTTGACATGGCCAGTGAGGGTTTTCGGACTGCACACCACAGAGCGTCTGAGTCTCCTCTCAGACTCTTCGTGCTGTCCACATATAACCGTAATCCTCTTACTGGACAGAGCACCTTCTCCAACTCGTCTCCCACCACATCATAAAGATTACGGATCTCGAATGATTTGGGCCATGGGCGAGTAGGATTCTCATTCTTGGCCAAAACCCTAATTGCAAGGAACAATTGGCTTTTCCATCCCGAAAACCAATGTTCCTGCTTAAAGTGTGAACTTCTATTACTCTTTTAGCAGTGGCTACACTAACCAGAAACAAAGTTTTCAAGGTTAGATCCTTTAAAGAAACCGAGTGCAAAGGCTCAAACCTGTCACTGATGAGGAATTCAAGTACCACATCCAAATTCCAAGCAAGAGACGCTGATTGTCTTTTTTTGGTGGTATCAAAAGACTTCAGCAGGTCTTGCAGATCCTTATTATTGGAGAGTTCTAAGTTCCTGTGCCTAAAGACCTTAGCCAACATACTTCCGTAACCTTTAATTGTAGAGGACGAGAAGTTAGGTTTATTTCTAAGGTCTAGGAAGAAATCTGCTATCTGAATTACAGAAACCGCGTTAGTCCTACTGCACTCTCTGAACAACTCCAACTGGGATTGATACACCTTGATGGTGGAAGATCTCCTTGCTCTCGCAATAGCCTTGGCTGCCTTCTTCGAAAAGACTCTAGCTCTAACGAGTTTTTCGATAGTCAGAAGGCAGTCAGACGTAGAGCTCGGAGGTTTAGGTGGTTTCGAGCCAAGTGAGGTTGTCTGAGAAGATCTGGTCTTAAGGGAAGGCTTCTCGGGAAATCTACCATCCATTCCAGTACCTCTGGAAACCAGCTTCTTGACAGTCAAAACGGAGCTATCGGTGTCATCCTGGTTTCTTCGTGGGATACGAACTTCTGCATCACTTTGTAAAGAATCTTGAACAGGGGGAATGCATGAACCTCCATGTGCGACCAATTCATTAGAAAAGCATCTATGTGAATGGCTTCGGGATCCGGTACTGGTGAGCAGTAACACTCCAGTCTCTTTGCCTTTGCGGTTGCAAAAAGATCCACGAGAGGACGACCCAATAAGCACCACAGACTTTTGGAGACGTCTTGGTGTAAAATCCATTCTGTGGGGAGAATCTGACCCCTCCTGCTGAGTCTGTCTTCACTCACATTGTTGACTCCCTGAATAAACCGAGTCAAAAGTGTCACTTTCCTTTCCTCTGCCCATATGAGAAGAGGTCTTGCTATCTCTTACTGAGTCCATGAGTGGGTTTCGCCTTGTTTTGTTATATAGGCCAAAACTATAGTGCTGTCCGCATTGATTTGTCTACTTTGCCCCTGATATGCTTTTCGCAGCCTTTGAGGACCAGATGAATTGCCAAAAGCTCCTTTTGGTTTATGTGGAGAGTTGTTTGCTCCACTGTCCACGTTCCCGAGAGCTCCTTCTTCCACAGTGTTGCTCCCCACCCTGAGTTTGAGGCGTCGGAACATAACTCGATGTCTGGGCTCTTCTGATGTAAAGACAAGCCTTCCTTCAGTCTGTGCTCGCTGTTCCACCACTGAAGATGTAACTTTATAGGGTCCGTGATGGGAACGCTTCCCCTGTCGAGACTGTCCCCTTTTTTCGAATGTCGATTGAGATGAAACTGAAGAGGGCGTAAATGCAACCTCCCCAGAGTCACGAACTTCTCTAATGATGAGTGTGTCCCGAGAAGGCTCATCCATTCCCTTACGGAACTGAGTTCTTTCTTCAAAAAAGCTTGGATTTTTTGGAGAGCTGACTCTATCCTCACAGGCGATGGAAAAGCCCGAAAACTCCGACTGTGAATCTCCATCCTCAAATAAAGAATCTCCTGGGATGGAGTCAGTTGTGATTTTTTCGAACTAACCAGGAGGCCCAGTTCCTTGGTTAATTCCAGTGTCATTCTCAGGTCCTTCAAACAGCAATCGGCTGAGGAGGCTCTTATCAGCCAATCGTCCAGGTACAGGGAGGCCCTGATTCTCCTCGAATGCAACTCGCTTGCTACATTCAGCATGATCTTAGTGAATAATAGAGGAGCCGTGCTGAGACATAGGGCTCTGAATTGAAAGACCTTGTTTCCATCAATGAATCTCAGATAACGTCTGCAGCTGGGATGTATTGTAATATGGAAATAGGCGTCTTGGAGGTCTATTGAGACCATCCAATCGCCCTTCCTTACCGCTGCAAGAACCGTCTTCTGAGTCTCCATCGTAAACGTCGTGTTCTGGACGTAACCATTTAGAACACTTACGTCCAGAACCGGTCTCCATTTCCCTGAACTCTTGGGAACTCTTGTAAAACCCCGGAGATGTTAAATCTTGCACTTCCTCCATTGCTCGTTTCTCTAGTAATAGAGACATCTGAATTCGCATGGCTTGCTTCTTCGGTCCCTCCCTGTATTTTGGCGAAAGATCCACCGGATCTGTGACTAATGGAGGAATTGATAGGAATGGGATCTTGTTACCCTCCTTTAACACTTGGACGGACCAGGGGTCCGCTCCATTCCTCTCCCAGGCCTTCCAGAAGTAATTCAGCCTGGCAAGTACTGCTGTGTGAAGGATAAGGCATTCAGACTCTACCTCGGCCGGTCTTGGTTCCTCTGCTCTTAGGTTTTCTCCCGTCTGGTTTGAAAGAGCCCCTTCTGGTAGGTTTACCATGAAAGGACTGAGAAGGTCATACCCCAGAAGAACTTTCCTTAAGTTTACGAGATGAAAAAGCAGAAGGTAAAACTTTCCTGGCCGAATTGGCCACCAAGTCATGAGTGGCCTTTTGGCAACTTCCCATACCAACTCTTGTGGAAATAGAGTAGCTGACAAAGGAGCGAATAGTAGCTCCGATTTCTGGTAAGGCGAAACTCCCGACGAGAGAGGAACACATAGTAGCCCTTTTCTTAATAATTCCAGCTGTGAACAGAGCAGCTAACTCGTTATAGCCATCCCTTACACCTTTGTCCATGCAGGACATCAAATGAATAAGGCTACTAGTATCTGTGCCCTTCATTTCGGAGACCCTCTTGCTTAAGGCTCCCAAAGACCAGTCTAGATAATTTAGAACCTCAAAGGCCCTGAAAAAATCCTTAAGTAAATGGTCAAACTCTGCCATTGACCACCATACCTTTGTTTTTCTTAAGGCCAGACGACGAGAAGAATCCACCAAACTCGAGAAATCTCCCTGGGTAGAAGAAGGAATTCCCAAGCCCAGCACTTTACCAGTCTCGTACCAAACAATAGATTTTGAGGCCAATCTTGTGGGCGGAAAAGCAAAGGCCGTTTTGCCAATAGATCTCTTTGAATCCATCCAGGAACCCATTAACTTCCACTCTCATTTAGAAGAGCGTGAAAGTACCATCTTAGTATAAACAGGCACTTTAGATGCTTTCCCTAAGATAAATTCCGATGGAGGAGAACGAGGGGCCACAGGGGTAAAATGTTCAGGAAAAAGGTCTGTGAGAACTAACATCAATTTCCTAAGATCAACAGCATGTTAATAATATTTGTCTTCATTCTCAGAAACGGCTTCTAATGGTTCATCCACGTCAGAATTCTCTTCAAGTTTGTCTTCTGGCAATGCAGCAACTGCTGCAGCCTGAACCGAAGGATCAAAGTCTGAATGCGACTGCTTGCCATGATCAATAATTGTTTCCAACTGAAGCTGAGAGGTCGAGGTTGACTGGTGTGAGACGCCATGGATGGATTGACAGTCGACGTCAATGGTTAACTGCCGTGTGTCATCATGTGGACGCCTAGCGTCCGCTTGCTGTTGAATGGAACGACACTTGGTGTCAGGAGTCAACTGCCGAATGTTGCCGCGTGGACGCCTAGCGTCCGCTTGCTGTTGACGCCGACGCTCTATGCCGTCATGAGTAGACTGATGATGGTCGTCCCATGGACGCTCACTTGCTGTTGACTCTGACGCTTCATAGCGTCAAAAGTCGACTGCTGAGAGTCGTCACGGTGACGCATTGCGTCCACTTGTCGACGCCGGCGCTCCTCGTCACGTTCGGAAGTCGATTTTTGTTAAGTCGATTTTTGTTTGGCAACAACTCTCTGGGTGACTCATCTAAATCCACCTGCTGCTGAACACTGCGAATGGGAGACCGCCTGTGGGATAACACGTCACCACTAGAGACCACAGGCCGCCTGTGCAACAACTGGCCTGACGTCTGACGCCCAACCGCACTGCCAATCGCAGGTTGAAAAGACTGCATGAACGACAAGAGCTGTCGTTTCATGTCCAAAAGCATAGACCACTTAGGATCGTTATTCTGTAATACATTCGACTCCTTTTCTAAGGGGATATCAATATCACTATCACCACGCTTTTCGGGTGACGACAGCCAGTCTCAAGGAAGTGGGGGAGCATGAATAGTAACATCAGCAACAGACAAAAACTCTGAATCGGACTGTAAGTCATCGACACGTACACGATGGTCGAAGCGTTTCGCAGGCGTGCAAGTGTCGAGAGAACGGAAACGCTCAGGCATATCCCAAGTACTACAGCCTGGTCGTGGAGGCGATTCGTGATGCTGACTAACCGCGTGCAATCTTTTGAGCGATCTGGACGCGTGACGTCAGTTTTCACAACCCGAACCTTCATCGGTGATAATGTACCAACCTCATCTTTCCTACGATGAGGGTGAACGACCTTGCTACGGCAGCAGGAACGTTCGAGGGGACGTCTCCACGATTGATGACGCTTCTCGTTCCCTTTTGCCATCCCACATTACTTCTCCCATGGGTTCAGGAGCTCGAAAGAGGGCGTAGGCTGGGTGAACGACAAGATCGTGCAGACGCACCCTCCACAACAATGAACAAATTCGAACCAATTTTCACATTTCTGACAGAGTCACGATTTTTCAGTACCTTGATTTCGGATAAAATCTGATTTCTATCCGCCGCTAAAGACTCAACTTTTTCACCGAGAGCCTGAATAGTGGTAAACATGTCCTTCAAAGAAGGTTCCTTCGGTTGCTGATTTACCACTAAGGAAGAGGGAATTGGATCACTAACATTAGGCAAGGTTAAATCAACAGAGCGTGATGAACTACGCCTAACCCTGTCCCTCTCTAATCTCTTAACATAACTTTCATATGTTACCCATTCATTTTCTGTTAATGAAAAACATTCATTATACCGATCCCCAAAAGAACATGGTTTTCCCCTACATTTAATGCAAACATTGTGTGGGTCTATAGAACCTTTAGGGAGTCAAGTACGACACCCTTCACTAACACACTTACGAATTACAGGGGAGGGGTCGGCCATATTGAAAAGATAAGAGAAAGACCGATGACATAAAAACAAAGGTTAAATTAATAAATATGACCCCAAACAAAAAGATTTCAAGAATAAAGGAAACAGAAAACAATTAAGCGACAGTCCAAACTCAAAAAACGTTGTACATCACCAAATAACGTCCAAACAGAGTAATAAAGCGAGAGCGAATTTCCAATATGACAGCCGGCTATGACGGCAGAAAAAGATCCGAGGCTTGTGGGTATAGTTCTACTTGTTGTACCGCGAGGGCGCTGGTGTACACCTGGCATATTTATGATAGCTGCGCGAGATTTTGAAATTTCTGTCGGGGCGTCAGGAGACTTTAGCCATTCTTACATAACCAGCGGGTAAGTTTTATATTTAAAAATGTACATGTTTAATCATTGCATATGGAATTCCATGGGGTCCAGGGGCTGTATCGTTACAAGTAGCAAGTGCGCAATCAAGTTCTCTTTTAGTAAAAGAGGAATTATATGATTCTTCCCTTCTTGTTGCAAAATGACAAATTCGTAGATAATTTGTATTTTTCCTGACTATACAAACCTTATCTATTTAATATGGGTACAGTGAGCCCACGCTACTTCGCGGTTCGACCATCGCCGATTCACGACTTTGCGGACTTTTTTCATTAAATACGGCATCCGATTTCATCAGCAAACCACTATTTTTGGGGGAAACATCATTTTATTCTAGAAAATTGCTACTCTTTAAATAGTTAATTGCACATAAAGAAAGCGTGTACTTTTGTTTCTAAATTTCGGGTGTGTTTTAAAATTCGAGTATTGTTGACTTCTTTTTGTTTTACTTTTGGCTGTGATCAGATCAGCTGACATTTAGCTGCCGGTCTCAAGAATATGCGCGTACGAAGTATTGTTTATACCATTTCTTAACTTATTCAAACCATCTATACAGTTGATAATACATAAGCACCAATGTGTTATAACCTATCATATTATTTTGTTTATTACATTTAAAACAACTCTCTCTCACTCTCTCTCTCTCTCTCTCTCTCTCTCTCTCTCTCTCTCTCTGGGCTACTTTTCACTACCTCTCATTCCTTACCTCTATCACTAACAAATGAAATCTTTGTTGCTTCACAAAGTTTCATTTATATTGAAAATCAATCATGATTCAATTTTCCTTACTTTCTCCAATCTCGCACTATGTCACATCGAACGTTTTAGTGGTAACTTAATTGTTCAACAACTTTAAAAATCGGCTTCTTCTCTTACTTTTTTTTTTAGATGGTTTCATAATTGAGGAGGGTACAAGTTGACTTATAACTGAAGTTAGGAAAAGTATTTTGGATATGGAATGGAGAATCATCTTTAGTAACAGTTTAGAATTATCGTAAATTATCATTCGGCCATTAGCGGCAGTTTGTTATTGTTGATAAAACGCAAAAAAAAGAAAAAAAATGTTTTCTTGCTTTGCAACGTTTGTAGGATTTTATAATATTTGTAATAACATATTTACTAAAAGCTTTTAATGTCATTATTTATCACTTTCATCATACGCGTTTAATGCCTTCGTTTGTTTATTACAATCGAAGATGGAGCGTACAGTAAACGAATGGAAGGTTTCCGTTTCAGGCAGCGTCATAAAGAAAAACATTATATAAATGGCATTCATTTCATTTATTTGGAAGTCCTAAGAAAAATTAAGTAAAACATTGGTAATAACAAAATCAACATATAATAAATACTTGGTAAGATTGCTGTCGATGCAAATACTAACCTATACACAGATGTGTAAATGCGTCTGTTTCTTCATTATGATTAGAGATAAACGTAAACAAAACATTGGTTGTCATTTTTTATCGTGCTTTTTGGCGTTTTTAGGAAACGCATGATATAAAATCGCCTTTAATATTTGTGCCTGTTTTAGTTTAGGGTACTGTAGTACATGCATTAAGTGTTCTGTACATTAAAGGTTAGTTTGTTAACAGTACTACGTAAAGGGAAGGTTTTAAAAGTCTGAATATACATGTTAATTAAATACGTAAATATGGTGTCCCTACTTCGCGGATTTTCAGCTATCGCGGCCAGGTTTGGAACCTATTAACCGCGATAAACGAGGTTTCACTGTATTACTTTCGTCGTAGCTGAAATGACGAGCCATTAGAATTTTAACGAGGGTTTGGGTAGGGAGGGGTAGCTTGCTACCCCTCCCCCCCCTCACACACCTGTGATTAGCTCACTTTGCTTATAGGTAGGACTTCCCGGGGGACAGGGCTGGCGGTCAAGTTTGATTAAATAGCTAAGGTTTGTATAGTTAGGAAAAACACAAATTATCTACAAATTTGTCATTTGTTCCATAACTGAAATACAAACCACGCTATTTAATGTGGGTGACTCAACCCTTAGGTAGTGTGGTAAGTCCCAGCCATTACTGGCTTTTGGCTTATTTTGCCCGGGGACTCAGTATCTGAGTGTGTTAGTATTCAAATATAAGGAGTCCCTGCACCTCGTAAGTGCCTTGCTCTGCCAGGACCGCGGCCTACGTAAGCTTGTGTGTGGAGGAATAAAGCGTGACTCGTCCTAGGAAGTTGACCTGAAGTCCTTTAGATGGAATTCTAGGATAGGACGTTCCCAATACACCTCGTAAGGGTATGGGGACGTGACAGTATTATCTTAATACTAGGTACACAAGGAAACATGGTTTACCTACAGTGGTTTGAGGTCAGCTGTGCAGAGAACCCAGGATGCTGCTTTCCCCAAGAGAGGGGAGAATGAAGAAAAGAATAAGGGCCAGGCATACCTTTTCATTCATTGCAGACTAAAACCGGCTAACAATGCCCTCAACCCTCTGCTACTTGTCCATTAAGGAGCCTGAGGTTTAAACCAGCTGTTGTGAAGCCACCACATGGCCGATAGAAAACGTATCGAGCCTCCTGTGGGTTAAGTCTTGCAGGTAGAGAGCTGTGAAGGTCGTCTGATGCTTCCAGACCCCTGCTTGTAAAACCTGCGTCACTGAGTAGTTCTTCTTGAAGGCCAGGGACGTAGGGATGCCCCTGACATCGTGTGCTCTAGGGCGACGTGACGGAGGAGGGTCGGGATTCAGGGAATGAGGGATAACCCTGCAAATCCACGCTGAGATAGTATTCTTAGTGACCCTCCTCTTCATCCTTCTGGTGCTCACAAACAATGCCTGCACCCGAGGACGAATTGCAGTTGTTCTCTTAAGATAGAGCCTTAGATTCCTCACTGGGCACAGTAGGAGATGGTCTGGGTCATCTGTTACAGAACGAAGAATCAAGATCCGGAAAGACTCGAACCGAGGGTCCGGCACTCCTGGATTTTGAGTCTTAGCAACAAACTCAGGGACGAATCTGAACGTTACCTCCCCTCCTCCCCTTGAATGGGCGATGTCATAGGAGAGACCATGAAGTTTGCCGACTCGCTTGGCCGAGGCCAAAGCAAGTAGCAACACCGTCTTCCAAGTCAGGTGGCGATCAGAGGCCTGGCGTAATGGTTCAAAGGGAGGTCTCTTAAGAGACCTGAGAACTCGAACCACATTCCATGGAGGAGGTCTCACTTCCTACTGAGGGCAGGTAAGTTCATAACTTCGTATGAGTAAAGAAAGTTCCAGCGAAGAGGAAATGTCCATTCCTTTAAGCCTGAAGGCAAGACTTAAGGCTGAGCGATAGCCTTTCACTGCCGAGACCGAAAGGCGCATTTCTTCCCGCAAATACACGAGAAACTCCGCTATTGCTGGAATAGTGGCATCGAGTGGAGAGATACCCCTTCCACGACACCAATCACAGAAAACTCTCCACTTCGCCTGGTAGACCCCTGCGGATGACTATCGCAGGTGTCGACACATCCTTTCAGCAACTTGTTGCGAAAAGCCTCTCTCTGTGAGGAGATGCTGGACAGTCTCCAGATGTGAAGCTGCAGCGAAGCTATGGCTTTGTGAAAGATGTTGGCGTGTGGTTGTTTGAGTAGCTCGTGTCGTGGAGGAAGTTCTCTCGGGAGTTCCGTCAGGAGCTGCAGGAGGTCCGGAAACCACTCTGCATGATGCCATAGCGGAGCTATCAAGGTCATTGAAAGGTTGACCGATATTCTGGTCTTGTTGAGTACCCTCCTCATCAGACAGAACGGGGGAAAGGCGTATACGTCGATGTTGTCCCACCGTTGTTGGAAAGCATCTTGTCAGAGAGCCTTGGGGTCCAGGACTGGGGAGCAGTAAAGCAGAAGCTTGAAATTCAAAGCTGTCGCAAACAGATCCACCATCGGTGAACCCCACAAAGTCAGGACTTTGTTAGCTACTAGACAATCAAAAGACCACTCGGTACTCACTATCTGGGATGCCCTGCTCAGACTGTCGGTGAGCACATTCCTCTTGCCTGGAATGAAACGAGCTGATAGTGGAATCGAGTGGACTTCAGTCCATCTCAGTATCTCTACTGCCAGATAAGATAGCTGCTTTGAAAAGGTATCTCCCTGCTTATTGATGTAAGCCACTTCTTCTCCCGGCGCTGGGAAAACCTCTCCCACTGGGAGGTAGACCACTCCCTACACTCACCACATGCTTTATTTCTTTCACACCGTTGGCCCCTGCAATAAGGACATGAGGTGTGAGGGTCTGTGTCCACCACTGACATTAAACATTCCGCAAGGTCGGTCAAGTAAGCCAGGACACTTCCGCATGGTAGAGGCCAACTTCTCAACACACTGAAAAGAAAAAGCAAAAACAAAGATCAAAGGGTGTCATATAAGCGAGGGTGGGAGCAGACACGTTTGATCGTCACCCTAGCCAAAAGAAAAGTGAGCTAATCACAGGTGTGTGAGGGGGGGAGGGGTAGTAAGCTACCCCTTTCTACCCCCTTGCTAACTAGCGAGGGGGTAGTAAACCCTCGTTAAAATTCTAATGGCTCGTCATTTCAGCTACGCCGAAAGTAATACCCATATTAAATAGCGTGATTTGTATTTCAATTACGGAACAAATTTAAAATTTTCTTTTCTTCAATGTGACCAGGAGCTGCTACACACTTGCATGATACATTTGAAAAATGGTCAGCCAGGGCATTGCTAACTTCCTTTGCCTCAGTCACATACTGACTGTTCACTTTCAACACTGGGAGTGGGTTTTGGGTAAATTTGACTGAACTCTTTTTCATTTTCCTAAATACAGAAGATGGTGGTGTTCTACTGATCCCTTCTCCCAGTCATCTAAGCAGGCAGTAATAACGAATGTGGATATATCCACGCCATTTAATTAAAATGAAAATAAATAAATAAATAAATAAATAAATAAATGAACAAATACAAAACAAACACACACACACACACACACATATATATATATATATATATATATATATATATATATATATATATATATATATATATATATATATATATATATATATATATATATATATATATATATATATATATATATATATAAACTTAGAAGAATAATACTCATAGAGTTAGGACAGCAAGACAAAGAAATTTGATAAAATTAGGTGAAGGTTGAAGTAATATTGAGCAGAAGAAATAGAGGAAAGGGAGAGAAATTCAGATTTGAACTTGGGGAGCAATTTCCCCAAGTTTGAGAGCCCTCTTGCCCATCACAATTTTCCAACAATATGAAGAAATCACATGCCTACATCAAGGTGTTCTCTCGTTAAGAGGGTGCCTCACTGTTAAAGGTACCAAACAGTCGTCGCAACATGGTTGGTGTTGGCCCTTCAGAAGATACTTGTGTGTCAACCGAGTGCGACCAATGTGGAGACGACAAAGAGACATCTCCCACTTTGGGGCATCATTTTATACCTCCAAGGAGATATGACTTTTGTTACTTCTCCCATCTTATTGCCATCTAGACTATCGAAGTGCTGTTGCCAATTATTTAAAAACGACTTCTTGATGTTAGGTAGGAAATCATTACAGGGAATGGGATACCTTCTTGGTAGGAACTCAGATGCAGCATTCCTCGTCAGTAAATGTGTCTTCTCATTTCCAGACATATCTGTGTGTGCTGGAACCTAACAAAATCGAACCATTATACCTCTCCGTCCAATAATAAAAAGCCATTATCAAAATCTTTATAACAAGAGGGTTACTAGAATTAAAAATTCTAAAGCTTGAAGGACACTACTTGCATCACTAAAAATGGTGAAGACTCGAGATGCTGTGGAAAGACAGAAGCACAGCACCTTGAACTGGTATTTCCTGTTGTCTAGGCTGAATCTTACAAATTTCTTGAAGATGGATGGATTGGAATCGGGAATTACATGTCCTTTAAGTACAGTGTGCACATAAAATCCCGTGTTCTTACCGATTGTCTGACCGAGTCTACCGTCTCCAAGCTGAACGGAGTTTGCTTGAAAAACTTATTCAGAGCTTAGAGGTCGATGACGGGTCTCCAGCCTCCAGATGTCTTTTTATCAAGAAAGAGTTGACTGAAGCAGCCTGGGGACTCGTTGAGGACCTCCTGGAGAGCGCCCTTCTTCAACAGGGTCAGGACTTCTGCCCGGAGGGCTAGCCCCTTTGCTGATCCCATCGCAAAGGAGTACATTGACACTGGATTCTTGATCAGGGGAGAGAGAGATGATGTGAACAGGACGCGATACTCTTAACGAATCACAGATATTGTCCAGGGCTCAGCCCCAAGTTGCTTCCACCTGTCCTAGCAACTTTGTAGGCATCCCCCCACTGGTGGGGGAATGTCTTTCGTTTGCAGCCTCGGCTGCTCCTTTTAGGAAATTTTCCTCCACTGGAGGACTTAGTGGCTTTCCCATCTGTGGTCAGAAAGGGCTTTTTAGAGACCTTGTCTTTGCTGCTGTCTTGTTCGTCATGATCTTCATTGGACAGGACTGCTGAGGAGCTGGTGGTTTATAGGGCTTGAATGTCAAAGCCCTATGGAGGAGGGAGTCCTGGTGGGACTTCCTCCATCTCTCAGCAGAATGTTCCACGTCCTTTTGCTCAGAGAGGATCCCTCTAAAGAAGAGTTCCTGAGCCTAGCGATCTCAGACACAGAATCTCGACGTTCCAGAATGGTGTTCGCCCATAAGTTAGAGACTTAATGGGCGAGAAACTCAATGATGCAAGTGCCTGAGAGAAGGGTAATTTCCATCACTTTCCTGGTGGGTTTCTCGAAGAAATCCTCAGTTCGAACCAGGATTCCTATGGTCCCCAACCAAAGTAGCCTGCATGGCATACTTTGTGACCTCCTCCTGGTTGAAGATCTTGGATGCCGAGAACAAGACCTGACAGCTGGAGAATATCTCTAGAGAGATTCCCTCAGTGAACTCTTCCAGAGAATGATGGAGATTAAGAGCTGGACGAGGCTCATCCAAGATCTCAAAATATCTTCTCTGCTGGACGTGAGAAGGTAGGAGAAGCTTGGCACTAAAGCCGGAACGTTGGGAGAAGGAGAGCTTGGAGAGCTGTTATTCTTAACCAGATCACCTTTTAGCTCTTGACCCCACGCCAAGGCTGCACTGGTCTTAGAGGGCTTCTGAGTGCCAAAGACATGGTCTAAGACTGTCTTTTTGTCCTCTGGTGGCGGTATCTCCGGGTCAGCAAACGCGTTGAGTACCCTAATAAGAGTCAGAACTTGCCAGAATGCATGTTTTGACTCTTTTTGTTCCCCCCTTTCAAAGTGGGACTAGCAGCGAATCATAGATATTGTTCAGGGCTCATCCCCGAGTTGCTTCCACCTGTCCCAGCCACTTTGTAGACATCACCCCAACTGGTGGACAAGCGAGGGGAATGCCTTTCCTAGCATTTGCGGCCTCGGCCGCTCCCTCTAGGAAATTTTCCTCGCCTGGAGGACTTAGCGGCTTTCCCGTCTTTGGTCGGAAAGGGCTTTAGGAGCTCCTTTCAGGGTGGGTAGCAGGCATCCCTGGAGTGACTAGTTATTCCTGTAGGCCTGGAAGTCCTTGAAGAGGACTTTGGGAGAGTCTGAGTTCTTTGATTCCTTCCGAGGAAGGAAGTATGACTTGAGCATCAAAAGCCCGAAGGGATTATAATTCCTGACTTCCTTTGGTGGTGGAGAACTCTCAGTGCGAGGAGAAACTTCCTCCAAGGGTGGAAGGGAGAAGGTCCGAGCCTCGGGCGACTTCCTTGGTAGAGGTGAGGTAGGAGTGTCCGGTGGGAGAGACAGGAAGGACAGACCTTGTAGACCTAACAGGAGTTAGTTTCACTCTAGGGGATGTAACCGCGTCTGTGATCCCTCTTTTACTCTTCACGGGAAAAGAAGCCAAGATTCCTCAAAGTAGGTCCGCTAGTGCCGTTGGATGGGAGGACATTGAAGAGCGAGATGACACGGCAGGCCCAAGGCTTGCACTATTGCTACGACCACGACACTGAACCAAGGCTGCTTGCTGACTGATGCACCTTCGGATAGATCCCCTGCAGGAAAATGGGACCAAAGGTTCCGTGTGAGGATTATCTACTGATGTTTACGGTGGTGGGCCAGCCTTTGAAGATCGAATCTTCGGGACCCTGAACCCTTCTGTGGAACCTACTTTCCCTCTCCCCGGTGGTCACTCTGTAATGTGTTTGCGGGGAGGGTCATTTTTTGAAGCCGGTGAAACCTGCTCTAAGGTTTGGTGCAAGTGTGTAGGAGAGTGCTGGCGCGTAGCAGAGCACTTGCACGCATGAGTGATAGCGTGCAGTAAAGCGCTGTGCAGGAGAGCGTTGGTGAGCAGGTAAACGTGAGTGGCAGGTAAGCACTAGCGAGCCGGAGGGTGCTGAAGCGGAGGAGAGAGCTGGCACACAGGAGAGTGGTGGCACATGGGCGCTGGTACTCAAGGGAGCACTGGCACACAGGAGAGCGGTGGCGCATGAGCGCTGGTGCACAAGGGAGCACTGGCGCAGAAGAGAGTGCTGGTGCCCGGAGAGCCCTTGCGAGTTAGAGAGAGCTGACGCTCAGGAAAACATTGCTGTGCATGAGCGCTGTCGTGTAGGATTGATTTGAAGTTCTTTGGCATCCTGACATGGAAGGTCATTTATGCCGATATCATTTATTATAAATAAAGATTAAAAGAATATTCAATTAAAACCAGATAAGTGGATGTTATAAAAGTTGAATAGCATTAAGAAGACCTTCCTCTGATATAAATTTAAAAATGCCACTAGAAGTAAATATGTTATAAAAGTTAAATAGCATTAAGACGACCTGCTTCTGATATCAATTTAAAAATGCCACTAGCATTGTACAACACATCATGTCCAAGGATTTTGGCCAGGATGAATCTGCCATCCTCACCTCGAGTCTCAAACAGATATCTACTTCTTAAGTTATTATAATTGGGGCTTTCGGTCAAAAAATGCCTCGCTGTTAAAGGTATCAAACAGTTGTTGCAATACGGATTGAGGTGGCTGAGGAGTATATTTCACATCCATAATTAATTTTGGAAAACTTCAAGGCCTTGTAGAGTTTTAAAATAGTATTGCGTTCTGCCCCCTATGACATATGGGACAATACTTTTAAAAGATTCAGAGACTCAAGACATTTAGCATTTAACGCTTTTAAGTGAGACACCCACGTAAGCCTACAATCAAATATCAAACCTAAAAATTTAGCTTCACTAAGAGGTGGGATACGTTGACCTTTGATGTACTGTATATATCCAGGTCTGGATGTACTCCCTGAATACGATAGAAATGGACAATAGTAGTTTTACTTGTCGAACACTTAAATCCATTCATATCGGCACACTGAGTAATTTTGTCAATTGAGAGTTCTAATTCTATCTCAACCATTGCAATTCTAGTTACAGCAAGTGATAAGGAGAAATCATCCACAAATAATGTTGAGAGAACATCCCAGGGAATGACTGAGGAAATCCCATTAATTGCTAGTGCGAAGAGAGTCACACTCGGCCCACTTCCCTGAGGAACTCCTCCTTCCTGCCATTTATGCTCAGATAGAGCTTCCCCCACTCTCACTTGAAAAATGCTACGTGAAAGAAATGACGGAATAAATAGTGGTAGCTCTCCTCTTATTCCTAATTCATGAATTGTATTAAGTATACCATATCTACATGTGGTATCATATGCCTTTTCACGGTCAGAAAAGACTGTCACATGGTGCTGTTTGGAAACAAAGGCTTCACAAATAGAGGACTCAAGTCTTATCAACACATCAGTCATTGTGTGCATTTTTCTGAATCCACATTGAATCGGTGATAAAATACCCTTCTTTTCAAGGTACCAAATCAGCCTAGCATTGCCCATCTTCTCCATGATTTTACATAAACAAGATGTCAATGCAATAGGTCGGTAGTTTGCTGCTAAAAACTTGTCCTTATTGGGTTTTAAAAAGGCTTAAATAATGGCTAGCTCCCAAACACTTGGATAACTATGATCATGCCATATTCTATTAACAATGCTTAAAATAAATAACTTTGTATTAAAATGTATATGTTTAATTATTGCATATGGAATTCCATCGGGTCCAGGAGCTGTAGCGTTACAATTAGTAAGAGCGGAATCAAATTCTCTTTCAGTAAAAGGAGAATTATATAACTTCCCTTCCTGTTACAAAATTAAAAATTTTCTTTGCTTCGTTGCTCCATTACCGGTGAACAGGAGCTCCTTCACACTTGCTGGATACATTTGAAAAATAGTCAGCCAGGACATTGCTGACATCCTTTGCTTCAGTCACATACTGACCGTTCACCTTCAACATTGGTGGTGGGTTCGTGGTAAATTTGCCGGTAATCTTTTTAATTTTCCTCCACACAGCAGACAGTGGTGTTCTACTGTTAATGGGGGAAAACAAAAGATACCCATGACTGGCGCCTAGCTTCTTTGATGGCACGACGGAACTGTGCTCTACATTTCTTGTATATAATCAAATTGCCCCCAGTGCAGTGTCTGCGCAGTCGAGTTAAAGACTTTCTTGAGGCTCTGTGCAGGGCAGTTAGTTCTGAAGACCATCAGGAGGCTGTTGAATAACCCTGATGTTTTGGGAATTGAATTAACTCCCGCTGTATGAAGGGTTCCATTCAGTGAGTCTATGGCATCTTCAATATTTTCAAACTGTTCTACATTTCCTTCAATTTCACTTAGCTAATGAAATCTATCCCAGTCCGCCTTATTAAGATTCCATTGTGGCGATCTTTGTAAAGGTGGACCATTGTTGGTTTATAATGATTGGTGCATGATCACTTGTATGCCAATCATCTAATGTCCTTCAATTGAAATCAAGAAGACAGTTAGATCTTGCAATTGAAAGGTCGATGCATGACAAGGTACCCGTCTGAACATGGAATTGTGTGGGCTCTCCTATATTAAGGAGTCCGACATCCTCGTTTTCCACAATTGATGATATGATATTGCCCCTGGTCTTTGCTAAAACACCCAAGTAAAAGTAAAAGAAAAGGTTAAAGGAACTGTTGAATCACCTCTACTAAATCATCATACTATATGTTATCATTTGGAGGCAAGTACAGTGGTACCTCTACATAGGAATTTAATCCATTCCACAACCGACTTCGGATGTAGAAAATGTGTTGATGTAGAAACAAATTTTCCCATAAGAATACATTGAAATAGGATTAATCCGTGGTTGAGCCCAAAAACCTATGATAACTCCTTAATAAATTACTACACATTATTACACATGACAATATGCACTCTAAATTAGATAATAGACATGTAAAAAAGAATAATTATCAAGAAATAATAAATAAGAAGCGGGTTTTTAGCGTCTCTTTACCTTAGAAAGTCCAGCGCAGGTGTTTGTCTTGCTACGCAGAGACGGACGGGCGGCGAGGAGGTAGAGAGGTTAACTACGATAAACGTACACTACCGTAACTTATTCAAACTTACACTAAGTGAACTTTAACCTAACTTAGCTTATTTATTTCTTATATTCTACATTTTTTTTTACATTTGCTTTTTTTTCTTTTTGATGATTAATTTTAATCACTTTCACTATACACTTAAAATTGATAGAATTTTTTTCTCTTCAATCTTTGCCGTTTTCTTTGTTTCACTTTCTTTCGCTTCACTCTTTGCCGTTTTCTTTGAACCACTTCCTTCCTCTTCATCACGAGTTCGCTTCATAGTTTTTTTAAAGAAGCTATCGATAGAAAATTGCTTGGTCCAGCTTTTCAGAATATTTCGAAAATAAATTAGGGAAACATCATCAAACTGCGCAACTACACGACAAACCTGCAATTTCTTTGGATGGTATTTGTCGATGAAGTCGACTACGTCTTGATATTTTCCTAACACCTCTTTTATTTGCGCCAAACCTAACACATGTTCTACCTCCTCGATCCCTTCCTTGCCATCACTCATGTGCTCAGACATAGCATGGAGTTCCTTGAGCTCCTCTGTAGTAAGTTCGTCATGATGTTCTTTTGCAAGTTCACTCACACGGACGCCACGCTCATGCTTTTCAATAATTCCTTGCTTTACTTCTAAAGAAAGCATTTCCTTATTCCTTTTCTCACCACTACTACTACCACTTGCGAAACTAAGCCTTTTAGGACCCATGATTTACGTAAAATACTGTAAAAGGATGAACGTAAAAAATCACGATTAAAACACAGTTAATAGCAGAACGCACAGGGCACAACCACACGAAGCCGACGAGAACAGAGGAATGTCCTAAGCCACGCTAATTGAGGGTCCCTCCGAGGTAGAAATGCTGCCTTCTATCTGCGGACATAAAAAAATACATCCGGCGCTGAGTACCATCTACGTGCACGGGTATTGTTTACTTCGGGTGTCGAAAAAAAATTCGGGTGTAGAGTAGGAACGTGTTCGAATTGTACTTCGCGTGTCGAAAAATTTGGATACAACCGGTACGACGAAAATTGCTTACTTCGTGCATCAAAATAAAATTCAGGTGTAGAGTCGAAAAATTGCTCGAATTTTACTTTGGATGTTGGAAAATTCGGATATAGATATGTTCGTGTGTAGAGGTTCCACTGTATAGTAAACAGATTGTATAATTTCTCCCTATATCAATCTGTACAACCACTTCCTGCTGAGGTGTACCGACAGATAAAGGTATTTGGAGAACATCTCGACGAATGTATATGAGACTTCCGCCATGGCTCCCTACTCCGTGATCATAAGGTGTCCTATAACTAATATATTTGCGAGAACAATGGATAATAGCATCAAGCTTGCTCTCCTGTAGACTTACAATTATGGGGAAATGCTCATGAATTAAGAGCTTAAGTTCTTCATATTTGGACCTTAAACCCTGACAATCCCCATTGCAAAATGGAGGAGAAAACTATGGTTTATTTTTTGGAAGAACTTTTCAATGAAGTCTTCCCATTAGCAATTTTTGATCTAACGCTATTCCCCAATGGTTTTATTAGAGAGGGTCTTGATAAATATGGTTTTGTGTTTGTGCTTTTCTTGTTGCCCTTTTGATCCAATTGTTGATGGGGATGGTGGACCTCAACTTGAATTTCTGATTTATTTAAATTGTCTTCTGGTTGATCAGAAACATTAACAGACAAAACATCATATCTATTTGATGTCATAACTCTAATATTTCTTATGGAAGGAGGTGAGAGAGATAGAAGACTCTCTCTTTTCCGATTTATAGGTGGTTGGGAGCTACCAGGTTTTTGCACCTTCCCCACCACAGGTGCACCTAGTAACTTGGTTTAGGAAGGCAATATGCTTACCTTGTCATGCAAAACTTTACTATCATTAGGTGATGTATTCTTTTCTTTGAGTTACTGGCAGCAATGCGTGGATTTGATGTCTCCTCTGGTATATTTTCTCTTGATTTCAATGCCTTTGCATAGCTTTTTGGTTTATTCAGTAGTCTTTTGGCATGTCCCACACTTATGTGTTCTACACTGGATTTTTTGAGGGCAGCTTCTTCAAACTTATAAATCTCACAGCTCTTGTCAGTGGATTTATGGTTTGAATTGCAGTTCAAACAACTGGCCTCAAGTGTACAATCTCCATGATGAAGTCTAGAACAGATGCTACACATTTTTTCATTTTTACAAACTTTAGAAGGATGTCCAAATTTGAAACGCTTGAAACATGTTAATCGCTTTTGTTTGAAAGGTCTAACTTTCTTTCATTCTCAATATCGATGTGGAAAGGCACATCGGCATCCTGGTAAGTAAGGATAATCATTGACAACCCAGGAATCTTGTGCACTTTCAACACATGGCTAGTATTTCCTCTTTTGTTTATTCGTACTGATCTTTATTGAACACCACTCCCCTTCCGTAACTGAAATTTAGGTGGGGTTTGACGTCTAACATATCCTCATCACTACTTGTCTTGAGGTTAGACAGTATTACTGATTGCGTGTATGATTTTGCATGGATTAGGAAGCTATTCTTCCCAAAGCAAGATATATCACCTGGTGCAATGGTTCCTACCTTTTTTTCTGAATTATTTTGCTAATTATAAAATAATTCCCATTACTCCCTTTAGGCTTGGCAACAAGCCACATTGGTGGTTTTGGCTTTCTCTGGGGAGCACACTTAAATCAACATCTCTCTCAAACCAGTCAGCAGGTCTATATGTGTCCAAATTGTTTGGTATCTTATCACATAGGGCACCCATGACATTTAAGTTATTAACTTTGATATTATTGATATTACATATTGCATTAAATGCTTCTTTGTGATCATTATTAGACATCCATGAATGCCATTTTTCATTTTCAAGTTTCATTCTTATTTCTTTTATCACTCCATAGCATCTAAATGCTTTATAGAGCACATCATAATCAGTATTTAATGGAATTTGGGTAACATGAAGGATTTGAAGTTTCCCTTTGTTACCCGACTTAATTTGTTTTAAAACATTAGTAGAGGTGTCATTTTCTGTTCCTAGATTGTCAACAGAATTTTACTTAATTGAATTAGCAGAGGTCGTCACAGTGCCGGGGGAGAGTCATCGTATCCAGGGGATGGGGGTTCGTTACTAAAGGAATCCATTAGATGAGAGAGTGAGAAAAAGGTTAGTTTGATGTACCTGCTCGAGAATATTAGGCCATCACACGTCAGAAAGGATATTTGCACTCTCCACTATCGGCACAATGAGAGTATACTTCCCAGATGGTCCACTCCATACCCTACCCGAGGGATAGCATCAAAACAGATAGAGAGGCACAGGTGTAAGCTGAATGCACCTGTTAGGACTGAGACCAAGAAACTATGGAATCATCCTCCCCATATCTGTAATGACGGACCTTTCAGTTTTACAGAATTGCCTCACTGATTTAACCTAACATGCATATTAGGATATCTCCTTCACATTATTATTGTCCTTCACTTCTTATTATTATATCCTTCATCCTTTTCCCAATTCCTTCCCAAATCCCTTGCGTACATTTACTTTGCTCTCCCAAAAACATAGCAAACTATAATCTTATGCATTGTTTACATTCGAATCAGCTGATCAACCTTGCCTAGTCCGTCGTCAACCTCAATTTTCTGATCATATAACTTCCTTATTATTGAGGCATGTTATTAAAAGAAACAGTTATTACTTAATCTGCCATTTTCCAATTCGCATATCAATTCCAATAATTTTATTTGAAATGCTTATCTCACATTTTATTTACTTGTACTATGATTTGCATCGCATAATGTTGACTGGAGTTTCATTTCTGTTGCCAATGCATGATATTTTATAGTTTTTAGCTCTGTGGTGCTTGATTATAAAGGGGGTCTCTCTCTCTCTCTCTCTCTCTCTCTCTCTCTCTCTCTCTCTCTCTCTCTCTCTCTCTCTCTCTCTCTCGAATGGCAAATGGACAAGGGAATACTGTACACAAGGGAACACAGTTTACCCACAGTGGTTGACGTCAGCTTGTGCAGAGAACCCAGACTACTGCTTTCCCCATAAGAGGAGAGGATAAAGAAAAGAAAAAGAGCCAGTCATTACTTTTCATTAATGATGACTAAAGCTGGGTAACAATGCCTTCAACCTTCTGCTACTTGTCCAATAAGGAGCTTGAGGTATACAAGTAGCTGTTGTGCAGCCACCACAGGACCAATAGAGATCGTATCAAGTTCCTGTGGGTCACGTCTTGCAGGAGTTAGGTTGTGAAAGTCACCTTGAGCATTCACACCCTTGCTTGTAGAACCTGCGTCACAGAGTATCCCAGAGTAATCTGCTTTGAAGGGTCAGGGACATAGCTATACCCCTGACATTATGGGTTGACGTGTTGGAGGAGGATCTAGATTCAGAGCGTAATTGATGACTATGAATCCAGCAGAAATGATGTTTTTGTGATCCTCCTCTTATCTCTCCCAGTGCTGAAGACAGGAGAAGGTACCCGGGTGGGCTGTTGCCGTTCTCTTGAGGTAGAGCCTCAACCTGAGCCCGGGTACAGTACGAAGATGATCTGGATCGTCAGTTACCGTATGGAGACTTGTCGTCTACGATCCGTCACCTCTGGAGACTGTGTCTTGGAAACAAACTCAGGGATGAAACTGAAAGTTTCCTTTCACCTTCTCATGAATGAGCGATATTGAAAGAGAGACCATGAAGTTCCTTGACTCATTTGGCCACTGTCAAAGTGTGCAGGAACACTGTTTTCCAAACCAAGTGAAAATTTGTTGCCTGGTGAAGTGGACTGTAGGGAGGTCTCCTTAGAGACCGGAGAACTCGAACCATGTTCCGAGAGGGAGGTCTCAATCCCAACTGGGGAAAGGCAAGTTTGTAAGTCCTCATGAGTTAGGAAAGATCTAGCAATGAGAAGTAGTCCTTTCCTTTCAGTTTGAAGGCGAGGCTCAAGATTGAG
Source organism: Palaemon carinicauda (assembly GCF_036898095.1). Classification (NCBI taxonomy): domain Eukaryota; kingdom Metazoa; phylum Arthropoda; class Malacostraca; order Decapoda; family Palaemonidae; genus Palaemon; species Palaemon carinicauda. The sequence continues at coordinate 40,815,794 of NC_090745.1, forward strand.
TGATCGTCTTTACTTGCTGAAACTAAAAAGGGGAGTCTTTTATTCCTGCATATACTCGAGGATTAGGCGATTGCTGGAACAGAGGTATCGAGTGGAGAGATACGCTTTCCTATGACACCAACCACAGAACACACTATACTTTGCCAGGGTAGACTGACGATAAGGAATTCCTCAGATATCCAGACAACCTCTATGCAAATTATTGCAAAAAGCCTCTCTGAGAGAGGAGGTGCTGGGTAGTCTCCCGGCGTAAAATCATAGTGAAGCTATAGCTTGTGATAGATGTCAAAGTGTGGCTGTCTGTGACGTGGAGAAGGTTCTCTTGAAGGCTCCGTCAGGAATGCAGAAGGTTTAGAAACCATTCCGCGTAATGCCATATCGGAGCCTATGAGAAACCTTGAGAGGCTGACCAATGTTCTTGCCTTGTTGAGTACCCTTCTCTTCAGACAAAACGGGGACGAGACGTAAACATTGCCGTTGTACCCACCGTTGTTGGCATGCCTATTGCCAGAGCGCCTTGGGGTCTAGGACTGTGTAGTAGCGGAAGCCTGAGGTACAGGGGCGTTGCGAACAGATCCACAGTTGGAGAACCCCATAAAGTCAGGACTTGTAGGTTACAAGGTGATCCAAAGACCACTAGGTATACCTTATCTGAGATGCTGGGCAGAGATTGTCGGCATGCACACTCCTGTAGTCTGGAATGAAGCGAGCTAATAGTGGTACCGAATGGACTTCAGCCCATCTTAGTATTTATACTGTTAGATGGGAAGAGGCTGAGACCAATTTCCTTCTTGCTTGTTGATGTGAGCCCCTATGTGGTGTTGTCGTTCATCGTACCACTGAGTGGCCCGTCAGGAACTGATAAGGCTGTTGAAGGGTCAGAACGTTGGCCTTTATCTTTTAAGAGATTTAAGTGAAGGTACTTTTGGACTTTGTCCAGAGGGCCAAGATCGTATGGTGCAACAAGATGGTCCCTCCTCCCTTCTTTTGATGTGTCTAAGCACAACATCAAGTCAAGAGGGGGGGGGGTGAGAAGGTTTCAACTCTCCATAGATTCTCGACTTCCACCCATCTCTTAAGGTTCATGCAATCTTCTGGTCCCATGGAGACAAGAATGTCAGAGGAATCAAAGGCCTTATTCCAATCGAACAAAAGCCACCACTGTAGAAAACGAATACTGTGCGTAGTAGTGCTGGAGCGTAGGAAAGCGCAGGTGAGCGCGGGCTGGAGAACACTGGTGTGCAGGCAAGCGAAGGTGCGAAGTTGAGCGCGGGCACACAGGCAAGCTGGAGAGCGGAGGGTAGCTGGCACACAGGAGAGCATTTCGAGCTGGAGAGTGCCGACTAGTAGGAGAGCTCAGATGCGCAGGAGAGCAGGGAAGCTCAGATGCGCAGGAGAGCAGGGAAGCTCAGATACGCAGGAGAGCAGGGAAGCTCAGATGCGCAGGAGAGCAGGGAAGCTTAGATGCGCAAAAGAGAAGGGAACCACAGGTGCGCTGACGAGAGTATATGAGCTGGTGAGCCTGCAAAAGCTGGTGCTGAGAACGGCAAAAACGCTCTGGAGAGCGTCGGTGAATAGGAGATCGCTGAAGTGCTAGAGCGTTGACGAGTTGGAGTGCTGGAGAACGCTGATGAGTTGTTGATGAGCACTGGTGCTGTGATGAGAGCTGGCGCCCAGCCGAAGGTTTGAAATGGCGAGAAGGAAGGCGCGTTCTCGAGGGTGAGGGATGTTTTGCAACATCACATGACAGGAACAGTGAAGGTTAGGAACAGGGATGTGCCCTTTGGAGGGGCAAACATCCACTGTGGGAGATCGAGAGCGATCCACAGAAGAGTCCAAGACCGAAATCCGATGATTAGCGGCAGCTTCATCAGGAGGAAGTCCATGAACGGCGAAGGTTGAGGGCCAGAAGACGATGGAAGATGAGGCTCCTCTGTGGGGGAAGGTTGCGTTGCTGAAGAACCAAAGAGGCGTCTCTACACCGGAGGTGAAGGCGTACTTCTAAGGAGAAGGGATGACGCCCTTTGATGACGCCCCTGGGGGCCAGAGGTTAAGCTAGCTGACCTTAAAGTCGTAGCAATCCTCCAAAGAGGAGTAACTATGTGTGGCCCCTCTCGCAAATGAGAGGTGATCACTTCACAGGAGAGATTTGCCTAAGACTATGCTCTGTCCCGGGAGAAAGAGACTCAGTAAGGGGGGAGCGTAGTCTAGGCGAAGACAGCAACAGCAGTCGGAGACGAGGAAGTTATGAAGAAGATGCAGGGAAGTTCTCCCTCAGAAGGGAGAAACAACCCAACACCTGGGGAGGAAAATCCTCCCTCGGAAAGGAAAGTAGTCCAACCCCTGGAGGCAAACCTACTTGCAGCTCTCTATGATGATCTGACAAGAACGCTGCCTGAGGAAGCATAACTGGAGCTAATTCCTCGAAGATGAAGAGCTGATCAGGAGCTGCAACAGATGTACTTCTAAGGAGAAGGGATGATGCCCTCTGGGGCCAATAAGTGACAGCAGATTCCCCAAGCAAGAATAAAACAGCTTTATTTCATCGGTTCTCTTAGTCGAACGAAGAAGAACTGCGTCGCTAACTGAGGAATAATAAAATAAATTATGTAACAAAAAATTCCCTCGGGAGGAACACCTTGTCCACTACGGGAAAGGAGACTACCGAGGGAACAAACATAAAATAAGAACTGCGCACTTCCTTACCCGGTCAACATCGACGGTAGAAGAAGAGCGAAGAGTAACTGTAATAAAATGACAAATTTGTAGATAATTTGTATGTTTCCTAACAATACAAACCTTAGCTATTTATTTAGAGGTATAACTTTCTGTGAAGCTGAAATGACAAGCTATTAAAATTTAGCGAGGGTTAACTACCCATACTGCTAGTTAGCGGGGGTAGGCGGGATAGTTTGCTACAGCTCCCACTCACATACCGGTGATTTAGCTCACTTTGCTTGGAGGTAGGACTTCAAGGGGGAAATTGCTGGCAGGGCAAGTTTGTACAAATAGCTAAGGTTTGTATCGCTAGGAAAAATAAATTATCTACGAATTTGTCATTTGCTCCATAAATGGAATACAAACCTACGCTATTTATTTGTTGCCTGGTGAAGTGGAACGTAAGGAGGTCTTCTTAGAGACCGGAGAACTCGAACCACGTTCCGAGAGGGAGGTCTCAATGTCGACTGGAAAAAGGCAAGTTGTAAATCTGTAAATCCGCATGAGTTAGGAAAGATCTAGCAATGAGGTGGGTGTCCCTTCATTTCAATCTGAAGGTGAGGCTCGAGGCCGAGTGAACGTCTTTACCTGCTGGAATTGAAAAGGTGGTCTTTTCCTGCTGCACATACATGATGATTCCGCTACTGATGGAATCGAGGTATCGAGTGGAGAGATACGCTTTCCCATGACACCAACCACAGAAGACGTTATACTTTGCCTAGTAGACTGATGCTGAGGAGTTCCTCAGATATCTAGACCAACTTCTTCGCAAATCATTGCGTCAGTTACTAAGTGGAGACTTATTGTCACCTCTGGAGACTGTGTCTTGGCAACATACTCGGGGACAAAACTGAACATTACCTTTCCCCCTTCTCATGAATGGGCGATGTCAAAAGAGAGACCATGAAGTTTCTTGACTCGTTTGGCCGCTGTGAAAGTGTGTAGGAACACTGTCTTCTAAACCAGGTGAAAATTTGTTGCCTGGTGAAGTGGAAAAAAAAGGAGGTTTTTTTAGAGACTGGAGAACTCGAACCACGTTCTGAGAGGGAGGTCTCAATTTTGACTGGGAAAAGGCAAGTTGTAAATCTGTAAATCCGCATGAGTTAGGAAAGATCTAGCGATGAAGTGGGTGTACCTTCATTTCAATCTGAAGGCGAGGCTCGAGGCTGAGTGAACGTCTTTACCTGCTGGAACTGAAGAGGTGGTCTTTTCCTCCTGCACATACATGAGGATTCCGCTACTGCTGGAATAGAGGTATCGAGTGGAGAGTTAAGCCTACCTGACACTTGCGAGCATTTTTGCCACGCACTGGTGTTTTTCCCGCACTGTTCACGACCAGTTCACTCCAGTTCGTGCATCGTTCACGCGACGTTCACGCGATGGCACGAATTGGCACGCGTAGTTCACGAGAATTTCACGACACGTTCACGCGAGTTCGCTCATCATTCCGCATCGTTCACGCCAGTTTACGAATTGGCCACTCCATATAAAAACGGGGCTTCTCCAACCTGAGGACATTCTTGGATTGGCTTTGGAAGAGACAACAATGCTTTCTGTCAGAGACACCATTGCATTGAGGAGAAGAAACGTATCTTTTTCGTTTGTATTTTTTGTTGCCCTTTATTTTTGTTTCAATAATAAAGCATTTGATTTACATATAAATAGCAGACATAAAATATGTACAAGTATTAAGAAAGCATTTTATTTTAATATTAAAAGCAGCAAACATGAAAAGTTTTTAGGCTTTTGATTTTAGGGTAATAGAGAAAAAAGCATTTTATTTTTACATTAAAACAGCAAACAGAAAAAATTTGTTTTGCTCTTCATTTTCAGGTAATAAAGAAGAATAAGTATGTTGATGAAATAAAACATCATTTTATTTTTACATTCAAACAGCAGACTTAAAAATTTCTTGGGTTTATTTTTCAGTTCATTTTTATTTAAAACAAAAGGTTTGGCTCTTGATTAGTAATAGAGGAAAATAAGTGTGTGCATGAAATAAGACATTTTATTTTTACATTCAAACAGCAAATATAAACAATTATTAGGTTTCTATTTTTCTTTCCTTTTCATTAATTTTTTTCGTTTCCTTTTTGTTTCTCTTCATTATAAAGTTATAGAAATAGTTTGAAATAAGACATTTTATTTTTACACTCAAACAGCAAATATAAAAATTTATTAGGTTTATTTTTCTTTCCTTTTCATTAATTTTTTCGTTTCCTTTTTGTTTCTCTTCATTATAAAGTTATAGAAATAGTTTGAAATAAGATATAATTGTTTTTTCACATTAAAACAGCAAATATAAAAATTTATTAGGTTTATTTTTCTTTCCTTTTCATTAATCTTTTTGTTTCCTTTTTGTTTCTCTTCATTATAAAGTTATAGAAATAGTTTGAAATAAGATATTTTTTTTTACATAAAAACAGCAAATATAAAAATTTATTAGGTTTATTTTTCTTTCCTTTTCATTAATTTTTTCGTTTCCTTTTTGTTTCTCTTCATTATAAAGTTCACGCCACTTCCCGCATCGTTCACTCCACTTCACTCCAGTTCCCACACTGTTCACTCCAGTTGGCGCATCGTTCACGACTATTTCCCGACTATTTTGTGCGTGCCAATGAGTGCCACAAACTTTAAACATTTCAAAGTTCTGGGCACGCATGGCACGCATTGGTACGCTCTGGCACGCGAGTTCCCGCACTGTTCACGACATTTTCACGGATCGTTCACGCGAGTTTGCGCATCAATGCGTGCCAGTGCGTGCCACGAATGCGTGCAAGTGTCAGGTACCCTATACGCTTTCCCATGACACCAACCACAGAAGACGTTATACTTTGCCCAGTAGACTGATGCTGAGGAATTCCTCAGATATCTAGACCAACCTCTTCGCAAATTATTGCAAAAACTTTCTGTGAGAGAGGAAGTACTGAGTAGTCTCCGACATAAAATCATAGCAAAGCTATACCTTGTGCTAGATGTCTAGGAGTGTGGTTGTCTGTGACGTGGAGAGGGTTCTTTTGGAGGCTCTATCAGGAGCTGCAGAAGGTTAGGAAACCCTTCTGCGTAATGCTATGGTAGAGCTATGAGACCTGTTGAGAGGCTGACCGATGTTCTAGCCTTGTTGAGTACCCTTCTCTTCCGACAAAAACAGGGACGAGACGTAAACGTCATTGTTGTACCCACCGTTGTTGGCATGCTTCTAGCCAGAGATCCTTGGGGTCTAGGACTGGGGAGAAGTGGAAGCCTGAGGCACAGGGGCATCGCAAACAGATCCATTGTTGGAAAACCCTTTGAAGTCGGGACTTTGTCGGCTACAAGTTGATCCGAGGATTGTTCGGTACACCTTATCTGAGATGCTGTGCACAAATTGTTGGCATGCACATTCTTCTAGTCTGGAATGAAGCGGGCTGATAGTGGTACCGGGCGGACTTTGGCCCAACTTTTTATTTACAGTTAGATGGGAAGAGGCTGCGAGCAAGTTCCTTCCTGCTTGTTGATGTGAGCCTCTATGTGGTGTGTGGTGTTGTCGCTCATCACATCACTGAGTGTCCCGTTAGGAACTGATGAGGCAGTTTTAGGACCGGAAAGTTGGCCTTCATCTCATAAGAGATTTAAGTGTAGGTACTTTTGGACTCTGTCCAGAAACCTGAGGTCGTGTGGTGCAGCACTATGGTTCCTCCTCCCTTCTTTTGATGGGTGTAAGCACAGCATCAATTCTGAGGGGTGAGGAAGGATGAGAAAGTTATACCACTCCGTAAATTCTCCCTGCCATACATTCCTTGAGGCTCCTCCAAACTTCTGGTCCCATGGGGATCAGAATGTCAGGGGAATCAAAGGCATGAGTCCAATTGGACTCAAGCCGCCACTAGAGAGAACTAATATAGAGGCGGCCGTTGCAGGCTAGACAGGCCAGAGATGATAGTTGTCTGAGGGAAAAAAAAAAAGGCATTCTGGGCTGGGAGTGCTTCTCGTTTTGAGAAAGGGTCTTATGGCTTTTCTCTGCCTGTCTTTAATGAGAAGGTTTTTTGGAGATTGGTGTCTAGAATCATTCCCAGATATACCAGTCTTCGGAGAGGAGTAGGGAGGACTTCCCAAGGCTTACCATGATT